>NC_081827.1:253510674-253820001 GCF_030867095.1 Alligator mississippiensis
TTGGAGCAGGGGTTGGACTAGATGTGACCCCCTGAGGTCCCTTCAACCCTCGTTGTCTGTGATTCTCTGGTCCAAAAGGAAAACAAGAGAGGACAAACAGCAAAGGGAAGTGAAGACGGCAGAATGGCAAAGCCATCACAGTGCTTTTTCTTATGCCCTGAACGTGTTACAGACTTCACTTGCACCCTGAAAGATGACCCGGGGACATACACACACCGACGTTTTTTTGTTCCCTCCCGGCTGGATCTGCATCGATTTAGCGTAATCCTTTCTACGTGGCTTCCAGGCCCCAACGCGTCTCTTATTCGGAGCCAGAAGTGGATGGAGCGCCGTATAGTCCACGGATACCCTCCCTCTCGCTTGGGGCCAGTCTTTGCTTTGAAGTGCTACGATGCACCAGGCCAATTTAGTGTTGCTGCGAGCGGTAGCAGGGGCAGAGAGGGGAGGGGGCGCCTTCCTTCCCGGCGCCTGCCACGACCTTGTTTGCTCTGCCCTCTCTGTCAGCTCGGGCAGCTGCAAATGCGGCTGCTCAGACCTCCTCGCTGTCCCGGGCCCTCACGTCCCCTCCTACAGAGGGGATTGCAAGCTGTAGGCTGAATGCATTGCAAACCAGTTCAAAGACAGAGCTTTTCCAGGCTCATTTTACACCACAGCATCTCCCACGTGGATTTATTCCACGTGGGTACCAGCATCCACCCGGTCAGGGTTAGGTCCGTGGTCTCCCAGGAGTCTCCAGGGGCTCCAGACAGCTCGAGGGGGCAATGCCGTGAGATGCCCATCACAGCCCCTCTGTGCCGGCGTTCCCCAAACGGGGCCCTGATGGAGTAGCGGGGCCGCCGCGTGGTGCTGAGTCGTGCACGGACACCGTGTACTGGGAGCGCCGTGTAAAGGGCCGGATGCCACACTCAGGAGGGTGCCGGAAAGCTGCTCCAGAACAAGCCCGTCCGTCTCGCACGCGAGCCACGTCTTGTTCCCAATTACCCGCAGGCCGCAGACATCTATCTTGGGTACCGAGAGAGCTGTCATCGCTGCGGCTCCTCTCCGTCTCGTCCCCCTCGCTGTATCGTGACACCCTCCCCACCCAAGACAAGCTACTCAAGCAAGGGGGAAACTGAGGCACGAGAGGCAATATCTCAGCTGCCAAAGAGCAGGACCAAGATCGAAGCCTGAGTCTCGGGAGCCAAAAGGCTTCGCTTCTTCTTGTTTATCCAAGCACTCTCCCAAAAACCAGCCAAGCTTGTCAGGACAACGCGGAGCTGCTTCTTGACATGGGGGTGGGCTGGTTGGACCGCAGGGCTACACGCCGTCCTGGCTGTCGCTGGAGGCTGGTGCTGGGGGGATGATTATTCAGGACCAGCTCCAGGAAGCCATTAAGAACGCACGTGCGCCTCCGTGTACTCATTAGCTGTCCCCTGCCAGGTTACACACGGAGCAAACCCGTCCGATGGCTGGATCTCAGCAGAAATAAAGGGATAGGTTTGCACCCAAAGCTGCGCACAGGACCTGGGAAGCAACCCCACCTCTGATACCGACTCCCTCTGTAGCCTGGGGAAAGTCCCAAGTGCGGTCTCAGTGATGTCCAAGCGTCAAAACCCTCCTAAACTGCTGTGTCTTTGCAGCCGCAGACCTGCTCTGGCACGTTCCTGGAGCATCGATCCCAAAGCCATTGACACGAGGAGGCCGCAACGGCAAACTCAACCCATGATGCATGAACCGAACTGGGTGTGTGGGCCAGATGTGCCCCACGATGGGAGGGGGAGACAGCGGTACATGTCCGGCACCAGGACGAGACGGCTGGAACGGGAACACCCAGGTGAAATAAGCCCCTGGTAGAGGAGGGTTGGAGACATCCAGGACACAGAGCGAGTCGCATAGCGCAAGCCCCTGACCGCCCCAGACAGCCCTGGCCTGGGCTCCCAGGGCCAGCTGAAGGCCTGCCCGGGATGGAAAAGACCTGGATGACAATTCGGAGGCTGGGGTTTTGCTGGAGATTCACCAGCATCGAAGCTCCTTGGGGCTCAACTCTTCACCCTTGCATGAAGAGCGTTGGATCGAGGACCAAGGTCCTCCTCATCTTCCTCGCCCTGCGCTGGACTCTTTCCAAGCTTTCCGCATCCTTCTTGAGGTGCAAAGCCCAAAAACTGGACACAGGCCTCCCCTCCCCGGTGCCTCAAAGACCTCAGCATGGAAAGCATGCCCCCACCGGCCTTTAATGGTTGGGACGAGGAGTCTGGGATTAAGCCCTCACTCCCAGGTGGCCCTTGTCCATCAGCAGACCGCCGAGAGGCTCATAAAGGATCCCAGCACCTTCACAGCCCTGTTCTACAAGGAGGTGAAGGGACTTGGTCAAGGTCACCCAGGCAGTCAGTGTCAGAGCCCAGATCTCCACTGCTCTCTCCCGGGGGTCGCTATGGCTCTGGTTGCTGGTGTATGCAAGTGCCCGGCCTTCGATTCACACTCCCGGTGTTCCCGGGAGGGGGGACGTTCCCTTCTTTTCCAGCTGAGCATGTGGGGCTTAAAGAGGGACTTCCTCCGGGTCAGTGCAAGAGCCCTCCCTGCACCCCCTAGTCAAAAGAGCAATAGCAATCCTGCCCTGTGTCTATTAGACTCCGTCTCTCACTGCAGGTCTGAGCCGTGTCTGGGTCCTGGGGTCTGGACAGGGAGACTCACATCTGTACAGGATTGCGAAGGAAACCAGGCTGTTGCGACAGGGATGGAAACTTTTGCTCCATCAGAGCTGAGCGCCCGTGCCCGGAGGCAGGGATGCTTCAGAGCCAGCAAAGAAAGCCCAGGCCCATTCATGAGCTCGGTGCCTCGGCCCAAGCCACCGGCAAACGGAAAGTATTTGCACTCGCAGCTGTTCGCAAGTGAACGGGGACGGGGGGAAATGCTGATGACATTTCACTGCCACAATCGGGCCCTCTGTGTAACGTTCTCCACAGCACTTCCAGCAAGCTGGGCTGGGAGCGGAGCCCGGGTCTCAGCTGGAGTTTACCAGGACCTTCGGCTGCCAAGAGGGAAAGGGAAGGAGAGCACAAAGAAGAGGAGGAGGAAGGCAGGGGGTCACTCAGTTCAGCGTTTGCTGGCCGGTCTGTGCGGCTGCTAGGCTGCAGGGCGGAGGAAGGGACGTCTCCAAAGAGATGCTGCCACAACAGTTCCCACCGTTTGCCCTGGCCACGGCGATGTCTTCTTGAAGCTAGCCATGCTTTGGAGACGGAGGCTGGCCGGCATCTGTGCCCAGCCTGCTCTTTGTTCTCCGTCCCAGAGCAGGATGCTCACCGCTCATCTGCATCCGGTGGGCATCCGTGGTGTGTTTGGACTTCATCAGGGGGCTGGCCATGGTGCATTTGGTCCATGGTGTGTTTGGACCACATCAGGGTTGTGTTTGGACCATGGTGTGTTTGGACTACATCAGGGGGCTGGGCATGGTGCATTTGGTCCAAGGTGCTATTTGGACCATGATGTGTTTGGTCCATGGTGTGTTTGGACTACATCAGGGGGCTGGGCATGGTGCGTTTGGTCCATGGTGCTATTTGGACCATGATGTGTTTGGACCACATCAGGGGGCTGGCTATGGTGCATTTGGTCCATGGTGTGTTTGGACCACGTCAGGGGGCTGGCCATGGTACAAGATAAGAGGCTGTGACTTGGATGACTGCACAGTCCGGTGGGTGGCGAATTGGCTGGAGGGTCGCACCCAGAGAGTCGTGGTGGATGGGTCGGTCTCGACCTGGAAGGGTGTGGGCAGTGGGGTCCCGCAGGGCTCGGTCCTTGGACCGATACTCTTTAATGTCTTCGTCAGCGACTTGGACGAGGGAGTGAAATGTACTCTGTCCAAGTTTGCAGATGACACAAAGCTATGGGGAGAAGTGGACACGCCGGAGGGCAGGGAACAGCTGCAGGCAGACCTGGACAGGTTGGACAAGTAGGCAGAAAACAACAGGATGCAGTTCAACAAGGAGAAATGCAAAGTGCTGCACCTAGGGAGGAAAAATGTCCAGCACACCTACAGCCTAGGGAATGACCTGCTGGGTGGCACGGAGGTGGAAAGGGATCTTGGAGTCCTAGTGGACTCCAAGATGAACATGAGTCGGCAGTGTGACGAAGCCATCAGAAAAGCCAATGGCACGTTATCGTGCAACAGCAGATGCATGACGAATAGGTCCAAGGAGGTGATACTTCCCCTGTATCGGGCACTGGTCAGACCGCAGTTGGAGTACTGCGTGCAATTCTGGGCGCCACACTTCAAGAGGGATGCGGATAACCTGGAGAGGGTCCAGAGAAGGGCAACTCGTATGGTCAAGGACCTGCAGACCAAGCCCTACGAGGAGAGACTAGAGAAACTGGACCTTTTCAGCCTCCGCAAGAGAAGGTTGAGAGGCGACCTTGTGGCTGCCTATAAGTTCATCACGGGGGCACAGAAGGGAATTGGTGAGGATTTATTCACCAAGGCGCCCCCGGGGGTTACAAGAAACAATGGCCACAAGCTAGCAGAGAGCAGATTTAGACTGGACATTAGGAAGAACTTCTTCACAGTTCGAGTGGCCAAGGTCTGGAACGGGCTCCCAAGGGAGGTGGTGCTCTCCCCTACCCTGGGGGTCTTCAAGAGGAGGTTAGACGAGTATCTAGCTGGGGTCATCTAGACCCAGCACTCTTTCCTGCCTATGCAGGGGGTCGGACTCGATGATCTACTGAGGTCCCTTCCGACCCTAACATCTATGAATCTATGAATCTATGAATTTGGTCCATGGTGTGCTTGGACTACATCAGGTGCGTTTGGACAGGCCCATAGGGAGTTAAACCTAGTAGCACATGATCAGCCAGAGACATAACATGTGTCTTGACAGAAACCAGGGTGCTCTAGCGTGCAGGGCACTGGGCTGGGAAGCAGGAGACCTGGGTCTGTCCCTCCCCATCTCTCTGTGAGCCCAGCTGAGCGGCTCCATCGCCCGGGGTTTGGATGTGTCTATGTCCCTGTACAGCTCCTCACACAAATGAGGCTCAGATCTGAGCAGAGCCCACTGACGGCCGGGCTAAACTACTCAGACAGGCCAGTAAGGAAATCCCCCCACTCCTGCTCCACACATGCCCACCCACTGGTGAGGCGGTCTGGTCCCGTGGAGGACAGGGGGCATGACGCCTGAGTTCTCGCTCCGCTCTGCCGTTGTCCTTCGGGGAAACTGCAGGACCAGAAGGCATCTCCCATGCCTCGGTTTCCCTAAGTAGGCTGAAATGGGAGCCCTGTGAAGGCACTCGGTGTTTATATGCCGAGGATATGCCTTTAGGATAACACCCACGAGGGGCTTGCCCTTGCCAGGAGGATTTCAAACAGCCCTGTGTCAAGACCTTGTACATACTCATCCTCTGCCGCTCATTTCCATAGGCAGGCTGCAAATGCTGGTCTAGGGGACTTAGAGGCACAACTCCTGCAGAAATGGAGGGAGGGATGGGTCCTGAATATCATGTTAGAAGCCTCCCTGCTAACAGCCTCCCATCACCATCCAAGGAGCGATGTAGCAACATCCCTTCCAGCTGCTTTGGACTGGCCGGCGACCCACCTCCAACAGATTTGGGCACCAGCCTGGAGCTGAGCCTGGATGCAAGATGCTGAATCTTCTCCACAAAGACAAATGTCATCCCATGCAAAAGCAACTATCTATCTATCTATCTATCTATCTATCTATCTATCTATCTATGCATACAGCTGACTGGGCTGAGAGGAAAGGGGAAGGAAAAGACCCATGCATCCTGGTACGTCAAAGCCAAGGGACAATCATTTGTGGTCATTGAGTGCATTAATGACTCTCATGTACCCAAATGAGTCCATTAATGACTCCCACGTACCCATGGCACTGGACTGGAATTCCTAGATATGCACCATGTGTAGGAGTATGCAATAATACTCCTTTATAATATAAATAATATTATATCTTATCATATAATATCATAATATTGATTTTTGACAGCCCCGGTATGACTGGGCTTCTGCAGTAAATTAGATTCAGGATGCAGGGATGGCAGCCTTCACCTCCCTGCAGGGGGGCTGCAAAGAGGATGGAGCTGGACTGTTCTCAGTGGGGACAGATGACAGCACAAGGAGCAATGGGCTCAAGCTGCAGCAAGGAAAGTTGAGGTTGGATATTAGGAAAAACTTTCTTATGAGGAGGGTGGGACAGGTTACATAACGAGAGCACCCAGGGGATGCGAACGCAGGGACACTTAAGGTCATGAGCAGGTAGGGCCAGCAAAGCTTGCACTAGGAAGGACCCTGGGAAAGAGCCCTGTAATCCTCAGACCCAGGAGAACGAGGCCAATTTGGGCCCATGGGTCTCATTTTTGTGTCTTTTTTTTATTTTTTTTATTGTGTTTGCTTCTCATCCCACAGGCTGCAATGTAAAGGAATCTCACGGCTTAGGATAACATGTACTTATACGGCCGGGGCAATTTCCCCTGGAATGCAGAGCGGTGGTTACAAAAGAAATCCAAACAGCGTCGAAGACGGGGCTCGGAGCGGATACGCGGGCAACGGCGACCTGCGTCCTCGTTAGGAAAGAGCCATCGCACGTGCACAGGAACTCAGAGCAACATCACACGGCAAATCCCAGTCTATAATCCCTCCACGATGGGCCCAGACAGATGTGGAAGCCACGGAAGAGAAGCCAAGGACCCAACCGATGTGCTTCGTGGAGCTGTCGCAGTCCCAACAACTGGCCTGTGAGTTATTTACAGCCAGATTTAAGGAGATTCGAGTTCATGCAGGGGATTAAAGCAGGAATCCCTGTAGTCTGGGTGGAAGTGGCCCGGTGGCATTTTCCTGTAAGGCGCGTGCTTATAGTCAATGCTATGCAGAAATCATAGGGCTGGGAGGGAGCTCCGGAGGTCCCATCTAATCCAACCCTGCTTGAGGCAGGATCAGCCCTGTCCAAACCATCCTGTCTGGCCCAGACCAACCTGAGCATGGGGTAAGATTCCTTCCTGTCCCCAAATACAGCATCAGTTTGACCCTGAGACCCTCTAGCCAGGACCCTCCCAGTTTGAGTCCCAGCTGCCGAATCCAGGCTGAGAAGGAAGAGCATTGCCAAGAGCATCACATCCATTCAGGGGTGTTTGCACGCTTGCCAGGCACCCCCGTGTTGGTGGGAGTCCAGGAGACATCCAGCCTACACGGCCCATCGTGTCAAGCACTTGTCATTTTCTCATTCATCCCTTCCTAAATGTCCTGCTGCCACCACCGCGTGCTGCCATGAGCCTGTTCAAGGAAGGCTTTGAATCGCCCTGTCTCCAGCTTGCGAGTCATCTACTCCCTCGTCCGTCTCCCCTTCATATCCTCCACCCTCACTTTGACCTGCGTCTTCCAACACTGGTGCATTTATTCTCCCATTAAGACTGCACCCCAATAGGCAAAACTGGAGACTCTCGTCAATGGCCCATCTTACCCCGTGTCCTGAACCCAACTGTGGCCCATACCTGCTGCCATCATGTTTGCTAACTTATCTCGTATAGGGAGGGAAATGTGTCCATTGCCTGGTGCTGCGTCCAGCTTGAGCTAATTGCCTTGGGGGGCTAATTGCCTGGAGCTATGACTGGCACTCAGCTAATGACTCCAGTTGGCCACTGTCTTCATAGAGCAGTGTGGTGGAGAAGCTGGGCTGGAAGGGACCTCCATTGGTCATCTTGACCAACCCCTTATTTCCATTGCCATCACGCCGGACTCAGGGGCATCGTGCAAAACACAGGCTGTCTCCTGCCTTCCCTCTGTGGTTTAACCACTATGCCAGACTACCTACAGCCAGGCCCATTACCATGTGCCACTTCCAGCTGGCGGGGCTACAAGGTGCGACTATTACTTCCAATTTTAACTATGCATGAGAATGAGACTATGAACCATTGAGACCGTTCCAGTCACAACTCGAAAGCTTAATTAGGATATGCAAAAGCATAAGGATACGTTATTGTATCAATAACGACAATGCGAATGTACCCTCAGGGGACTCTCACCGAGTCCTTTTCATTGAGCTTTGCAGAAGTCCAATTTTCCTTCAGCCTATGCCCAATATTTATAGACACCTGGTTTTAATAGTCTAATAAAGGGTCTCTGATTGGTTTTATTTACATTTCTTTGCTTCACTGAAATTTGTGGAACTGGATTCAACCAGATCTCGTGTGGACTTGGAAGGTGTCCATTCGCTGGGATCCATGTCCTTGGGAAAGCAAAGGGAGGTTTCTTGTCTTCTTCCCCTCCCCATTGTGGGATGCTGTTTCCTTCTGTTGTCATCCCTTCTAATGCTCCTCGTTCATCCCATATTTCTGGCCATTGCTCTGTGGGGTATCTAAGTGGCACTTAGGTGTCTCGATTCCTACCTGTTCATGTCCTTAAGAAACCATTAGTGCACACGCTTGGTAGCATGTCTTAGGAAAGCCGTAGAGACGTAGTGCTGGAAGGGACCTCTGGAGCAGTGAGAAGGAGGATCGTTCACCTGCCTTTTGTATTCATGCTTTTTCAAAAGCTAAATAGATCCTGTCTGGAGACTTAGACGTTGAAGTACCATTTAGGGGCCTAGGAAATGGAGTGGAGTCCGGCCTGTTGAGTCGGGATGGACAGGGGAAAACCAGTGCAGACCTAAGAGGCCATGTGTTATCCCAGGTGTAACTCAGCTGACATCAGGGATGCATTTGGCCCAGTCGACCCTGAAGATGGTTCCTGTTGCACTGCGGCATTTGTCCTAAGAGAGGTAGTAGCAGAACGGACACGAGGAGTCTTGGTGAGGAAAGATGCTACTGACTGAACCCCGGGGTAGGGAGTTGCCTTGTCTTGAATCAGAGATGACATGGAAAGGGCAAGAAGGCACAAGTGATCCCAACGGGGTGCCGAAGTGTGATAGAGTCAAGAATATGAGCTAGCAAGGACGGGGGGAAACGGGGCAAGGTGAGAGCAATGAACTGGTCCAGAAAAGCAGTGAAATCATCACGCATCTACTTTCAGGGCTGTGAGATGTGGAACCGGGAAGCCCGGCATTGCAAATGGTTAACCTGTTGACTTCACCATTGGGTTGGGTTATCCCGATGTAAGTCATCCATGGCAAGAGATACACCCCACAGGTCTTGGGGCTCCTTTTCAATCAACCTTCCCCCATGCTTCAGTCCACGGCTGGAGGAAGGTTTGAGGGCGATTGTCTGGGAAGTAGTTGCTTCCAAAACGTGAGCTGGCAACAGGAGAGAGGTGAGCTTGGATGAATTCTTGGTCATGTCCACATCGCTCGAGATGGCAACCACTACCTTCAGTCACTGGAAGGA
Source organism: Alligator mississippiensis (assembly GCF_030867095.1). Taxonomy (NCBI): domain Eukaryota; kingdom Metazoa; phylum Chordata; order Crocodylia; family Alligatoridae; genus Alligator; species Alligator mississippiensis. Next base: position 253,519,969 of record NC_081827.1, read on the forward strand.
GTTTGAGAGATCAGGGGAAATACCACCTCCGAAGATTTCTCCTAGACTAGGCAACCTGGACTAGAGTCAAAGGTCTGATACCCAACATCTGCTGAATTTCTGGGCAGGAACATGGCTGTCTTCTGAGAAGAGAGACATTGTCTATGGGTCTTCGGGTGAATCTGGAGGCTACGTCCAGCCACATTCAGAGACAGCCATCTCCGTAACCTCCCGAGCCCGGGATACGTCATGGATCCGGTATGTCCCCTCCATAGCCTTGAAGGAAGTTGAGTGCCACCATAAAAAGATGACGGTAGAAATGTTGGAGACGGGGCTTCAGGGCCTTGTCCAGCACCGTGGCATGCAAACATGACTGGTAAATCTCATGCTATGGTTTGTATACTGCGGTCTCAAATGTTAGCATAGTCCTATTGAATGGAGTCCTCTTTGGGTGCTTGCACACGTGATGGTGCGCCCCTTCCTCTCCAGCGTCTGCTTCCAGCACCAACAAATAACACCCAAGGCACTTTTCCCCTGAATTTCTTGCAGAGCCAGGGTGTAGCAATCCTGTCAGGAGCCTGTTCTGGTCTAATAGGCATGGAGCTGGGCATCTTCCCTAGGCTGGGAACTGAACTTCAGCCCTAAAAGGACAAAAGAGCTAGGCTCACCCACCCCGCTCTATGCTGATGATGACCCCAACTCGCTTGAAAGCTGCAGATACCAGAGACCAAAGGGTCAAAAGACCATTAATTATTTGAGGTAGTGTTAAGCAGGGGCGCTGGCCAAGATCTTGGCTCTGCCATCTGCCCTCGCCTGCTATCCGCTGCAAGGTCTGCGGTGAGGAAGGACCTTCTTCCTCCTTCATTGCATCCTCAGAGGCCGATTCAAAGGAGATGCATCACAGTTACGTGCCGGCTACGTTGCACAGATGGGTCAAAGCAGCCCTGATCCCTCTTTCCAACCTGCTGCTGCCCATCAGGCAGCCGATACACCTTGCGTGTCAACGCCTGGGATTCTCCCGCTGTCATTCGAACCGTGGTTTCCTCGCTCGGCGATGTCAGATATGAGAGACCTGCTGTCCTTCCAGACATCTTTCTAGCACTGACACAGTTTTTCTGGGGGAAGGAGAAGCGACTCCTGGTCCTCGGCATGCACAGAAGTCTCCCAAGTTGAAAGGTTGCAGCGCGCCAGCATCCAACTATACGGCAAGGAGCAAAGTGGAACCGGACTGGGGCTCTGCACGCGGTGAGCTGCGAGCACTTATATTATCCATTTCCGTGTCGCTCTCCTCTGCTGCCCCAACCCCTTTATACGTCTCTTCCGCCTGTCAGGACTCGTCTTGTAGATGATATGTGCTAAGATCCCCTCCGACCCTAATATCTATGCATCGGGTCCAGCCCCCCGATGATAGTTTGTTATAGTTCATAGGCTCATTCCCATGCACCAGTACAAGCTGGGGATCGACTGGCTGAGCAGCCCCTGCCCGGCCCGTCCCGGTGCATGGAGTTGCTACCCCCTCAGTGCAGGACTTTGCACTCATCGTTGCTGAGCCTCAGGAGATTTCTTTTGCCCCAATCCTCCAGCTTGTTGAGGTCTCTCTGGACCCTCCAGCCCATCTCCGACTCCCCCCAGCTTGGTGCCATCTGCAAACTGGCTGCGGGTGCACCCATCCCATCTCCTAGAGCTTTACAAGGGGCAGGCCAGTCGTGCTGTGAAAGGCAAACACCCCTCCTCCAGTTTAACTCCTGGTCGCCGCAATAAGAGGTTATCTGGCTTCTTCCAATTAGTGGCAAACCATGTGGCACGGCTCCAGGGCCTCCATCTGTTCGTAAGTACATGGGGCCGCACTTTCCTTGACGCAGCTCCTCATTCCCGAGGAAGACCGCGCAGCCGCAGGCCTCTGGCACGAGGGGCACGGGCAACGGCGGATGGGAGGCAATAACAAATAACCCCCCCGGCATGCCCCACCGGGACGACCGCTCACAGAGATGCTGACGGGGCAGTTTCCAGAGCAGAAAGAGCCTCCCCGCCGACGGCGTCTGCTTCTCCGACTTCCCGACAGGATCCCAGCCTCGTGTCACTGTCTGGTGGGGACAAGGAAAGGCCCTCGAGCCCCCCAGCAAGTCTGGAAGCTTGTCCTTTCTTTCCTTTGAGCTCAGCCTTGGTGGCAAGGTCTCCTCCGTGATGCCTCTGGATCAGTCTCGCGGAGACGTGGGGCTGGCAGGGACCTGCGGAGCTCTCATCCAGCCCAGCATCGGTCCTGTGCAAATCATCCATAATCGAAACTGTTAGTCAAACTACCATCAGCCCTGACATGAAGTCAGAAAATCATCGACAATGAGGGTGGAAGGGAGCTCAGGAGTCACATCTGGTCCAACCGCTGCTCCAAGCAGGACCAGCCCCAACTCCATCATCCCAGGCGAGGCTTTGTCTAGTCTGATCATCAAAACCTCCGAGGATGGAGACTGCACCGCCTCTCTGGGCAGCCTGCCCCAGTGTTTTATTACCCCCCTGGTGAGAAAGTTGTTCCTAATCTCCAGCCTCAACTTTTCTTGCAGCAACTTGAGACATGACACAAGGCATCGCACCCGAACCTGCCCCAGGGAAAGCAGAGGGGCCGCAGTGGCTGCTATAAAGGGTTGTTAATATACACTCAAGAGATCCCATGCCCCGCTACAAGAAAGGCAACCCACCCCCAGTCTGCATCAATCTGACCATGGGGTAAAATCCCTTCCTGACCCCAATGCAGCGTCAGTCTGGCCCTGAGCGCAGGGGCAAGACCCTCTATCCAGGACCCTCCGGCTTTACTCAAACAACTAAACTGTGCCCGAAAGGATACACCACTCGCTCCCATTCAACATGTGCCAGATCCCAGACCCTGGGCGGTGTAACCGGCCCCTGCAATGCTCTCAATCTTGTATGTGCTTCTCGGCATATGCTGGGAGTCAATTTAATCCAGCTCCATGACCGAATTAGCAGTAGTGGAAGCAAAGAGGCAGGACATGCCTCCCAGGGATGATCTCCTGTTTGGGAATGAGATCAAAGGATGTTTCATGAGGGTGAATGCACGGTGCCATAGGAGCTAGGGGCTGCTGTCACAGGATTTAGCAGCCACAGGAAGAGTTTGATCCCATTAGGGCACCGAGTTTATTCAGCCCTATTTCACACCAGTCGTCTAGTGTGTTGTGTTAACTAAGACAACCCTGATGCATCCTTCCTTGCCAAAGTAGCATGCATGTATTTTTTAGAGTTGTTGGCAAACTAGATGAATATCTTTATTATTTTACTCCCTTTCTGAATATGGCCAGATCTCCTATTGCTCTCTCTGCTAACGGTTGCAATGGCCAGTGCCACTGTCCCTGCCAATCGGAGCGCCGTACCCTTGCCCGCGTCTACAGGGATTAGTCACCGGGGGAAGGAAAGGGTGAGAACATGCACTAAAGAGGCATGGTTTTCGGCCTAGTTTTGCAACCCACCTGAAAGCTGTTCTCTCCCCATCCCCAGCATGTGTGCCTCAGTTTCCCTAGCTGGAACTGGGAAATAATGGTTTTACTGGGGGCAGACCGGATCCACTCCGAGTTACTGGGGGCGGCTCTAATGGGACCAGGGCTTGTGAGCCTGGGGCAGCTGTTGCATCTGCTTCCTCTTATCCACTGCTCTCAGGTCCAGCAAAACTCCCCTGCGTTAATCATCGTTACTCCGATCAGATGGATCTGCACGTTCCACAAACAGGTGGCAAAATCATTGCCCCCTGCAACCCACCCATCCTGGCTGCTAACCCAGACCCCCCAGCCTGGAGCCCGGCTGTCTTCCCTGCAAACCCACACCCAAACCCGGAGCGGGGCATGCTTCTTGCAATATCAACCAGACCCCCCCTCCACCGCCTCGTCAACTCGGCCTGATCCCACCGGTAACCGGACGCCGCTAAGATACGGTTACGGGGCCAGGAGGCATGCCAAGGCCCGTTCCTGACATCGCTGCTGGTGGAAAGAAGGCAGCGATGAGAGCTGGGTTCGGGGATCCGCCTGGCCGCATCAGCTGCCTGCGCTCGTGAAGGGGGAAAGGCGGCTGGGGGCTGCAATGGAAGCCCCCAGCAATGTTCAGGGCATGTACACGTGGGGACAAAGCCCCGTCTGCACCCTCTGCCCCCAATTCAGCACCAGCTGAGATGCTGTAGGACTCCGGCTCAACTTTAGCAGGGCTGGGGGGAGATGGGAAGGGAGCACGTGTCTCTTGGTGAGATCCCAGTTCAAGTCCCTGTGCTGGCTGGTGCACAGGAGAGTTCACCCCTCGTGATCACGTTTAATCGTGATCTGCCCTTGGGCTGGTTGCAAGAAGGTTGCATGCCTCAGTTTCCCCGACTTCCTTCTCCACGGGGAAAGGTGGGTTTGAGGAGTCCCTGCAAAGTCTCAGTGCTTGTTGCACGAGACAAGATGGACCTCCGGCCTCAACTGGGAATTGAATACTGTATTTCTCGCATACCAGTATGACACACACCCTGGGTTTGAGTCTTTCCTCGGGGGAGAATGGGATTTCCTTCCTCTTCCTGCCTCCGCTCTCTCTTCCCTGCTTCCAGGGCAGGATGCTTGACCGCTACATGGGCTGCCTTGGCTGAGGTGGGGAGGCCATCGGAGCGGTAACAGCCAGCTCCTCCCAGCTCTGGAAGCCGGCATCTGATGTCTTGAGCTTTGCTTTCAAGGTGTCCTTGTAGCATTGCTTCTGGCCACCGTGGGATCTGAAGCCGTTCCTAAGCTGGACTTGTTTTGGGAGCCGAGATCCAGGCATCTGCACGCAAGGTCTAAGCCAGAGAAGTTGGTGCTTGAGGATCACCGATGCCATGCTGGCGGCGCTGGCTTCAGCAAGGATGCTGGTATTTGTATGGTGATTTTCCCGTTGGATGGGGAGGATCATGAGTGATGCCTCTCCAGGCTCTTGAGATGACAACGGTTGATCGCTCATGTTTCACATCCATAGAGGAGAGCGGGGATGATGACTGCATTGTAGACCTGCATCTTGGTGTCTGTGCGTCCATCGCGATCCATAAAGACTACTTAGGCACCAGATCCCGTGCTGGAGCTCCTCATCGAGGTGTGCTCTCTGAGCGAGGTGGCTCCTGAAGTCAGGGAAGTGCTCAACCATCTCCGAGGTCTTTCCCTCCATGGTAATTTGGAGAGTGGGAGGTCACATTCATGGCCTAGATCAGATGGATGAAGCACTTCAACTGTCACTGCTGCTAAAAACTAGACCCAACTCTTCCCTCCATTGGGTGAGGAGAAGGAAAAGACATGGCAGCCAGCTCACAGCATCTCCATGCTTCTATTTTGGGAAGAAAACCAGCTTCCAGGCAATTCTGCATGACTCATTCTTTTTCTAGCAGGGAAAAGTGCCCATGATATGTGAGTTGATCTGGTTGACCCTTCAGTAAAGGGCACCAGGAGGCTCCAAGGACGGATGCAACAACAATCATGAAGCTATGAAACAGGATAATGGAGGGAGCTGCCCGATGCAGCGGGTGTGGGCTCGGGAGACGCGGGAGTCCGAGTCTAAGGAGAGCAAACGGCAACGTGCCGTGGGAGCTGGAAGAAGAAAAGCCCAGCAAGCTTTAAAGGACCGTGCGGGCTGGGCTGGGAAGAGAGAGATGGCTTAATGCTTCGGAGGGAGCAGATACCCTCTGCCTGGGAGGTCTTTGCCCCTGCCAATGCCGTTAGCTGTCTGCCTTGCCCCTAGGAGCATTGGGTGCATTTCTGCCCAACAAGAGGTCACGTCCCTCCCTCCAGAGCTGAGCTGGAAGGCAGCTCTCCGTCGGAGCCGCACGGCCGGGGATTCAGAGCCAGGAGACTGGCTCCGCGGTGCTCAGATACCAGACACGGCCAGGAGGTCCGGAGCAGGGACACCACGACACGGCATCCTGAACCATCAGCCACGGGAGAGGGATGGAGAAGGGGCCCTTTTCCTCTAGAAAACGGAGTTGAAGTCAGTCCAAGATTGGCAGGGACAAGCAGAGACCATCCTCACCACCCCCTGGCAATGCCCGCCACTCGTGTTGCTGGACCTAGCGCAGCTCGAGCTCTGGGCCTCGGTCCAAGGCTGGACGCTGGACGCTGGATCAGGAGCTCTTGGGTATTGAGGGTGAAGGCGTTTGCAAAATTTGCCCCCCAGACCCAGGTTGGGATTTAAACCCCTCCTGAAGCTCAGCACCATCCTGGTCTGGGTCCTTCTTTCCTAAGAGCCTTTCACCTCATTGACTGGGCACAGGACTGGGGAGGAAAGGCCGAGGGAAATGGGCTGATTCAGTCTGCAGAAGGGAAGACCGAGGGGGATTGAATAGCAGCCTTCACCTCCCTGCAGGGGGCTGCAAAGAGGATGGAGCTGGGCTGGTCTCAGTGGGGGCAGATGGCAGGACAAGGAGCAATGGGCTCAAGCTGCAGCAAGGGGAGTGGAGGTTGGATATTAGGAAGAACTTATGAGAGTAGTAAAGCACTGGAGCAGGTTACCCAGACAGGTGGTGCAGTCTCCATCCTTGGGGGTGTTTAAGTCCCCGCTAGATCAAGCTTTGGCAGGGATGATGTCGTTGGAGCAGGGGGTTGGACTGGACTGGGTCCCTTCCCACCCTCGTTTTCTATGACAGCAAGAGGCATATCTTTGCATAAATTTGCAGCAAGGGAAATCCGGTTGGATGGGAGGAAGACCTTGCTCATTAGGAGGCTGGTTAAGTTTTGCATATTGGCATGAAAGCTTGCATAGTTGCAACGTTGCCAAGCCAAGCCTCTCCCTTGCACTGGGGATCTTTTCCCCCCTGTAGCCTTACTTGGGGCTGTCAGATAATGCAGGAGGATCGTTTCCTTTTCATTTGTCCATCTGCATCAGCCTGCCTCGCCACTCGTGCTAATGAAGGAAGCATCCTAGCACTGCTGCAAAGCAGGTCAGCTCCATCCTCCCGCTTGGAGAGTTGGGAAACGGAGACCACCCAGGACAAGGTGCCATGGGATTTCCCTGTATGGATATTATGGTACCGCTCAATTATAGGCATCACGGTATTTATCTGCCTTCCTCCAAAGCACTGGGCAGCTGTCACAGTGGGTGGCAGGGCATCAGGCTAAGGTGGCTATATAATCTGGAGCGCATGAAGAAGCAGACCCCTCAAGATGCTCTTCCTCATCTCCAACCTCAGTTTCCCCTTGCTGCAGTCTGAGGCCGTTGCTCCTAGATCTATACCAGGCAGCCACAAAGAAAAAGCTACCTCCAGCCTCCATATAACCACCCCATCAGGGTTTTGAAGACTGTGATCAAGTCCCACCTTGCCCTTCTCTTCTCAGGTGCATGGCAGTCCATTCGTTACTGCCCAATGGTTTCAATAAATGCATGGGACAGGGGCTGGCTGTGAGGGTCTAGGACCCCCACGTGCAGAAAGATAGAGGAGATGGAGAAATGATAGAAAATCATTGAATTGTAGAGAAGTGGGGCTGGAAGGGACCTCCAGGGTCAAATCTAGTCCACCCCCTGCTTGAGGCACTATCAGTCCTCCCCAAACCACCCCAGACAGCTCCATCATGTAGACTCTGTGCAAAACTCCCGTCCACCCTGACGCAGCACCAGACACTGCACCCGCACCTGAAAGCAGGGGAGCTGCGGTGGCCAACGTCCTGCTTCTATAAAAGGCTGTTCATATATGCTTAAGAGATCCCGGGTCATGCCCCCCACCCTCCTGCCCCCACAGTCTGTACCAACCTGAGTATGGGGTGCAATGCTTTCCTGACCGCAAATACGGCATCGATCTGACCCTGGCAGGAAGGGCAAGACCCTCTAGCCAGAAACCTCCAGCTTTAAGTTGCAGAAGGAGCATTGGAGCCGGGTCCGGGGACAGGATGACCAGGGGCATGCTGGAACATCAGGAGACACCAAATAGTTTGGGACTTTTCAGCTCAGCTGAAAAGACAGAGGGAGATAAAATCATGAATGCTGCGGAGAAACTACATAGGAATTTCCTGTCTGCCAACTCTCTCAGTGCTACAGCAAGGCAACGATTGGAAAGCAGGTTTTAAAAAACAAAAGGTGGGTCCCCGGCGTGTCGTTAACCCGGGGAACTCATTGCCGCTGGGTGCAGGGCAGCCTGATAAACGAACCAGGGAGATTGGACAATGCACGGAGATCAGGCCCATCAGTGGCTATTAAACATCATCAATTAAAGATCCTCTGAAGGCTGGAAGCTGTCGGTGAGGGTGTCCAGGGATGGATCTGTAGATAACTATTCTTCCCATTAGCCTGTGCTCTGCACCCCTGTGAGAGACGAGATGCTGGGCTGGATGGGCCCGATCTTCTTATGAGACACCAACCATGATGCTTCATGAGCTGTAGAGCATGGGCAGGAGGCCGAGATGTCTGCATAGACCTGATTTCTACCCTCTAGAGCTGCCGAAGAGGCCAGCCCCAGCAACCCCAGGCCTGGTGGGCTCCACCCCAGGGCACGCTGGATGCTGGGCCAAGGGCATCCTCCCAGCTGGGAGTTTCTACACCTCCCCTCGTACACATGGGACTCTCGTCCTCTCTGGGCTGGAGTCCTGATGGGATGTACCCAAGGCAGGAGGCAGCACGAATCCATGCAGCTGGCCCGTGGCTCACCTCCCGACACAGATGAGCTCCGTGGCTTGATTCTTCGAGCTTTCTGGTGCAGCAGCTGCAGATGCGTCTCTCGGCCTCGATGCTAGGTGAGACCCTCCCCGCGCAGGAGCCTGGCCGGGCTGGTCTCGTGGATCACTGTGTTCCTCATAGTGCTCATACTCGATGGCAGCCCACAGCACCCTTCAAAGGATCTCACGGCACCCCGCGGCGCTCCAGGACCCCAATAGAGGATCATTGAGTTAAACCAACACTTGTTTAGGATGCTTTAGACAGGGAAGATTCAGCCCAGAGCAGGGGGATGGACTACATGTGATCTCCTGAGGTCCCTGCCATCCCAACTGCTCTACAATGTTTAAAAAAAATAGCTGAAATGTTTTTTGGAGTTCCCAGCTGGCATTTTTGCAAACCCAGATACAAACTACCAAATGCCGAATGGTGAAGAAAAAGTCCATAGGGATGTGTTATTGGCCATCTCTCCTGGGGGGCAGAGCGGTACCACTACCCGGCACGTCCTCAACTGGTGGATACTGGACTGACCTTCGGGGAAGGTTTGCTGTGAAATAAGCAGGGGCAACTCTGACGAATACACAGCCGTGGACCAAGCAGCGGGAGCACCACCAGGATGTGGTGAGGAAGCAGATGGCAATGCTTTCCCTTCTGAAAAGCCACATATATCCTTTCAGGGGTGTTGGTTGGAGCCATGTTGGTCTAATAAAAGATATCACATTTACCCAAAGAACCTGGTCTGCCTATGTCCCTAGACCAACTCAATAGTTGGAGGCTCTCCCTATGCCTGAAAAAGGGGGTTTGTGCCCAAACACTTGCCAAGAACAATTTTCCTACTATTGAGTTGGTCTAATAAAATATCTCACATTTACCCAAAGAAACTTGTCTATATATATCCTTTGATGGCGCTGTGACATGGCCACTCCTGGTTGCCACTAAAAAACCAGCCCAGCCCCTAGCTATGGGTCTACAAGTCTCCAACAGTGGAGCAAGCGGAAGATGTTAACATCTCAACAGCTGCAAAAGCAGATGAAGGCTGCAGCAAAACGAGATCCCCAGTTGCCTTGGTCTCGTGGCGTCGAACCACAGTCCCGTGCTTTCAAGAGCCGTGTGGAAACCGAGGTGCAGCAGCTTCTCCGTGATAAAAGAAGTCATGCACCAACATCTTCCATGCCAGCACATTTCCCATCTCTCACAAGACAAGAACTAGGGGTCATAACATGAAATTAGTAGGTAACAAGTTTAAAATTAACACCAGGACGTTCTTTTCCACCCAGTGAGTGTGTCTACATGTGCATGTACTACACAGTAATTTGGTGTGCAGTAAAATACTGCGCAGTAAGTGGTTTTTAAGCCAGTGTCTACACATGCAGCCATTAAAGTGCATTAACGCTGTGTGCAAACCTAGTTGGGACTAAAGTTAGTCCCACACACAGCGTTACTGTGCAATAAGGCACCTGAATGTGTTACTGCGCAGTAACTAATCGGGCATAAATTTGATACCTGCATAAGGCAGGTATCAAATTTATGCCCAAGTTGGTGTAAGTCACCGTTGTTACTGTGCAGTAGGGGGGTGCACATGTAGACGTGCACCTGTACTGCACAGTAATTTTCAGTTACTGCACAGTAACCTAAATTACTGCACAGTAAATGTGCACGTGTAGACGCGCCCAGTGGGTCATTCAAGGGTGGGACTCATAGTTGCCACCAGATGCGGTGCAAGCTGAAAGTCCAGCCACTTTCACAAAGGGATTGGACGTATTCCCGGAGGAAAGGGACATCGAGAGCTATCGAGCAAGGGAGTTAAGGATCCAGCTTCTGAACTGGACACCTCTTCGACCCTAACCGCTGGGGCTGCATGTGAGAGAGGAACAGGGGAAAACCCCTGCTCAGGCCCAGGTCCACTCCCTTCCAGCCTCCTCTCGATGCCACTGTGCAATGCAGGAGACCGGGCACATCCGCCCTACGGCCTGACCCAGGAAAGGGCAGTTCTTCCGTTCTCGGTGCCCCCCTGCCTGACGTTTGCAAAAAGCCATTTTTCTCCCCCCGCAAAAAAAAGGCATTCATGAAAACACACCTCTCCTCGGTGGCACGTGAGCTCTTGCATTCATCTACCTAACCGCTCAGCTCGTTAAGTCTTCCCACATCCAATCGCTGGCCCATTGTCAGCATTTAGGACAAAACCTCTGACTCCAGGATCACTTCCAGGAGCCAAGGGCCTATTCCACATATCCTTCAACGGCCTCTCGATTCTGCTAACTCAGACCGGTCCCCTCGGAGGGAGGATCCATTGGAAATGTTTGTATTTATTTATTTTTGCTGGGTTGCAGATGTTGCCAACAGCGTTTTCCAAAAAAGCCCTGACTTGCTGGCCAGAAACCCAATGCTGGATGTCTCCTCCCAACCCCTGTTTACAAAATTATAAGCTTTCTTTGTCCTTAGCTATTTTCCTGGTACAATAATATTCTTCATCTTCTATTTGACTGGGCTTTTTTTCTTTTCTTTCAGCGCCTGGAAAATCTGATTTCATTGTGAAAGGAGTCCTTATGAATCAATAGAGCAAAGAGAACGTGGGATGTTTGCCGTAAATCATCCTGGAAGCAGAGACAGCTAGCAAATGAGTTACAAGAACAAGCAGATAATCCCAGTCATTTCCAGATGGAAAGCGGATGCATTTTCCATGCCCTGTATCTGGTTCGTGTGTCACAACCCCCTGCCTCTGGTATATATTTAAAGCACTTTCTTTCCCTCCTGGAGGGCGACGGTTATGTGAAACGAGGTTCCAAAATTGCAAAAATTGCCTAGAAGCATTCAAAAGCTGGGCTGGTCCCAGGGAAACTTTCACAAAGCCTTGTGCTCTCTCTATATATATCTTATTTAGTTAGTCGATAGAGGTGCACATCTACCCTGCCCTCCGACTTCCTACAGCAGGCCAGTTGGCAAGCGCCGCGATAACCTAGAGTAGATGATGTCCGGCTGGGAGAAGAACATGAGTCTTCATTGTCCTGCGCCTTTGGCCAATGCAACGTGGTGGTAACGTGCAAGTAGAGATGAATGAGGAGACCACCAGCAGAGCCAGACTGGGTCCGACCTTGGTCCATCTGTCCCAGTATCCTATCTCGCACAGTGGCAGGGGTGGATGCTATGCAGGGAGAGCAGCATGATCCATCCTTTAGTCAATACTCACCCTTTACTGGTCAAGAGATGCCGGAGGAAACACCTCTGCCCAAGAGCCATGAATGCATGGCTCCTCCATGCACGTATCCAGTCCCTCGCTGACCCTGGCTCTGCTCTCGGCCTCCACCCCGTCCTGCGGCAATGAATCCCACACGTTAACCATGCATTGCATAAAAAAAAGTCCTTTCTCTTGTTCATTTTCAACCCATCACCTGCTCGTTTCAGCGGTGCCCCCTGGTTCTAGCATTCGGGGAGGTGGGGAACAGCAGTTCCCTATTCATTTGGTCCACAGCCTTCATGACACTATAGACCTCTACCCTCTCCTTTCCAAGCTGGAGAGTCCCAGCCTCCCCCGGTCTGGCAGCTGCTCCAGACCCCCGATCATCTTGCCTGCCCTTTGCTAGTTGTACTTCATCTTTCCAGTACTGCCCATTGCAACCAGTCCACACCACAGCATCTCAAGATTTAAGGCAGGGACCCAGACGGGGCTCTGGCTCTGGGCAGAGGAGGCACGGCTGGGTGCAATCCTGCTTGGTGTCTCCAGGCTGCCGGGTATAGCAGCGGGCATCTGGTTTTTTTCCAGGCTTCTGGGCTTTGCTTGCTGCTACATGGGATCAGGAAAGTTGCTTTTCCCCCTCCTGTTGCTGCAGGTGTTGGGGTTTTTTTCTCTCTTCCTCAGCAGTGCTGGGTGGGGATTAAACCCTGCGGAGTCCTGGCTAAAGGCTCTTGCCCCTTTGCTCAGGTTCGGACCAATGTTGCATTGGTGACCGGCGGGAATTTCCTCCCTTGTTTAAACCAGCATGGACTGGGGGGGTTCCCCTCCCTCTGCAGGGGTGCACGAGCTCTCTGCAGCGCCCACCACCCCCCTGGCAGGAGCAGGACATTGGCAGCCACAGCCCCCCCGTATTCCAGGGGCAGGGGCAGGGGCGGGGGCGATGCCTGGAGCTGTGTTGGGGGCAATGGTGTTGCACGGCTCCAAGGTTGCACATGGGGTTTGCCTGGGTGAGTTTGGATGGGGCTGATCCTGCCTCGGGCCCCCAGGGATCCCTGCTGCTCTATCTGACGATGATGATGATGACGATACAGGGGCTATGGGTGATTATGCTGTTGTGATGAGGCCTTACAAAGACCTCCCTTGCTCTCCCAGCTCAAGGTGGCCAACACAGACATACGGGCAAGGGTCAAGACCCTTTGTCTGGCATCAATGACCTTTCTCTCTGGCCCCAGGGCAGCCAAGCTTGGCGTTGGCTCCCACCCCGGCAGCGCAGAAGGAGCCTTTCCAGGAAGAGCCAGCTCTCCCTGCCCATCCGACCTCGCGTGTTGAGATGGCCCATCGATCGGAGGACCCGCACCAGTCCCGGAAAGCTGGCCCCGGGCCTGGAGAAACATCAGCCCTGCAGGATGCATCCATCACACACGCAGGCAGGACCGTCCGCCAAGCTATTTCCAGGCAGCTCTGGCCCCGGGGCACTCCGCTTTCACGGCCCGATTCGTAGGGAGCGACTGGCACCTAGTGGGGGAACCTCAGAGCGACCGAGTGACCGTGCAGGGGAAGGGGGAAGGAGGGAGAGAGCCCCGCTTGGCTCAGCTGTGTGGCCTAGTGGTTACCGCGATGGCCTGGGATACACAAGACTATTTGGGTTTCTAGCCCGCTGCGACATCCTGAGCAAAGTTCTCCTGTCGGCTTCCCTGCGCGGGCACCAAACAAGGTCTGGGTGGTCCTCCAAGCATCCCACGCTGCACCGCTCCTCAGCCCCCAGGCACACACTGCTGCCGCGGGCTGCTCTGGTGTGTGGCCCCCCTCTACTGACACCCCTTTCTTTTAGGCTCATTTATTAAACGAGCTCCCTTGTGCCACTTGGTCGTTACAAGCTCTCTATGTATCTCCCAGCTCTGTCCTCACCCCCTGCTCGACCGTAGCCCCTCATCACTCTCCACCCCAGCCCCGGACCCCCAACATCTGGGTCCAAACTCTTCCCCACACCTGCAGTGAGGTAGGTATGAGTTGAATAGGCTTAGGTCAAGTATTGAAGTGCATTGGACTCAGTTTTGGGAGAGAAAGGAAAGCAGACAAGTGGCAATGCCCCCAGCCACAGGTCACCCACCCCACTATGGGGCAGGCTGGGCTGGGTACCCACTCCTACCCCCTCAAACCTGGCCTGGTCTCACCTGGACTCCAGGTGCAAGCGCTGCAAGACCCCCCTGGACAGGGTGCGGCAGCCCTGGCACCAGCCTGTACCCGAAGCAGCCAGAGATATGATGCCTGGAGGATATGTATGGTCTCGCCAGGCTTGGAGAGGAGGAGAAAAGCCAGGCATGAGGGTGCTAAGAGCAGGGGAGAGGCTGAAGGGATGGGTGCCCGCATAGCAGGGCCTGCCCCGCGGCGCACGGAGGTGGTCTTGCAGCACAGGGGCAACCCATCGCTGCAAAGAGGACCCAATAGATGCAGGATGTCCAGGAATGGCCCCCACTGTCTGGCCCATCTGCAGCTCTGGGGAGTCCTCCTCCCAGCCTGGGAGACAAGGGACTTGCCTGGAGAGCCCGGGAAGGGGCCCTGCCCGGCGCACGGAGCTCGCTTTGGGATCCGCTCGCAGCATCCCAGGGACCTGGGAACCGAGAGGGACCAGCTGGTCCTTGGTGCAAACTGAAATGGGTCTTGCTGGAAAGCAGGAACTGGCTCTGTCTGCATTTCTCCTCCATCCTTTGGTGCAGGGTGCCCAGTCTTTGCTGGGTCGGATGAGGGTGTGGGGTCGACCCAGCAAATGGGATAAGCACGTGGGCCCTGTGCAGACTGGATCAGACCCACCCCGTGTGCACTCAGTTGGGCGCACAGCCCCAGCCCTAGTGCGCTGGATCAGACCCACCAGCCTGCTCCGATCTGGTGCACAGGGCCACCGGTTGTTAATATACACTAGCGAGATCCCAGGCAAAGGCCAAGCCCCCACTACAGAGAAAAACAACCTTCCCCCCAATTCGTACCAATCTGAGCATGGGGTAAAATCCCTTCCAGACCCCAAATATGGCATCGGTCTGATCCTGAATGGGGAGCGGCAAGTCTCAGACCAGTTCCCCCAGCCCCAATCAGACAAGGAGGGCAAGGAGCAGAAAGCAGAGCAGACAATCAGGCAGGGTGCACAGGGCAGGGAGCAGAAAGCAAAGCAGTAGGTTGGGCTAGGAGCACGCGGTAGGGAGCAGAAAGCTGAGCGGAAGATCATACAGAGAGCAGAGAGCATGGAGAAGAAGATCAAACAGGGAGCACAGGGAAGGGAGCAGAAAGCTGAGTGGCATATCGTACAGGAAACACAGAGCATGGAGCAGAAAGCAGAGCTGGAGATGAAGCAAGGAGCACAGGACTAGGAGCAGGAAGCAGAACAGCAGACCAGGCAGAGAGCACAAGGGAGGGAGCAGAAAGCAGAGCGTGACCTGCCTGGGGCAGACTCCTGCTGCAATCTGCCCCTCCACAGTGTCACGGCCGCTTTCCCTGGGGCCTGAGCTCAGACGAGCAGGACCGTTGCTGCCCCGGTCACGTTTCTCCCCACATTTGCCCGCCTGCCGCCTCCGCCGTGGTCCACGGGTGCAAAACCGCGGCTCCTGGGCCTGGGTATCGCAGAAGGGCCCTCCGGGTCTTCTCGCCCAACCCACGGGCACGAGGTCCTCGGCACAGACGAGGCTGATGAGACGCCAGCCTCTCTCCCTCGGGCACGTTGGGTTTTGCTTCCACCCCAGGGGTGGTCATTTCCATGCCCGCATCCCTCCTCCCCATTTCCCATCCATTGTGGGCCCTCACCATCCTCACCAACACCAGTCCAGGCCCATCACTGGTTGGTCTGGATCTCTGCTCCGGGCTCATGCCCACATCTTCCTTCAGAGACCCTGGTGACAGGTCCGGTCTGGCTCTAGAGCGCCTGATGGACGTCCAACGCAGTCCCGCCCGGCCCTTCCTGTGTTGGATGCAACCCCTGATCCGGTGGGGCAACACGTGAGGGTGCAGACAAGCCCCAGGGCAGGATGGAGGGTGGTCTCCAGAGCCCATCCATGCCCGAGCAGAGGGGTCTTAGCTTCGTAGAGAAATCAGGCTGGCGGGGACCTGCAGAGGTCACATCTAGCCGGACCCCTGCCCGAGGCAGGATTAGCCCCGTGCAAACCATCCCAGACAAATCCATCATCATTGCCCAAGGCTAGGGATCTGTGGCCAGCTGGAGAGACCCCAGGCCCTGGCCTCTCTGCAATCCAATAGGATATTTGAGGGGGCTACGGATGCACTCTTAATAATTTATCCAAGCCTGCCAGGCTCTTTCCGCGCAGACCCAGCGTCATCGCACCACATGCAACCATTCACTTCCCCTAAATAAATCCGTCAAAATGAGGCATGTGTTGGGCTCGTGCTCTCGGCTTTACAGAAGTCAACTGATGACTCAAAAATATGTGATTGCCGGTGGCTCTTTATTTCCAGCCACCCTCAGCAGTGCTCCCCGCCTATGCCATCCTGAGCACGGGGCGAGACGGCAGAAACTCCTCGGGACGAGAAGGTTCACTCCGTCATGAGCAGAGAGATGCCGTTGATTTGGTCTTTTCTTGCCACCGTTTCATAGGATCACACACAATGAGGGTGGAAGGGACCTCGGGAGGTCACATCGAGTCCATCCCCCTGCTCCAAGCAGGACCAGCCCCAACTACAGCATCCCAGCCACAGCTTTGTTGAGCTGGGTCTTAAATACCTCCAAGGATGGAGATTGCACCACCTCTCTGGGTGACCTGCTCCAGTGTTTCACCACCCTCCTAGTAAGGAAGTTTGTCCTAATATCCAACCTCAACTTCCCTTGCTGCAGCTGGAGCCCATTGCTCATCTGCCCCCACGGAGACCAGCCCAGCTCCATCCTCTTTGCAGCCCCCCTGCAGGGAGGTGAAGGCTGCTATTCAACCCCCCTTGCTCTTCTCTTCTGCAGACTCAATCAGCCCAGTTCCTTAAAACCCATTTCAACAGGCCCAAAATATTTGGTGGGAGATGAGGGCAGACAAATGGGTGACGAGTCCCCCTGTGAATGCCCCGCAGGGGACAGGACAGCCTAGGCTTGGTTTGCAGCTGCCCGTGCCGGGAACCCCACTCTGGGCAGGAATAAATCCCCAGGGACTTTCTCTTCCCCGTTCAGTGCAATGCAAACCCTGCTCCTGCCCCCTCCAGCGTCTCTCCTAGGCCTGGCCTTGGTCTCTCCCCTAAGGAAGCCCCTCCGCACCTTGCCCTGATCACTGGACATCATTGGACACTAAACAAAAGTCAGACTGGAAGGGGCCTCGTAAGAGCATCTCATGGCAGGAGCATCCCTGACTAACCCATGCCAGCCAAGTGTCTATCTAATTACTGTCTAGACATCTGGCAGCAGCATCCCAGGCCCAGAGCTTCGAGCGGGAGGAAGAATAAAGCAAAGTGCATGACTGATAAGGAAAGACGTGAAGCAGAAGCTCCCCAGGGAGCTTAAGAAGAGGCTGAGCATGAACTGCTGCAAAAACGACATGTGTTTAGACAAACTGCCCCCCACCCCCTCCAGAGGTGAGGCCCAGCCCCGTCCGCCGGCAGAACATCTGGAACACCCCCCAGCCGGCTCCCAGCAGCTGGGAAAGGGCAGGCCGGGGCAGCCGGGGCTCTGCGGCATTGGGTTACCATAGGGTTTTCTCTCTCACAGGAAAGCATTTCAGGAAAAAGCCAACGGCCGGCCGGAAAATATGACCCTCCGATTATACGCATGAGACCGGAAAAGCTGGGGGGAGAGGAAGAGGGGGGGAGTGAAGCGGGTGGTTTTTAGCTTCTCTCTGCTGTTGCATCCTCGTTTAGAGTTAATGTGGGGGGTGCAGAAGGGGAAAGAAGTGCCCAGCCCGTGGCCTGCTGGCAGGGTCTCCACACAGAGAAGCCAGATCTCAGCTGGGAACAGGGGGGCTTCTCTCAGACCCCAGCGCCGTCTCACTCCCTTCAGCTACCGGCCTTTTTTCTATTCATTGGTGTGCTAGAAATCCCCCGCCGGGAGGAGAAGGGTGTGCTCGCTCCCTGCAGGGCAGGGCAAGCCAAAATCCCATGCCCGGGGGAGAGCACCGTGTGCGAGTCTCCCTCTGGCACTGGCCACCAGCATGGCCTCAGCCCTGGTTCGCCCAGGTGTCCCATATCACGCTGGACAGGCCCGTGAGCCACAAAACCGGCGAGGAACAACGTCCCCGGAGAGGCAGGCTCGCTGCCAGATGCGACCAGCTCTGGGGTGGAGCGTGCCAGCAGTTCAGCAGCACGCAGTGATGCCAGGACAGAGCGGGGTGGCTGCCCCTGAGACCGGCTTTCCCGTCCCAGAAGCCACGTGCCACAGCTGAGGACACCATCCCAGAATGCTTTGCACTTGCGCTAAGCAAAGGAGAGCATCTTGTTCGCTTGGTGCTGGGCAAGGGGGGCAGCAGCTGACCCCATATGCCTGGGCTGACAAGACCCCCCCAAACCAACCCCTGTAGCCCGAAGGATTAGGGACAGGTTAGGGTTAGGGAAAGGTTAAATTTAGGGTTCGGGTTAGGGACAGGTTAGGGGTAGGAATAGGGTTAGGGACAGGTTACAGGTAGGGTTAGGGTGCAGCACAGCTCCAGGCCCCTCGTCCGCCTCCTGCGGGGTTTTACCCATCACTGCTGCTTCTGGGCCACCCTGCAAGGCCTCAAGGCTCCTCCGTCCCCCGACATCTCTTTGGGGCGTGGGGGACACACGAGGGGCAGCATGGCTGAGTCCCATGGCTAGGAGGGGCAGCGTGGCCAAGCTCCCAGCATCTCTAGGGAGGGCCTATGTTGACTAATAAACAGTCTCCTAAATCCTCTTTCCCCGGGAGGTATTTTAGAGCAATCGTGATGTATTTTTAGGGAGATGCTCGGAGCCTCCCAGCAGCAGCAGGTCTGGCGCCGGGGCCGTGGTCTGCACGCCGGCTGACATTTAGCATATAATTAGATGCCGCGGTGTCTTGGCCATCTCCTCTGGCCAGCTGCAGTCCCATCAGCTAAACACACCGGAGGGAGAGACCCATTCAGGGGATGGTTTGACTAGCACCTGGGTGTGCGAGAGAGGAAGCAGAGCCTAGCAGGACTTTCCAGGAGCATCTGTCACGCTCATACAAGCCTCATTTAAGAGGCTATGCCCTTTCCGGACCTGCCCTTCCCTCCAACCCGGAGCAAATTTGGGGACGTTTTCTGCTCTGTCCTGACTGGAGATGGCCCCAAAGCACGTCGTTCTGGACCGGCGATTTTTCCCTGACCTGCGGGAAGGATGCGAAGGTGGCCGCAGGCTGTGGAGCAAGAAAGAGCACACACCAACTGCTGCAGCTTCCTCAGCCTGACGAAGGGTTTTTGAACCCGAAAGCTTGCTTAATAACTATTCTCCAACTATTTGGGTTGGTCTAATAAAAGATATCAAATTCACCCAAGGAACCTTGTCTAGCAAAGGGAATGGCACTTACCCACTGACCCAGTGCAAATAATCTTCGCCAAGGGCCTTGACAGCTCCTGCATGAACCAAGGTGGGCACCGAAATGCTACTGCCATCGGCACTCATAGCTGTGTCCGAGCTGGGCGGGCAACGGGCAACGAATGGAAATTTCCTCCAAGAAAAGGTTCGAAGCCAGAGGGTGGAGGGAGCCAGGCTCTGTACAATGTCCCACCACTTGCATTAAAAGTTGTGAGCCATGCCTGTGTGCTGGATGATCTTCTGCCAGGTTCTTCACCGGGGCACCCATCCACAGCACAGCATCCGCCACGCAAAAAACCAAGAGCTGGGAGGATGCAATAGGGAATCCATCTCCAAAATGAGTCTGGAGAAGAGAAGACCGAGGGGGATTGAATAGCAGCTTCACCTCCCTGCAGGGGGGCTGCAAAGAGGATGGAGCTGGGCTGCTCTCAGTGGGGGCAGATGACAGAACAAGGAGCAATGGGCTCAAGCTGCAGCAAGGGAAGTCGAGGTTGGATATTAGGGAAAACTTTCTCATGAGGAGGGTAGTAAAGCAGAAGAAGCTCCCCAGAGAGGTGGTGGCATCTCCATCCTTGGAGGTGTTTAAGACCCAGGCAGACAAAGCCGTGGCTGGGATGATGCAGTTGGAGCTGGTCCTGCTTGGAGCAGGGGTTGGACTGGATGTGACCTCCTGAATTCCCTGCAACCCTCATTTTCTATGATTATATAAAAATATGGTGCCTTTAAAGGCCCTTCATCATTCCTACTCTTGGCTCTGGCTGTGGGAGGGTGACATCCAGCACGGCGCTAGGACCAGGAGAGAACAAGGAGGAGTCGGTACCATAGTGGGGAACAGGAGGTAGAAGAACACCTTGTAAAGAGCTCCGGGCAGGGTTAAAGATCCCTGGTAGACACAGGGGACGCACCTACACATGCATTAATGCGCTTTACTTAATGCACATTAAATTTAGTACCTCCATCGTGAGGTACTAGGAAAATGCGCATTAGCCTATCTCAATGCACATTAACTATATAGCGGTTTTTAGTGATGCTTTAATGCATGTTAAAATAGGCTAATGCACATTAAGACGCACCCAGGGAGACCAAGCTGGAACTCAAGCTGAGCAGAAACCCATTTCTCCGTATCTCTAGCTACAGGTGCTTAACATGGGCTGTCGCTCCCCACGTAAGAGAATCATTGCACTCCCCCAGGCCCACCACCAAGTGTGCAGCGGAGCAACCAGCCCGGAGATAACAGACACCAGACAGATTTCCCTGTGCAAAAAGAACAGAGCATTTATTCCTGCGTTCCCGTACATTTCGAGATACAATTCCAGCACTCCGGACTCCAAGCTGGCATTCCAAGCAACGGTATACTTTAGATAATTGATTTATTTTTTCTTTTATCACTTATAAAGCCATACAATGAACTGCAGAGAGTCAGGCTTCTGTACAAAGGGAAGAGAATAGCCAAGGGGGGAGTTCTGCACATTCACACACGGGTGGCGGGTAACGGGGTCGCCTTTATACACGTGACAAAGGTATGGGCACAAAGATACAAAATATAAAGGATATTTCCATCTCTATAAATACACAGAAACGGGAAAAGTGAGGGAGTTTTCCCCCTCCCCCCCCCCTTTTTTTTTGCGCACGTTTCTGACTTTTTTTTTTTTAATTGACATGGTGAAAATAACCCCAAACCAAACAAAAAAACCCCCAAAAAGTCATTTCTAACCTCTTCATTAACACTGATTAGCAAATAACGTTGTAACATTCCCCAAATGATGACGACAACATACAACAAGGGGAGAGACAGGACAGTGAAAGAAATACTGCAAAAAACAAGGATTTTTTTTCTTTTAAAGAACCCCCCCCAAAAAAAACCCCCATGAAGACCTAGTTTGAAACAAAACAAAGACCCCGACCCCCTTTGCTGTCTCGTTTTTCTGTCTGCTGAATCAGCATGTTTTCGCTGTCTGGATTTGTTGTTTTGCTTTGCTTTATGGTAGTGCTTTGTGTTCCTGCGGAGCCTTTCCAATGAGGCCCTCGCAAAAGTGCTTTGGGGACTTTAACGACAAGATTTGAAGACCCACCACTAGACGTGATGGGACCTTTGCCCTCAACTGCTGTGGGTAGCCCAACCCCTGGACAATCAAAGGTACTAGGTCTAGAGAGGCACGCTGCTTACTAGTTGGCCCTCCCGGGATGCATCGGCAGGACAGGTGGGACCCAGGGGTCCTGGAATCCAAAGCTGCCCCTCTGACCCCGTCTGGGTCACCCTGACCCGATGACGTGCAGGGGCCGGAGCAGCAGCCAGGGATGAGTCTGACCAAAGACCTGGGAAGACGAGTTTGAAGGCAACATTTCGACTAGAGCAGCTGGAGAGATGAAGCCAACATCCCCCCGTGCTCAAGGCTGGATTGGGATCACCTGATTAGGGAGTGAGGCACATGGCTGGATGGCAGCACCAAGGAGGAGGGGTCCAGCTGATACATACTGGGAGGGAGGTTGAAGAGCGTGACCCGGTGCTCATTGAAGACGATGGAAAGACTTCTCCTAAAGTACCTTCTCCCTCTGTCTTGGAGAAGGGATTAAGATACAAGCAACTGAGGCCAAGTGCTTTGTCTCTGTGGTTATTACATCCAGACAGGTTAGAGACTGACTGAGCTGTTGCTTTTATCACTCGGTCTGCAGCTAAAGACGCCAGGCTCTCATGTACCCGCTTTCAACTTGCCAGGAAGAGAGAGCTCCAGCCAGTCCGCCTCAACCGGGCCTTTCTGACATTCACACGCATTACATTTACCGTGTAATTCACTGGTTAACTGCACCACACATTTAAACAGGTACACATGAAAAGTAATAATTGCAGCATTAAAATGGCCAGCCAGGCACAAAAATGGCCAGCCAGGCACGAAAATGGCCAACCAGGCATGAAAACGGCCAACCAGGCACAAACACGCACTTGAAAAACACAGGACATTTTTCTAGCTGGTTTCTATTGAGCTTGAATTCAAACGTGTGGCCTGGCACTTACTCCAGAATCGACAGCAAAGAGGGTCGTTAAAAAAAAAAATAAAATAAAAAGGCACAGACAGGAAACAAAAAATAATAATACATACGCAGGATCGGGGGAAAGTGCGTTTCAAAGGCTATCTTTGGCAAGAATATATGCAGTTCTTTGTGCATGAAGTCGGTGTGTGTGTGTGTGTGTGTGTGTGTGTGTGTGTGTGTACACATGTGTGGGTGTGTGTAAGATATAACATCCACTGCTGGGGGGAAAAAAATGGCAGTGAGATTACAACAAAACATTTGCTGGGCTAAATGGCATTATGTGTCCATCTCAAATATGGTGACTGCATCGAAATAAACCAACCCAACGCCTTCGCTGGCCCTTTCGAACACAATAAAATGAACCTGGACAGTGAAGCCAGGCTGTCAGCTGGAGTACATCGGCGTGGTAGCTGGGTGGACATCAGCAAAGTTATACTGGGCATGTCTACATGTGTGCTTTAATCCGCATTAGCCTATTTTAATGCACATTAACTAAATAGCACGTTTTTTTCAGTGACACTTTAATGTGCATTAAAATAGGCTAAAGTGCATTAAAGCGCATGTATAGACATGCCCGGAAGTACTAGGTTTACTGCGCATTATTTAAAGCACATTAATGAACGTGCAGACGCGCCCACTGATGCTTTGACTTGGTGAATCCAGAAAGTTACCCAGAAAATGCAACTTTCAACCCAAAGTAAACACATCTGGAAAAAGAGCTGGTTAGTTCCTTACTAGCTTTGTGTTATAAATACAATCTGCGGGCGACCTTAGCATTCGAGATTTCGACAGGGTCTAAATCTTCCGTCTTCAGCGAGTGAGTTAGTATCTGAGCCATGAGCAGGTCACAGCGGAAAGCAAGTGTTTTGTCGCTGTCGGGTCTCGGCTGCGGTGGGGTTATACACGAGATCGCCGGGTTAATTTGATGGGAGCTGCCCTCTGAGTTTTGGGTTCGAGCCCCCATTTTGCAGAGCGGGCCAGCGGCTTGAAATCAAAGAGAAAATACCCAACACTGGTTTTAGCGGTGAGGGAAAAAAAAAAAATAATAATGTAGTCTGAAAAATAGAGACTTGCAAAAATATATCATCTTTATATCTCTATAAACACAGTGTTTCTCTAATCGGTTAATGGCAGGGTGAGAAGGTCATGGCTGAGCGGTCCATCTGCCTCGAATTCTGCAGAAGGAGGGAGGTTTCTATTGTCGAAAGCAACTTAAATGCTATAAAAAAAGGCCTCAACCGTAGGGTGGGACGGGGGGCGCGGAGCCCCCGTCAATGCTTCCATCCACGCAGCAGTCTCTCAACACATCCCCGAGACCAACCAAAGGCTTCGACGCGCACGCAGCCGCGTCCCGCACATGCACACACACACGCACTCACGCACACGCCACCGGCCCTCGCGTCACATGGCAACGGGGTTGCAGCTCACGCACTTTGCATGCTTCGCTTGCTTTAGGTGCTAACGAGTTCCTGTAGGCCGAAGGGGAGGGGAAGGGGGAGGCTGGGGTCTGTAAGAGGTGGGTCAGGGAGGGGAGGGGGGTCAGCTGTTATCCGTGGCGCTATACATACGAGGCTCTAGACAGGGCGCAGGGGGCTGTATATAGTGGACATAAGATACGCCGAAAGCAACAGGGCGAAAAATAAATATCTTCGGTCGAAATTTAACCTTTCCTTGAAAAGATTTTTGCGATTAGCTTACAGTAATCCTGTCGGGAGAGCTCCTATATATATTAGATATAGCAGGGCCGCATCTCTGGAAGAGGGAGCAGAGCTCAGGTGGAGGGCCCGGGGCTGGGGGTCTCCGGGAGGTGAACACACAGCCTGGACCACGAAGCCTTGCATTATGTTGTCCCAATGACGTCCCCACCGCCCTTTCCCTGGCCGTGTCCCTGCCCCAGCTGCTCCGGCGGGTCTATAATCATGGTACATGCAAAGGGGGGTTGGTGACAATGCAGCTCGTGGGACTGAACTGGGGCTGTGAGCGCAGGCTGGAGGGCTCTGGGGAGATGCCCTGGGGGGGCTTTTGGGGTTCCAGATTTCAGAATTAAAAACCAACAGAGCCATCGGCTTGGATGCCCACAAACAAGGCTGGCCCTTTACGGTTCCCCCCATGAAGGCACCTGGCTAAGGGTGCAACCAGGCACCAGGGCAGAAAGGAAATCCTGTGACTTTCTAGAGCCCCCCCCAGCTCTTCACCCCTCGGCGCCCTCCTCACAGCCAGGCCACCCAAATCCTGATAGGATTGCCTCAGCTCAACTCTCCTGGCATGGGCAGCTTCTTATGCCATATCTCTTCATATAATGCAGGCGCATTATAGGCGAGTAAATACAGTAAGTGCCGTTTCAGCTGCTTGCCAAGGGAAAGGCGAAGTCCAGGCTGCCCTACAGTGAGGGGCCCCCGCTCCCTCCCTCGCAGCATGGGAGCACCTCGCTTTCTTCCTCCTGCCTTTCAAACACAAGGCACGGGTCTTATCGCAGGACGCGTGGTAGGCGGGGAAATACAGTATCAGATCTGAGGACAGGAGAGGAAGGGACCCCGGTATCTGCAGAACCCGCATGCTCGTGGCTGCCCCGTCGCGTGCCCGCCCCGTCGCGTGCCCGCCCCGTCGCGTGCCCACACACGTGCTATGCAACACGCGGCCTTTCTGCGCCAGACCGAGGGGTGGTGGCCTCCGAAACTAAAAAGAACGTGCCCAAGGTTCACGGGAGTTTGCTTGCATGCAGCTGACGGGCCATGCAACATCCAGGAGAGCAGGGGAGACAAGGCTGGGAAAGAAAGAGGCAGGATCCCACCCGGACAGGGACCCGTGCCGGCGTGTGACGGGCACGACCTGCACAGCAAGACCAGGGGGACGGGGCAGGCAGCCTCGCGGGATACAACCCCGGAGCTGCTTCTGACCAGGTCCCGTGTCTTTGGAGCAGGGTGTGAGCAGCCCTGCTCCCCCGCCATGCGTGTGCAAGGCGGTGTTGGTGTGGTCCGCGTCCCGGGAGGAATCCCAGTGGCTCACCTGTGTGTCATAGGTCCCATAGTGCGAACAGGGATTCCCCCGAGATCAGAGCGCCCCGGGCTCTGCGTGACTGGGGCAGGTAGCTCAGGGACCCCCACCCCTCTACCTGGCCCTGGCGTGGCGCCGGGGACCCGTCCAGAGGCTAAGGGTGCATCTAGCAACACGCGCACGCACACACGGCAAGGGCACGGAGGCAGGGGGAGGGGGAGCAAAGGGCCCAGAGGGTGGCCACGTGTGGCTGCGTGGCTTCGGCCGCCCCTAAACACGGGCCACTTCCTACCAGTCCGTGGATACGAAGGACGGATGCTTCTACGTGGAGTTGGTTTCGGTGGCATCAATGCCCCCTTCTGCCCTGAGCCGGGGTAGCGGTGGGGAGGGCAACGGGTCGCCAGGACCAGCTTCGGGGCCACGGATCCCAAAGCTGCCCTGGTCCTGCTTTGGTCACGTGGCTTGTGATGGGGCCGGGGCTGGCATGGCGTGCTGGGTGCTCGTCTGTGGCGGTTCATGCTCCTTCCACGTGTCCGACCTTCCTCTCCCTCCCCCTAAACTCACTTCCCTCTCCCACAATGCACTTCCTCGCGCTCCTTCTCGGCTCCGCTCCAAGTCCTTCTCCAAAATTCAAGGGCGAGAAGCGCCCGGGGGCGCCCGCTCATCTCTTCTGGCCCGAGCTGACCATCACCCGCGAGACGAAGTTGACGATGGCGGCCGCCGGCTGGTCGGGGTCCAGCTCAGCAAAGAGGTGGCACACGTTGTCCGTGGTGCTGCCTTGTTTCCTGGCCACGAAGCCAAAGAGCCTGGCGGGGAGATGGTGGGCATTAATGGAGAGCGGCAAATGGGGGCTGGGGGGCAGGAGAAGCCCAATCCTGGCTTGCCCCTTGCAGCTGAGATGTCCCAAAGGGACTGGGATGCAGCAAGCAGGCAGTGGGTGTCTAAACCCCCTAGGCTGAGTCACAGCCCATGGATCCAGCGGGTCTTAGGCAGCTCCCAATAAAACCGGGGGCTGTTCCTGTCCTCGAGGGGTAATGGATTTCATCAGAGCCCCTCACACAGCCGAGGGGAAGGGGCAGACAGAGCTGCTCAGACGGAGCAAGCCCCCACCCCAGCGCCCACCAGGGCACGGGGACTTTTGCAAGCCAGGCTCGTCGACGCTGGCACCGCGTCCGGATGCTTGGCATGACAGGCATATTTTCCACCCCCACGGCCGCCTCATCCCCTGCATCAATGGGGCATTGTCCGGGCCCGGCCCCGGGGACACTTCACCTCCCCGAGGAGAGGACCGTGCAGGGTGGGCAGGGGTGGGGGGTATATCCTCTGCAGGGCAGGACCACCCGTGCCTGTAACTATCCCCCTTCTCGGTCACAAGAGGAACCAAATGTCCTTGTTGGAATTAGCCGTTATAAATACGGGGCTTGGGGGGTGCAGACTGTGAGACGTCTCCGGCCTGCGTCGCTTCTAATTAGAGAGGGAAAAATCCGGACAGCTGGGGGGGCTAAGAAAAACCCGCCACGGACACAATGGCTAAAATTAGCAGAGCCCGAGCTCCCGGGGACCTGTCTCCGGCCTCGCGGGGGGCAGAGGCGCGGGGCCAGGGATGCATCCGAGCAGAGGGAGAGAGGAGAGGGATCCGCGGGGCTTCGGATGCATTGCCGCCGGCCGCGGGGAGGTGGTGGGGTGCCCGGACCCCCGCTCACTCTGCCGGGGGTCGCGGTGGCACGTCCCCGCCCTGGGGAAGGGAACAAAGGAGCTTTGTCTGCCCCCGTCTCAGCCCAAGCCAACACGGCCTGAGACGCGTGGCCGCCTCGGATGGTGGGACGAGCGGCTGCTTTCCATTTCCATCGGTCCCCCCCCCGCCGTCCTGCCCCTTGGAAGACCTGGACAAAGGAGGCAAAGTCACTGCTGGGTCTCAGCCTGCAGAGATCCCCGCTGGGGCATGGACTGAAGGTCCCAGGAGTCCGGGGAAGCGGGATTTATCTGAACCCTGCACAGAGCTGGGGGTGGGGGGTAAAGGATGGGAAGGGACGTGACCCATGCCACTTACTTTGCAGGCCCGCTGCCCTCCGACTTAGCCCATCTGCAAGGAGAAAAGCAAAGCCAGGCGTTAGCTCCGGCACGTTAGCTCCCAAGCCCAGCCAGCCCCGCGCTCCTGAAAGCCCCCAGCTATTTGCTAGCATCCTCAGCCAAGGTCGAGCCTCTCACCGGACGCCACAGGGGCCTCCCATCCAAACACAACCCAGCTTTGCTTGCAGAGGCTGGCCAAATTCAGTCTCCTGTTGCAAACGGAGTCCCCCTTGCACCCCTGCATGGGGTTAGCGCCAGGCTCCTGGCATCGGCTGCCAGGCACTGAGGACCTAGGGAAAGGCATCCCGGCCCCTTCCACCCACCCTAACCGAGCAGTGTCACGGAGAAGTTCACACTTGGCCTTGACCCTTTCCATCTGCCCTGGAAATGCCTTCCCCGCTGCCCGTGGAGACCGGATAGCCTTCCTCCGGGTCACCCGTGTCAGCTGGGGGGTGCGTGTCAGAGCTGGGGAGGCACTTTCAAGGGTCCTGAGCTGACCCATAGCGGAGGAGATCCCCACCCACCCATGGCCAGAGCCACAGCCGGCTTTTTGGAGGGAGACTCATGACTTGAGCTCAAGGTTTCAAGCTCAAACCCAGAGGGTCCTGGCTGGAGGGTCTCGCCCCCTGCTCAGGGTCAGACCAACATCAAATTTGGGGTCAGGAGGGAATTTTACCCCACTTTCAGTTTGATACAGACTGTGGGGGGGAGAGGGCAGGATTTGCCTTCCTCTACTAGGGGCACGGCCTCCTCCTGGGATCTCTTGAGCATACGGGGCAGGGGAAATGCCTGGGGCTGCATCGGGGCAACTGTGTCGTGCGGCTCCAAGGTTGCACACAGGGTTTGTGGGGGCTGATCCAGCCTCAGGGCTGGATGCGACCCCGTAGCTCCACTTCTTTAGGTACTCTACGAGTTTTGCCTCCAAAGCCCTGCAGCATCTTAGTCGCTCTGCGCTGGACTCTTCCCAAACCACCCACGTCCCTTTGTGACGTGCAGGACCCAAAACTGGCCTTGTCCACCTGGGAAGTGTTATTCCCAACCCATCCCAGACAGACGCCCGCCTAGCCTCTGCTCGGACATCGCCAAAGAAGGAGATGTGCATCGCAGGTTATTTTCTCCCAGACCTTGGCAAGGCCCCGGGGGGAAGGGGTGTTGCTATTCTCTGCAGGGATCAACTGATCCCAGCCAATTTCCTCTTATTACCGGTTCTCCGGGCTGGTGCACCTTTCTACCAGACAAGCAGGGATCCTTTTCTTCACGTGCAATACACACCCCTATTGTCCCCAGCCGGTGAAAAATTGCAGGTTATGCATGCAAAAATAGTCGTCAGGGTCAAGAAGTTACCCAACCCTGCCTCAAACTGAACTGCTTGGCCTAAGAGTTGCCCACAACAGTATTAATGAATAGCAGCACCCGGGGCTGCAATGATTTCTGGCAGTGCCGGGGGAGAAGTCGCAGCCCCAGGTTGCTGCTTCCTCCCGCTAAAAGCTGCATCTAGTTTTGGGCACCGCAGGGATGGGGACGAAGTGGAAAAAGCCCAGCAGAGAGCAGCAGCAATGGTTCAAGGCTGGGGAAACAGGAGTTGGGGGGAATTAGGGCGGTTTTGTCTGCAGAGAAGACTGAAGTGGGTTTGATCAACCCCTGAAGGGGTATGATACGGAGGGTGCAGACGGACGATGCTCTGCAGCCGCAGGGGATAGGACGAGGGAATAGAAATGGGTGCACACACACACACACGTGTGCATGCCCAGCAAGGGTGCGGGGAGACATGGCTGGACCCGAGCACTTACTTCCGCTCCTGCGGGTCCAAGTCGCAGAAGGTGACGGTGGTGAGGGGGTAGTGTCGTCTGAAGAAGAGCCTGAAAGGCAAGCAAGGCCCCGTGAGCCCGATGCCCAGAGGCACTAAACTGAGGTGGGGGGGCTGCGGCACTGAGCTCTAGGCCCACAAAGCTGCCCACAGGGATGAAGTGACTTGCTGGAGGCCGTGAGGGCCGTCAGTGGCAGGGCAGAGGCCCGAACCCAGGTGTCCCAAGCAGCCGGGCCCCAACCCCAGCAGGACAAGGAGGGACGAGGCCGCGAGTGGGTTTCAAAGCCCTCCCAAGCCGGCCGCCCCCTTACTTCCGCTGGTTGTCCGTGAGGGTGATCCCCTGCGCGGAGACCTTGAAGTGCACAATGGTGGCGGCGGGTGCGGGCTCGGCGGTCAGCGTCTCGCCGATGGCCTTGGCGATGGCCTGGGGGCCCGTCAGCGACTCCATCTCCACCGAGTTGATGAAGAGCACGTTGCAGGCTGTCGGGGAAAGGGGGGACAGGCGTAAGCTTGCCCTGGGGGGTTGCATCGCCCATCTCGGGAGCAAGCCGCTATTAACGCGCAGGACCCAAGTTCGAATCCCGGGCTCGGACCAGTGGGGTACTGCCTCCGCAGAGTGGGGGACACTCCCAGAGCTGGCTGCAATGTGGCCTTGTCCTCCGGAAACAGAGGCGGAGATGGGAGCTGAGCAGCTAAACAGCAGTGGCTGGTGTGGGAACAGGACCCAGGAGTCCTGGCACGCTCCACTGCCCTCTTCCTCCCCCTCCCCGGTCTATTGGAGCATTGACGATGCTGGCTCTGTGCCCAGAGGGAGCCAAACCCTGGCTGCGCTCATCTAACCCAGTAACTGTGAGACCTTTCTTTCCCTAAATTGCCTTTTCTTCCCTTAAAAAACACCCCCCGTGGGCTTGGGGGGGAGGGGTCATGGGGATGGCTGCAGGGCTTCAAGCTGCCTGTCTCATGCAGGGAGTGAACATCTGGAAAACAGCTGCCCCAAGGTGCACCGAGCCCCTCATCGTTGAGTGCCAAGACCCGGGCACAGGGCCCACTCACCTGCACCCTGCTTGAGCAGATCGGTGGCCGAGCTGGCGGTGGATGCTGCCTCCTTCGTCTCCTCGGTGGGGTCTGAAAGACAGCACAGGGAGGATGGAGCTCTGCTGCTCTTCTGTTCCCCATCCCCTTTCCCAGCTCTTCAAGCCAGGAGGCACAAAGCAGCTCCGTTAACGCCCCATCTCTCCCCGGTCCCTACCTCGGTCGGGGATGACGAGCTTGCAGGGCAGCGCCAGCGGCGTGATGGAGTGCTGGTACACCAGGGCTGACAGGCAACCTAGGATGGGGGGAGACGGCAGGGTCAGTGCACAGGTCCCCGGAGAGGGGCTTCCTTATTGCAACAGGGCAAAGCCCCAGGGCAGAGTCCCGGTCCCCGTCGCGAGCAGGCTGGAGGCTGCATTGGTGCATGAGCACAGGGGGGCAGCAGCAGGGCCTGCTCCCCCTCTCAGACCCCGTGCCCAGGGTGGGAGACCAGGCCTGGCCTGGCCCATGCTCAGCGTGCTGGGGGGATCATGTGGGTTGGGGCTGGAGGTGGGTTTGCAGAGCACAGGGGCCTGGGAGCGGACGGCTGAGCGGTGATGTGCTGGGAACCGGCCCAGCCAAGAGCAAGCTCAGGGTGGGGACGCTGCACGGAGCGGGGATGAAGGCAGCCCAAAGGCCCAGGATCTGGAGAATCCCGTGTGTATGGGCACACACGTGTGTGCCTGCATGTGTGTTCATGTATGTAGGTGCCTGTATGTGTATGCATGCTAGGCAAATGTATATGTGCATGTGTGTACATGCCTGTATGCACATGTGCATGTATGTGCATATAGGTGTGTGGCTGCATGCATGCATGTGCATTAATGCACATGTATGTTTGTATGTGTATGCATGTACGTGTGTGCGTGCATGTGCAATCTCAGGACAAGATCCAGGCCAGGCCTCTCCCTCCATGCTGAGCTGACAGCTGTTTCTCTGGGCCAGCTGACCATGCGCCGAGTGTGACCTCCAGGCCCGGGCGGATCCGGACACTCCTCCCCGTGCACCCTGGCTACATCTCAGGCTCTCAGCAAACAAGGCCGCAGGCCAGCCGCCACTCCCGTTCCATCGGGCCTGCCCCTTTGCACCCCTGGGCTCCCGCCTAGCAAGGGATCGGCCTCCCTGAGCTGCAGCCAAGGAGAGCAGAGGTGACCAGCGAGCATCGACCCCAGCAGGCTGAGCGTGCCAATGCCCTGCAGGCCAAGCCAGGAGCTCGGGGCAGTGCCAGCTCACAGGGAGGGGGGCACCGAAGTGGCACTCCAGCCCAGGCCTCGCTGAAGCCGCAGCCGGCTCATCCCTCCAACCCAGAAGGGTTTATTCTGGGCACCGTACATGTGCATGTACACACGTGTGCATGCACAGCTGGGCTCGCGAGGTGTCACAGCTCAGGGGGAGGCTTTCTAGACCCTGCACTGACCACAACTGCAGTGGATCCAGAAGAGATCTCTGCCCCCTCCCGGGCACTACGATCACGCATGGCTCTCACCGGACATGGGATGGGCCCTGGGTCTCCCCATGGCACAGGGGCAAAGACTCACCGAAGTTGGGCTCGTTGGGGCAGCCTTTGAGCTTGACGCCCCGCGGGCTGGTCTCGATCAGGAAATGCCGCACCAGCTCGTTAGTGATGTCTCCTGGGGGGAGAAGAGGAGGAGCTGATGGGCAAAAAGCCCACGTGGGTCTCGGACGGTGGCACCGTGCCGTGGGCCAGGGCACAGGGGTCTCCGCCAGCAGCCTCACCCTGGCAGGACCCAGAGCCCTTCTCCCTCCCTCCAGGCCCCCCGAAGCCCCCGTTGACTTCCTTCTGCCCCTCCACAGCATGGAGACCCCCCTGCTGCATCCCTGCGTCCCCCATCCCCTCTCACCCCAGGGGCTCATGCATGAGCACTGGGGCGTGAGATCGGGGGGCAGCTCCAGCCCCCCGCCACTGCTATAGCTGCATCAGCTCGTGCCCGGGGGAGCGGGACACACACACACACACACACACACACACACATGCATGCATATGCATGCACACGCATGCACACAATACCTTTCTTACTCTGCTGCACCACGGTGGGCGGAGGCGACGCCACCTTCATGGCCAGCCCGTAGGCCCCGCGGAAGGAGTGGCTGTCTCTGATGATGAAGGTGCCAGGCTCCCGGTCTTTCAGCAGTGTGATGGCTGCAGGGATGGGGAGAAGAGCCGTGAGTGTGATGCCAGGCCTCTGTGCAGCACCACGGGGTCTCCTGGTGCCTGCCGGGTCCGGGGCTGCAGCACCCAGACCCCTCATTCTTTCCCCGGCAGCTTCCCCTCCTCTTTTGGCCCCATCTGGGGCACTGATCTACGACCCCTGGCCCTGGAGCATCTCCAAACCCTGCACCAGATCCACTCGCACCCCCCGCCGTGATGCAGCGCACGGCCTCTGTGACAGAAGGGGAAACTGAGGCATGAGGCAGCTCTGTGACCGGCCAAGGGGGGCTGGAGACAGAGCAGGGTCGGCCTCTCTTCCCGGGTCTCGCCCCCGCACGGGTCTCTCTGGAAGTGCTCTGGGCGGACGAGCCCGGAGATGTGGGGCAAATAAATCCCCACCCGGCCTCGGCTGCCCACTCACCCTGTTCCCTGGAAATCTCCGGCTTGTACCAGTACTTGGAGGTGTCCTGCACAAACTTGACGTTCGCCCGGGTCTCGGGGCTGCTATCTGGGGTGGGGCACGGAGAGAAAAATCAGGCCACGCAGCAAGAGACATGCAGCCCCCCACCCCAGGGGTCCCTGAATCTGCCTGGCATCACGCTGGAAACCTTCCTGAACCGAGGCACCGCTCAGACCCCGAGCCCAGGCTCCTCTCCTCCTAGCATTCGCAACGCGGCCGAAATTTCCCGAGCCCATGAGCTGACACCTGCATGGAGCGGGGCCGTAAGCATCCTCCCGGCACGCTGGGACAGGAGGGGGCACGACACGGCTTGCAAACCAGGCGATTTTGGGGGGCAGCTCCGAGCCAGCAGAAGCCGGCAAAGCTCCCGAAGCCGGGAAACCGGAGTCCCCAGTACTCCCAAAGCAGGGAAACCTCCACAACTGGGTGATGAGACTGAAGGCACGAGCGGGGGTTTGCAATGGGGCACCTCCCGGTCCCCCACCCCGTCTGCGTGTTGTTTCCCAGTGTTTTGCTGGTTGCTACGTGGGCGCCAGCTTGGGGAGGAGAAGCTGCAGCCGGGACCCTGATGGAAATGGGCAGAGTGGAAAAGGCAAGCAGCCCGTGGATAAGATCAAGGGAGAAAAAACTGGGCCTGGCCAGGGTTTTTCCCCCCCGTTTCTCTCTTTAAACCAGCTCTTCTCAACTGGGGATGTGCAACCAGGTGATGCAAGATCCTCTGAAGGGTGCCCTGAGCTCCAGAGAAACCCCGAGGTGTCAGAGAGGAAACCAAAGGAGCTAGCAGGACGAGTGCCCGGGTCCGAGCAGGGTTTTTCCCCGTTCCTCCAGCATTTCCGGTCTGGAGAGCTCCCCGTGCCCCCCTTTCCTCCCCGCACATGCCCGGCCCTTAGTGGATCTATGATCCTCTATGCAAGGAGGCCTGGAGAGCAAGCATCCCCGGCTTCTCCTCCATCCCCGAGCCGGGGTGTTTCTGCCTTTGCTTCTCCGCCGCGCTTTCCTGTTTTGATCCTCCGAGAGCTGTTTTTAGAAGAATAAAAACACCGGATGGGACCTCTGCCCCCAAGCCGTCGCCTACGTGGACACGAGGGAAGGAGCCCGGGGGGTAGGTCGCCGTCCCCAGCTGCCCCGCGAGCTGCAGGGCAAGGGCCCCGTGGCGGAGGGGAGGATGGGCTGGAGGAAGCTCAGCCATGGGACCGGATGGGCAGGAGGGAGGCGAGCTAACGGAGCAGGCCAGGGTGCTGTACGCGAGCCCTGGAGCGGTGGCAGGATGGAAGCAATCTAGGATAGGCATCAAAGTCCATCAGATCCTCCCCAGGCCCTGCCAGCGACCTGACTGGGAGCTACGCCCGAGCGAGGACTGCGTGCACCGGAGCCGAGACCACACGACCCGCTCCACGGCCATCGCGGGAGGGATGCGCTGCAAGGAGGGGAGGGGAAGACTGCACGGGACACCGCACGAGGAGCAGTGGCCGCAGGGGAAACTGAGGCAGGGCTCTCTCACAGCCTTGGAAGAGGCGGAGAAGCGATGCAATCTCCATCCTTGGAAACATCCAGGAGCAGGTTGGAGGGACAAGCTCGGGACGGTTTCATCGGGCCTGATCCTGCCTTGAGCAGCTAGACTAGGTGACTTCCGTATCATCCCATAATCCTGATCTTTCAGATACGATCGCTGCAGAGCGAGGGGAAACCCCCAGGCCGGGCCACGCTGAGGAGGAGGAAGCATCCCTTCCCGGTGCCACGGGGCAGCCAGCAGAGCCCTACAAGCCAGGAACCAGACCCGAGAGGCCCCTTCCCACCTGCCCCGGGTCCTTACCTAGCATGGAGAGCTTGGAGAAGTCCGGCAGGGTGTGGGGGAAGGCCACGGTGCTCCCGCCCCCAGGGCTGGACATGCCGCTGGACACGGGCGAGGATGTCTTGCCGTTGACCGTGGCGTAGCTGGGCAAGCTGTGGGCACGGTCGCCCGCCGACATCCTCCGCTTCTCGGGCAGCACGGGCTGCGGCGTGGGGCTGCCCTGCCGGTAGGTGCCCGAGTCCGGGCTGGAGGACTGCGGGCTGCTCAGGCCGGGGTAGTAGGCTGGCGATACGGGGAAGGAGGGCGTGGAGGGCCCCTGCAGCCCCGAGGCGCTGCTCTGCCGGGACAGCGTGGGGCACCGCTCCTCGGGGGTCCCGTAGCCGTACATCACGTGCCGCTCCAAGCCGGGGCTGCCGGTGGGGTGCCGGGCCAGGCTGGGGCTGCCCTGGGGGCCCGCGGCGTGTCGGCCCAGCCCCGGGCTCCCGGGCGCGCCCGCCACGCCGGAGTTGAGGGCTCGCCGCCCGAAGCCGGGGCTGGGAGGCGTGTTGGTGGCCACGGTCCTGTGCAGGGCACGAGGGCTCCCGGGCAGCACGTGGACGCCCGCCACGCTCACCTGGGCCGGTGCCCGCGCCCGGGCCTCGGGCGGCGTGGCGGCTCGCCCGGCGGGGTAGTCGACGGCGAAGGAGGACGGAGAGGCGTTCTGGTAGCTGCTCTGAGCCGACGGGGCCTGCGACGCGGCGGCCGCGAGGAAGCTGGAGTCGGGCGAGGGCTGCAGGGAGGTCGCCGGGCCCTGGACGCTGCTCTCCGAGGGGTAGCTGAGGACGGAGACCCTGCGAAGGACAGTGCAGGGCAGGCTGACCCTCCTCTTCCTCCTCCCCCCTGGCCTGCATGGAGCTCGTAGCCCGACAGGCTCCCCCAGAGCCTGCTGGAAACATGGGGAAACTGAGGCAAGGAGCAGTGACGTCTCTCCAGAGCAGTGCCCTTTGCTAGCCAGGGGTTGTCCAGACCCCGGCGGACGGCCCTGGGATGGGGATACCGTCCTATAACCTTTTGCTGGGGTGGGGTCAGGGCTGCAGAGAGCCTTAAGCCTCGTAACCCCGGTGCCCAGAGGCCACGGTGACGGGCAGCTTAGTGGTTTGAGACCAGCTGGACCTCCAAGGAAGGAGGGGATATCCCACAGTGCACCCGGGCTAGCACGCCGGTCCCATCCAGACCGTCAGACCAGCTCTGCCCAGCTGCCAATGCAGCGCCCGATCCTACCCCAAGCTCCGGCGAGCGGCTCGAGCAGCCGCGGGGTGGCAAAGGGAGCCCGGCCTGGCTGCTTACCCGTCCACGCTGTGAATGGGGCTGCTGGTCGAAAGGGGGCTGGGGGCAGCAAAGGCGCCGGCGAAGGTCCCGTTCCTCACCGGCGCGTCCGCGTCGTAGCCCTGCGGGGCCGGTGGGCTGGGGGGCGTCCCCCCACCACCCGTCGTCGCCGTCCGCGCCACCGACTCCACGTAGCTCCTGGGTTCTGGGGAGAAAGCAAGGGTGGGGTGAAGCCGGAGAGAGGCCGGGGTGCCGTGTCCGGTCACCACTTTTGGCGGGGTCCATGGATTCAACCTGCACCAATGCTCCTCCATGCCAGCCCTGTGCATCCCCGTGCTCAAGTTTGGGAGCCTCCACCCGCCCATGCACGATGCAGATACCTCCCAGCACGTGTTTTCCTGCGACGGAAACCAAAGCAAAGGCCTAATCAGAAACAGAGCTGGGAGGGTCCCGCACGTGCATGGCCAGAGCAAGGACCTTCCAACAGAGCATCCGCCGTGGCTCATCTAGCCTCACGTGGATGGCTCTCCTCTTCACGCCGCTCACCTAGGAGGTCACGGGGACGGGTCTCCTGGGGTCCGCTCAACCCCAGCTAACGGGACCCGCCCCGCGAGCCCGGCTCTACGAGAGCAGGACGTTCCCTGCCGGTGGAAACGTCCGGGCCGAGCCCTTCTCTGGCACTTTTTGCAAGGGCAGCTCCTTGACGCTGCCTTGCAACGGCGCATATTTCCCGCTCCCCACCCGGCCTAAAATTAGCCCATCTGCACCCATGAATCAGCTTGGGAGAGGATCCGAAAAACCAGCGTCTTCACCCAACTCTGAGAGGGACCGTGACACGAGCGGGGAGACCTAGGGGTAAAAGAATAGCGGAAACAGGGCTGGCAGACGGGGCCTCGATCCTGCCTGGCGAGTCTGCCATCTAGATCAACCCCCTGCCCGAGGCAGGATCAGCCCTGCCCAAACCATCCCAGACGAACCCAGCACCTAAACTCCCGTCGCCCCTGAAGAGCCAGGCTGCATCCCGACCCCGAGACTGTATTTCCCAAGCCCAGCACATGCTGCTTCCATCGCTGCAACACCCTCGAGCCATTGCCAAGGACACCCAAGGAGCCTGAAGCCAAGCCACGATCCGAACTCAATCGTTCCTGGCCTTGCGCCGCGTATTTGCCGCTACCCCCCACCCCCGGTAGCTCTCGTGCTGGATGGCAGCTGCAGCATTCGCTCTCGATTGAGTTTCCAGCAAGATGGAAAAACCCAGCCCTTCCTTTGCAAAAAAATGCCTGAAGTCTCAGGGCACCTACAGATTGCAAACAAAGCCTCTTTGTTCCCTTCCTCCCTCCAAAACTCTTGGCAAATTTTCCTTTCCCCCAAACGTGTCCCCAACACCCGAGCAGAGCTAACAGCTGATGGTCAAAGAAAGCCCCGCGTTCAACACCTTGTCTAAATCTCTCCCAGCCAATAAAAGATGTCACCCACAAACAGCCACAGGAGTCAAAATGCTTTGGGGGTTTTTATTTTTCCTTGAAATTGTCTTTAAACCGTGTCTTGCCAAGCACAGCTCCGTACCCTCGCCTGCATTTGCAGGGGTCAGTCACGAGGGGAAGGAAAGAGTGAGGACACGCACTGAAGAGGCACGGGTCCCCTGCCTAGCTTCGCAACCCACCTAAAAGCTGCTCCCTTCCCACCCCCGGCATGCCTGCCTCAGTTTCCCCAGCTGGAACTGGGGATTATGGTACCTGCCCTGTGCCCAATAGGGCCGAGTTGATGGTCATGGCCAAACCATTCGTAGAAATCACAGAGCAAAACCAAGACCCAAGGAAGAACTGGGCTGATTTAGTTTGCAGAAGAGAAGACCGAGGGGGATTGAATAGCAGCCTTCACCTCCCTGCAAGGGGCTGCAAAGACGACGGAGCTGGGCTGGTCTCAGTGGGGGCAGATGAGCAATGGGCTCAAGCTGCAGCAAGGGAAGTTGAGGTTGGATATTAGGAAAAACTCTCACTCAGAGGATAGTAAAGCACTGGAGCAGGCTCCCCAGAGAGGTGGTGGCACCTCCATCCTTGGAGGTGTTGAAGACCCAGGTAGACAAAGCCTTGACTGGGATGATGTAGTTGGGGCTGGTCCTGCTTGGAGCAGGGGCTGGACTAGATGCAACTTCCTGCGCTCCCTTCCAGCCTCATTTTCCTATGACTCGATAAAAACGTCCTTGAAATGCTCTGTTCGTGGAGGCAAGGATTTCTGAGGTCCGTCGCTTTAATCAGACCAACCTCGTAGCTGGGAGAATCAAATGCAAGATGTTCTTCCTCGGGTCTCGTTTACGGGGAATGGTTTCAAAGAAAAATAAAACCCCCTTAAAAAGCCCAAAGCGTTTCGACTCTACTGCAGCTGTTTGTGGGCGACACCTTTTACTGGACCTACGGCATGGCCAGGAGAGGTTTAGACCAGGTATTCGTCTTTGACTATCAGCTATTAACGCTGACGATTCATTTTGGGGAGGGGAGTTTTGGGGGGGAAAGGGGGCATTTGCAACCAAAAAAATAACGCATTTATATAACTTGGATAATTCCAGTGCAATACGATCAGCTGGACGGCACGTCAGGAGGTCCACGTCCAAGCCCCTGCTCCAAGCCAACTCTCTCATCCGAGCCAGAGAGAGGTTGCGTCCGGTCTCCGCCAGCAAAGACGTTGCACGTAGTGACAGCACTTTATGGAAGCAGGGCACTGGCTCGGATGCGAGGTCTCTGCCATGTCAGGGCTGACCGTCGTCTTACGGAGAGTTCAGACAATGATTTTTTTGGGCTGGTTTGGTCCTGCCTCGGCCAGGGGATGGAGTAGATGGGACCTCCGGAGGTCCCGTCCAACCCGCTTCGCCACGACTTTGCGCCTCCACGTACCACGCCAAGCTGCCAAACACATCCCAATGCCCTACAGCCTGCAGACCGTTCCTACAACAGCCCCAAAACCTCCACCAGCTCTGCTGAAACTCCTTGCCATGTATTGCTCCTCCTCATTCAACATGGCCAACCAGCATGAGTCAGGTTCTGACCAGGAGATTATTAAAATGATGCCTTTTCCCTTGTTTTGCTTTGGAGGTCCTGACAGCAAGCAGTCAGCAATCGAAGCGGTCTTCAAAATCCCCACTGCAAACCCTTTCACACGGCGACAAGGCGCCGGGACAGACATGCCAAGACCCTGCATCGTAGCAAGCCACAGGTAACAGCCCTGCAGACGCGGGCACTGCCAGCATCCTACCGCTGCAATGGGGCAGGACTCGGCGAAGAGCAGGGAAGGAGCTGGTTACTACAAGCACCTGGGTCCTATTCGGAGCTGGAGAGAAAAGGGATTTTTGTGCTTGCAAT
The DNA here is from genome assembly GCF_030867095.1 of Alligator mississippiensis. Classification (NCBI taxonomy): domain Eukaryota; kingdom Metazoa; phylum Chordata; order Crocodylia; family Alligatoridae; genus Alligator; species Alligator mississippiensis. The sequence continues at coordinate 253,559,282 of NC_081827.1, forward strand.
AGACTCATAGAAAATGAGGGTGGAAGGGAGCTCAGGAGGTCACATTGAGTCCAACCCCTGCTCCAAGCAGGACCAGCCCCAACTGCATCATCCCGGCCAAGGCTTTGTCTACCTGGGTCTTAAAATCCTCCAAGGATGGAGATGCCACCACCTCTCTGGGTACCCTGCTCTAGTGCTTCACCACCCTCCCACTGCCTGAGGCTGATGCCATCAGGGAAATCAATAAGAAAGATGGAAAAATTCCTTTTGATGACCCCAAAAATGCCCATTTTCTCCTTGAAATCTGCTGGAATTCCGACTGATGTTTTTCAAGCCGTTCTCAGAAATATCATTTAAAGAAAGAGAAACTTATACAATGCTCCGGGGCAGGGCTCAATTGCCCCCCAGACGGGCTTGTAAAGCCACGGCAGGAGCTCGTGGTGCAGTTGCAACCCCCTCAGAAGTCACCGAGGCGGGTTCGCTGGTGGGTTAAATGCTGCTGTGCAAAATAAGGGGCAATGGCCGAAGACAAAGAGCTCCTGAACGGACCGGGCCGTTCACACCTTCACATCACCCTCCACCTTGCATGTCCAGGGCAGGCTAATTAGCCTGCCTGTGACACCCCATAACAAGGCCACGTGGCTTCAAGAAGTAGCTTGATGGCACTGCACGTGGTACCCGTTAGACACAGGCTCGAGGCACGTCTTCCAAAGACTTCAACCTCCGCCGTGGCAGGATAAACCCCTGACGCCACGTTGCCGGCTTTCAACCGCATCCCCTGCAGAAGCTATGCTACGACAGGCGCTCACGGGCTGCATGGCCCAGGGATATTTGCTGAGAGTTTAGCCCCCGTGTCCAGCCCCCAGGGCAAAACCCTGCAAAAGACCCCTTGTTTTGCACGCCCTTGTGATCTGTCGGCGCACGGCCAAGTGTCTCTGCTTTAATGGCCCAAGCCACAAGCGCATTGATGGGGAAATCCCTTCTTACCTTCATCAGTGCCAACTACCGTCTCCCCAGCTAGCTCTGAAGAGGGGGAGAAGGTGGGGGATGAGGGAAAGACACGGAAAGACGCGGGAGAAGGAGGAGAGAAAGAGAGAGAGAGAGCTGGGTTAGCACCTTTGCTTTCACACCTCGACTAACACGTGCGCACATGTCAATGGAATTGCTGCAGAAAGAGGAAAGCACCTGTTGTGCACAAGCACATGCACACACACACGCACACGTTTCATGCATCGTTAGGCACTGGGAGTAGCTATAAGCCGCCGAATGTCCTGCAAAAGCCCAGTCAAGCCACCCCCAAATGTCCCTTTGCTCCAGCAATAGGAAGAGAACATAGATGCTGGCAAGGGGACCTTTCCACCAGCTGCCCCACGCAAGGAACATATCAGAGGCCGTGGTACATGTGCCTCCACCTCTTCCCCTATGGAAAGGTTGGAAGGAGTTTTAAGCAATCTTGCAGGGCCAAATTCCAGGGGTTTTCCTAATGCAAACAAGAAAGCGCTGGTTTAGGCGCCTGGCTGTAGCCACACAATCAAAGCAACCCCTAAAGGACCAGCCCTCAGAGTCCAAACCTCCCAAATAAACCATCGTTAAGAACTTGTCCCCAATTCTTCACTTAATGAAAGCGGGAGCGGGGCTTCCTGATCAACCCCTGCAGTTAACATGCACCCAATCGGGTTGCAGATAGACGCATGCTCTTAATGAGTGCAGAGATGATTATAAACCTGGGGGAAGTGGGGAAGAACTGAACAAGGGCTCCGAGCTCCTGGGGTCCGGCCTGCACCCGCGGCACGAGTACGGGTTTGCATTTCCATTGCCTGATCTGAATGCTAGTTGCGCTCAGGTTGAGCTTTGTGACTGTCTTGAGAAGAGACAGGCATGCTCTCTCTTTAGTCCAGGCCCCCCCTTCAATTTGGGGCTGGAGGGCTTCCTTGCACCCATGCCCATGAAAAGCCTCCTGATAACACAGCGTCGATCCCATGGCTTCAGGCCACGAAGGGGTCTCTGCTCGCTGCCCGCAGGGGGTTGCACTCAGGGCAGCGAGAGCAGAAGGGAAGGAGACCTCGACAGCTGGGGAAGGGAGGGTCAAGTGCCGGGGAGCTGGGATCCGTTCCCGGGCTCTGGGACAGCTGAAAGCACCCCGCGGCTGGCACGCGGAAAGCCCCTGCCAGCCGCACAGCCTGCTTCGACCGGGTCTCTGCACGGCACGGCACCGACGCCGGTAGCAACACGGGTATCACAGTCCGGCTTGAACTCGAGTCACCGTGGATGTTACCCATGGACTGCACCCGCCACGCGTGTTACCCATAGAACTGCACCCACCACACGTGTTACACCTGGAAACATGCCCATGGCGGTAGCAATGGGTAGCGCGGCCACACGCCACCCGTGCCGGGAGACGGACCCCAACCCCGGCGCTCACTCACCTCCCGTCTGCTGGAGCAGGATCTCCGCGGGGTTGTGCGGCTTGAGGCCCAGGGCGGAGAGCGGGGTCTTGGCCAGGCCGGGCGGGGAGCGCACTGTGGGCAGGGAGAAACGAGACCACGAAGCAAGCTGTTAATGTAAAGCTCCGCAAATCCCCGGCGGCGCGTTTACAGCCAGCTCTGCGTGTTACGCATAACGGGCATAACAGCTCCCGAGAGGCATGTCGGCCTGGCTCGGGCTTGCTGGCCCAGCTGCCAACACACGCGAATTCCCTGGGGAGCGAGCTGAGCATCCCCTCCTTAAGCACCCCTGGGCACCAGGGGAGATTTGGGACAGGCTGGTAAACTGAGGCACGCGACGGTCATACAACCTCCCCCCCTCCAGGTGCAAGCTGCAGAAGTCCTGGCTTCTGGGTCATCCAGACTTCGGGCCCTGACACAAAGCCGGACACCCGGGCAAAGGCACCAGGATCAATCCCCGACCCGACCCGCCCTCACCCGAAAATCCCACCACCCTCCCAAACACCTTCCAGTAGAGATGCCAACCCGTGCCCGTGAAATGAAGACGTGGACAAAAGCACTTCCAGCGACCAGGATGCATGTCAGGACTAGCCAGCTCAATGGGCATGGATGTATGCAGTACGTGCAAAAATGCACGCACGCGGGCCGCCAAACATACATCCGCAACGAATGGCATGTGGTATGTCGATACGGGCATATGTGCTGGGCACGGACACGCAGCCAGCGCATGGAGGGATGGACGCGGGAGATGTGTGTGTTGCAGCGAGTCTCGCAGAAAGGGCTCGATATGATCTGGGCATTTTTCCTCCCACCCCTTTCCCGTGGACATCTCTCTCCCTGACGCTGCGTGCTACCAGCTCCGGACAAACCCGGCTTTCTAGGAGAGACCTCAGCCCACGAGGTGACCGAAGGCGGCGAGAGCCATAAAAAAGGAGACAAATGAAGTCCGCACATTCCTTCGCCTTCTCGGGCACGGACCGACGGCTCGGGAGGGCGCCCACGCTGGCAGCGCGGGGTGGGGGAGGCGGGCATGGAGACAAGCCAGGCCCGTGAGCTCGTGTCTCCGCGGCCGTGTCGGCAAATGCAGCGGAGTGACTGGGAAAGCTGAGACGGGAGCACGGGCTGCTAACATGCGACTGTGGGGTGCAAGGGTTTGAGACCCACAAGCTCGCTTGGTGGGGAACCAGAGTTGTCCCTGCTGTCCAGCTCCGTATGCAAAGCTCAGATATCGGGGGGGGCTGAATTTGGGGGGTACTGCAGCTGGGCAAGGACAAGGCAACACCCAGGGAGACTTACAGCCCCACGGGGCTTCTCAAGCCTCACTGTTACCCCCCGCATCTTGATGCCTAGGGGCATCGCCCTCAGCCTGAGCTCCTGGGAGGGGAGAGAGCAGCACCTATGGAGTTAAAAGCCACCGCTCCAGGGTCTTGCAGATCCCTATTCGAGTAGTATTGGTGCCGGGATGACCAGACACAGGCCAGGAGGTGACACCGGTGGCTCTGCTCCCAACTGGGACGAGGGTCCCACCAAAGAGCCCCCCCAAAGCAGGAGGCTGGCTGCTGCATCCCGGTCACTCACTGATCCACTGCAACGGCCCACGCCGGCACGGCCCCGGGGCACGGCGGCTGGAGCCCACCGCCAAGGCACCTAGGAAGCAAGTGGGGTGGAAGAGGGCAAAGACCAGAGCACAGGGCAGCGTCACACGGGCCGGCGAGCATCTAAGCAGGCCTGCGTGGCCGGACGTGGCCGCTGGCCCAGGACGGAGATGGACAGAAGCAAGTCAGCCTTGCAAAGGAGTCAGCTCCTGCCCTCGGGGCAGCACCGAGGACTGGGGGTATCTTATAGGGCTGGGCATAGCATCAGCTTGCCCCGGAGGAAGCCACGTTCGGGATCCTGAGAAAGTCGGGTTTTCCCAGTCCCCGCGCCGCATCTTCGGGGGCCCGGAGAGGCCTGAACGCTGCTGGAGAAATGAAAGTTGCTGCAAGTGGAGGAGACAGAGCAGGTTGGGAGGAAAGCGCTGAAATGGCGGTGGGTCTCCACGCCGCGCCGCCCCATCCCCGGCTCCCGAGCCGTGGCACTTACTCAGGTTAACGTATAGGGTTTGTGGCGAGACGGGGAAGGCAGGGGTTGGGGGGGAAATCTCACCGCCGCCGGGGGGTGGGCTGCTTGGGGACGTCCCCTCCATCTCTTCGAAGGCTTCCTTGTAGCTGTGGAGGTGAGGCTGCGGAGCAGGGCGGGAGAGACGGTCAGCCCCAAACCTTGTCCCAGCAGAGCCCCCTCTCCACCCAGCCCCAATCCCCCAGGCCCACAGCTCCGGGAATTAGGGAGGGGGGCCCAAAGCACCTCTCTGGGCCTTCCTCCCGGGTTGGCAGCGATGGTGCTGACCACCTCCGGCGAGACGCAGTGGACGGGAGACCGGGCCGTGGGGCTCCGCGCCGGGCTGGCGTCCCAGGCCCCGCTCTCGTATTGGCCCTCGCTGGTCGTTCGTCTCCGGGCCGGGGCTGCGGCGTCATCGGGGGGCTTGTCCCGGGCTTGGACCCCTGGAGGGACGAGCACAGGGAGGGAAGCGCTCGTTAGAAACCAGGAAAAGCCTCGCTGGGTGGGGCAGCCGGGGGGCCTGGGGGCACCGGCAAGGAAACAGGTCGTCCATGTGCTCATCTCCTCCCAGGAGGGGATGGGGAGACAGGCCAGGATCGGGCATTGGCTCCGTGGCCCCATAGCCACCTCCTCGCTCCCTCTTGTCACACGCCCCCAGCCCCTCCGGAGACTCCCGAGCCCCCCAGATGCTCCAGCGCTCACCTCGAAGACGACCAAAGCACCCATGGGCAGAGAGCCGTGCCCTGCCCCCTGCTACATCCCAAATAAACGGCCATGCCCACCAGAAATGCAGCCAGCTCCTGGCAGAGATGAAGTGATGTGCCCAAGGCCGCCTCACACACCAGTGGCAGAGCCGAGAGCAAAGCCCTTGCATCCTCTCCTCGGCCCCGGGCTGCCGGCAAGGCCCGGGCATCGCGGGGAGCACGAGTTTGCTGCGTGCTGGGCCAGGCATCAGAGCCGTGACGCGGGGTCCTGGGGACGGGACGGAGCCCAGAGCGGAAAGCAAGCACAGGCAATGCAGACGCAGCAAAGCCCAAGCGCAGCCCGCGGGCGCCTGAGCCCCGAGCAAACACTGGTGGGTGGCGACAGAGCCCCCAAAGCTGGGGATGTCCCGGCTGCCCGGAGCCCTGCCCACGTGTGCTCGAGCCGGCTGCTCCGGGCATCCGCATGCGATTCCCAGCGTGTGGCTCCGTGTCCACCCGCACGGCCAGGATCGGGCCTTCGAGCCCCCCCGCAGCTCCTTCCCAGCCCTGCAGACTCTCCCTCGGGCTTGGCCAGGGTCCCTGCACCTGCTGCAGATGGGAGCCGCTCGTCACGCCAAGCCCCGGCGGCCTGAATCAAGAATAACGAGCCAAAGAGACAATTTCCCTCCTCTTAAACCGAGCAGAGCAAAGCGGGTGGGCTCCCAGGCCCCGGTTTGGGAGCTGGGGAAACTGAGGCACAGTCAGAGGAGGAGCCAGATCCAGTCAAAAGTCACGCAAGACATTGGAGACTGACTGTACAGGCCTGGACACTTGTATCAGGGTAAAAAAGGCGCAGATGCATGCCATAAACCCTTCCCCCCCACGTAGCTTTGCCCCACTGCGGATGGTTTTACCCCCCTGGAAGTCCCCAGGGTAATTCTGCATGCCCAAGGCAGCGCGGGTGACCCTGGTGCGGCTGCACTTATCCTGGGGGAGCTGCTAATCTCTCTGCCCCGCAGGTGTTAACAACCCTCTCTCCTTTCTAATGCTCTTGATGTCCCACTATTCAAAGCATCCTCTCCTCCTCCCTGCTTCTGCCTGAGCAGCCCCGCCTGCTCACACCCCTCTCCTCTTCCCCAGCCCTGCAGCTCTAGCTAAAGTCTCCAGCCAGCCACCAACATATGAATTCAGGTGTAGAAACAGCCAACCGCGAAGCACTAGGGGTGCTGTCAAGACCCTCAAGAGAGAGAAGATTTTGTATGACCAATGTGAGCAAGGCTCCTGCTGCACGTTACATATTTTACACAATTCACTGGTGAACCGTGCAATAAATTTACACCAGCCATGAGTGCAAAGTAAGTATCTCACAATATGCTGGTGAACCTACACAACACATTTAAACCAGCCACACGTGCAAAGTGATCATCACGATTCATTGGTGAACTGCGCAATAAATTTAGACCGGTCACACACGCAAAGTTATTATCATGGGATTAAAATGACTGTCCGGCTATAACAGAGAGCCAGCCAGCTATAAAGTTAGCTCTTGAAAATGTGTAACAACTCTAGAGTAGGTTTCTATCTGGCTTTAATTGGACTAGATGACCTCCTGAGGACCCTTCCACCCTTAATTTTCCCTGAGGTCCCTTTCCTCGACCTCTTGAGGTCCCTTCCAACCCTATGGGATGTACGTTACCCTCTAATGACCGCAGCACTAATGAAACCATCTCGTTTGCCTAACGCACTACAGTTTCTTTCACCTTTGCGTCTAGTTGAGCCAATCAGCGCACGTTCCAGTAGCTCACTTCATATAGCACCAGCCCCGCTGGCCTATTCGTTAAGCATCCGGCTCCTCGTTAACCGGAGGACAACGTGCATGGCGTTAGACACAACGACCTGACACAGCTCCAGGAAGATGCCCAGCCTGGAGCCTAAAATCAGGCCCTCGGAGACGGACCGGCTCCTGGGAAGCTGGCCCAGGCAAGGGCTTCTAACCACTCCACGAATGCGCCTAATGCACTGCAACCAAGCCCGGCGCTGGATGCATCCAGCACCCCCTCTGCCTGCCCCGGGGGAAAGCCCTGCCAACGTCCTGCCAGGCACTCGGTAAATCCTCTTGGAAGAAGAGACGGTCAACCATGGATGCTAAGGGGACCTCCGCATGACCTGGGGAGCTGGGGCTGGATGGGGTCCGGGAAGAGAGGCAGCGCCTTCCCCTTGGATGGGGACGATGGAGCGCGTGGGCCGTGGGAGAGGAAAGGAAGAGCCAAAGTGGGGCTCAGGACCGCAGCAAGCAAGGGGCAGAGAGGATCCGGGGCAGGGAAGAGCTGGCCCAGGGGAGCTCCTCAGCTGGAGGCCTCCAAGCGGAGGCAGGATACGGACCGGGCTGGGATGGGCACGGCTGCATTCCTACCGAGGGCTCGGCCCCCCCACCCCAAGGCCCTCCTGGCTGACCCTCCATCCTCCACCCCAAGGGTGTAATCGGCCCCCTGCTCACCTCCTTCACTTCCAGCCAGGCCCATGGCCTTCCTGACCCCCGCCACTCCCCAGCCCCGGCAGCCGGCACACCTCGGATCAAACCCCAGGGAACAGCAATCCCAGAAACCGGGGGTGGTGGGGAGCTGCGGGGTCACAGCTAGTCCTGACCCCAAGTGTGGCATCGGCCTGACCCTGAGCGCAGGGGCAAGACCCTCCAGCCAGGACCCTGCGGGTCGGTGCCAGCAGGAGCATCGGCACGTCCCGGTCCCCGTCCCCAACCCGGGCTGCGTCCAGCACCTCGGAGGAAGGCCCAGGGTGGAGGGTAGTTGTACGGGATCCACTAGATCTGTCCAGGCTGGTTTGCACAGAGCTCAGGAAGGCCAGAACGGGCTGTGGTATTAATACTATGGATTCCTATTCAAAGCCTCTGGGTTCATCTTGTGAGCGGCACCCACACCCCAACCCATGCTAGACAAGGCACCCGCCCCATCACACTCTGCAGAGTCCCGCTCCCGGGACCTGGAGTCATTAATCCCTACAACCGCTGAGTTTGAACACAAACTGGTCTGTCCCAACGTCTCCCAAGGGCACGGCGGGACCTCCCGAGGTGGCAGCACATCTCTGCATCCCGTCTCTGTGCCCTTTACATGTCTCGGCCGGTTCCACATACGTCCCCATCTGCAACACCCTCCCTGACCTCCACCAGCACTGCATTGCAGCTGCCAGAGGAAACAGCCTTCTCTGCTGTCTCCTTTGGGGTCCCCAGACCCGCTTCGGTTCAAGCCCTGGCGTGGGCAGAGCTGGCGACAATCGTGTGGCCGCGACACCCGTGGCGGCAAGTGGCTCCTCGCACACACGCAGCAAAGGAAGGAGAGAAGGAAACCAAAGGGGGTGGAAGGAAAAAGTCAAGGAAAGCTGGAGGAGGGGGGAGACATCCGCCCAGGATCCATCCCACCGGGCATCAAGGGCTCCCCCAGGGCCGGGGTGAGCTCATGGGCAGCACGTGGGGGTCTCCCAGGCCAGAGCCACAGCCACGGGGCCACGACCCCCGTCCCTGGCACGCATGCAACAGCGGGGAAGCGCACGGCATGCATGGAGAGGCACGAACCGGAGAAGGAGAAAGACCGCTGCCGGCGGAGAGCGGGCCGGGGGGCCTCCGCGCCCTGCCGCAGGCCCTGCAGCTTGGCGTTGTACTCTGGCAGGACGCCCGGGGCCGGGCGGACGGGGCGCGGGGGGAGATGGGGGGCGGAAGAGCGGGAAGAGGTCAGCCAGGGAGGAGACACCGTCCGTCCGGCAGAGAGACAGGGGGACAGACAGACGCACGGACACAACACGCAACGGAGAGAGAGGGAGAAAACACAAGAGAGACCGTTAGTCCAGACCCTGCGGCACTGGCGGGGGGGCTACGGGGACAGGGAGGGTCTGGGCAATCGGTCGCATCGCACCGGCTATTTATCCCGGGGTAAAATGGAGGGCGTGTTGGCCCTATGCCCACCCCGAGCCTGGGGCGGAGGGGAGCTCAGCTGCGGGTCCGGCTTCTGCTCGCCCCAGGGTAAGAGTGGGCACGTAAAAGACGGCACACGGGCATCCTCAGCTTACACCAGGGTAAGAGCAGGCACATGGGCACACCAATGGAGCAGCCTCTTCTCGCCCTGGGATAAGAGCGGGCACATGGACACCCTCAGCTTACACCAGCGTAAGAGCAGGCACATGGGCACACCAATGGAGCAGCCTCTTATTGCTCCAGGGTAAGAGCAGGCATATGGGCACCCTCAGCTTACACCAGTGTAACAGAGGGCACATGGGCACACCAATGGAGCAGCCTCTTCTTGCCCCAGGGTAAGAGCGGACACATGGGCACACCAATGGAGCAGCCTCTTCTTGCCCCGGGGTAAGAGCGGGCATATGGGCACCCTCAGCTTACACTAGCGTAAGAGCAGGCACATGGGCACACCAATGGAGCAGCCTCTTCTCGCCCTGGGATAAGAGCGGGCACATGGACACCCTCAGCTTACACCAGCGTAAGAGCAGGCACATGGGCACGCCAATGGAGCAGCCTCTTATTGCTCCAGGGTAAGAGCAGGCATATGGGCACCCTCAGCTTACACCAGTGTAACAGCGGGCACATGGGCACACCAATGGAGCAGCCTCTTCTTGCCCCAGGGTAAGAGCGGACACATGGGCATACCAATGGAGCAGCCTCTTCTTGCCCCGGGGTAAGAGTGGGCATATGGGCACCCTCAGCTTACACTAGCGTAAGAGCAGGCACATGGGCGCACCAGTGGGGCAGCCTCTTCTTGCCCTGGCGTAAGAGTGGGTACATAAGCATTTCAATGGGGCAGCCTCTTATTACGCCAGACTAAAAGCGGGCACACTGGCACCCCTCATGGAGCAGCCTCTGCTTACCCCAGGGTAAAAGGCTGGTGTGTCCATGCCCGCCAGGCCCAGATGCCCGCCCTGGACATTTATTCTCCTTTGCTGACCGGAAGGAGAATAAAGACACCCCCGTCCTCCTTGTACCGGCCTGGAGCAGGATGCCCAGGTAAGCCCGTGCCAGCCCGGGGCCCTGCTGCCCTGCACCAGTCCTGGCCCAAAGGGCTTCCTGCCAGGCGGCCCCTGCCCCGAACAGAGCCCGCGGCAAGCGCGCACCGAGGCGTCCCCGACCTGCTGGCACAGGTGCAAGGGCACAGCGGAGCCAAGAGCCAGGCACCAGCCCTGCCCCCCTTGCAGCGGGGCAGAGGAAATCAGAGGTGTCACGTTCCCGGCGGGAGGAGGCGTGAAATTCCACCCGCCTTCCCCGGGAGACACAAACAGGCCATTTATAGCCGCCCGGGGTGTAAATAACGCCCCCCCCCGCGCATCTGTGCCCTCCTGGCCGCACGTTCAGCTCACCCGGCGTCCGGGACTCTGTGTTCTCCCGTGACGCAGCCGTGCCCAGACCCCGGCGCCACAGAGACGGGCCCGTCGCAAGACACTGGCCCCAAAACCTCTGCACCGGAGAGACCCATCCCCGGCCTCTGTTCCCCGAGGCGGGTAGCAAAGGCCGCACCCTTGCACCCGAGGACTTGGCCGAAGCTTGCCATATAGCACCCCAGGGACCAGCGTCTTCCCCCTCCCTGCTCTCCGCCACTGCGGTTCCCCCATGCACCCCACAAGAGCTGGCCGCTTGCGGGGCTGGGGCACGTGCCTGTAATCAGCTGCCCCCCTCACGCACTGGGAAAAAGCTTTGGGAAGGGGGAGATTTGAAGGAAACCACTTCCCCGAGGTGCTCCCCTGTGCCGTGGGGCAGCGGGGGCGAGACCCCTCGCCACTCATTCTGGTTAAGGGTCAGCCCTGGAGGTCAACCAGGTCCAAGGGCTGGGACAGAGCCCCGTGAGCTGACGGACGCAGCCCTGGCACCGTCAGGCCCGGAAACTGTCTGGAGAGTTGCTGGGGGGGAAATACTTCCTGACCCCACTTCTGCCTTGCAGCATGAGGGCAAATCTGTTCTTAACTCCACCCAGGGCTGCTCGAGGCATCTCAAGCTGGCAGCCCTGGAGAACAGCCCTCGGCTAGGAGACCAGGTTTGGATTCTCAGCCCTGACACAGCCTCCCCGAGTGGCCCTGGGCATGTCCCTTATCCCCGTCTGCCCGCGGGCGCCTCTCACCTGCCACCCTGTGCGCGACCAGCCCTTCCAAGTTCAAGGGCTCAGCCTCAGCGGGTCTCGCCGGCTCCTTGTAGCTCTCGGCTTGCGAGGCCGAGGCGGCCACGGGCGGCGGGGACCCCTCAGAGCCAGAAGAGACCGGGGGGCTTCCGGGCGCGTGGCCGTGGCGCCGTTCATCCGGCGCTGGCTGGTAGATATACGGCGAGTAGGCTTCGCGGTAATCCAGCCAGCCGGGCTCAGGCTCCCCGGCGCCACGGCTCGGCACATAGATGTGGCTGGGCCGCGGCTGCGTCACCTGAGGGCCACGGAGACTGGCCATGGGCTGAGCCGACAGCGAGGAGGCCACGGGGCTGGGCCGCTCCTCCCGGGGGGCGCCGGGGGCACTGTGGGACTTGCGCAGGCCGGCGCCGGCCGGGTCCAGGTCCAGCATGAGCATGTTGAGGGCCTCGATGGACTGCTCGATCTCCCGCTGCGAGGCCGCGCGCGGGAACTCGGGGAGGCCGTGGCCTGGGGACGGCGCGGCCCGCGAGGGGCTGGGCTGCGGGCTGGCGCTGGACGCGCTGGGGCTGTGGCTCTCCGGGAAGCCGTCTTGCTGGCGGGAGGGCGGCCGGCTGCCGCCTTGCTGCTGCCAGGAGCTGAGCCCTCGCTGCACGGCCTCGCGGCTGCTGGTGCTCCGGGCCGGCGCCGGGGGCAGCTGGACGCCGGCCTCCGCGGCGGGGAAGGACTGCGAGCGGTACATGGCGTCGGCGCCGGCGGCCAGCGCCTGGGGCTGCAGCCAGGCGGGCAGGGGCGAGCCAGCCTGCAGCTGGTAGTCGGCCAGGCTGTCCTGCGCCGACACGGATGGGCGCAGGGGGCCCGGCAGGTGCTTCAAGCCGCCCCTGCCCGTATTGTAGTTGTCGTAGGGGTACCCGCCGTTGAGCATCGGCTCGGCCTCATACGCGGCCCTGTCCACGCCGTTGCAGCCGCCGGGGCCGTTGGCCAAGCTCTCCATCCGCAGGCCTTCGGCGTAGCCGGTCTCACTGGCATTGGTGGCCCCGTCCAGCGAGGACAGCGTGCCCAGGCTGCCCACGCTGTGCCCGTCCTGGTTGGGCAGGTCGTCGTCCAGGATATCGGTCTCCCGCTCGGCCACTAAAGGTGCGGTGCGGCCATTGACGTGCACCTGGGCGGGCACCACGTGGCGCCCGACGGGGCCGCGGTTGTGCATGGCGCCGTGGCCGTCCACGCCGAAGCCGCTCAGCAAGCGGTCCAGCTCCTGTTTCTCCTCGGGCGTCAGCACCGGGTTGCCTGCAGACGCCGGCTCATCCGTGCGGTCGGTCTTGGCGGAGGCGGTGGAGTTGCCCGAGTCGCTGCTGACGGACAGCGTGTGCTCCACGTGGTTGGGTCCGGCCGGTAGCGGGGCCCGCGCGGCGTTCACCGCCCCGGTGCTGCCGTGCAGCGAGTCCTTCTTCTTCACCTTGGCATACAGGCTCCCATCCAGCGGCCCCTGCGTGTGCCCCACCTCTGCAGGAGAAAGAGGAAGAAATCAATACCGAGCTTTTAGCAACCCCCCGTATCGATCGATCCCTTGCCAGTGATGCCCGCTCAGCATCCCTGCACTCAGAGCCCTCCGCGCCGCTAATGCCCCCTCCGACGCCAAGACACCGCGTCTCCTGGCACCGCGGCATGAGGCTTTTACTGGAAACCTGCTTTGAAGCTCCCCGAAGAGCTGGATGGTTTGTAGCCAAGATGCTTTCAAAAAACAAACGCCCCCCCCTCCCGGTCGATAGCGAGGGGAGGTGAGCTCATCTGGATGGGAAGCGAGGCCGGGGGACAGAAAGGGCAAGGGAGGGATGGACGCATCCTGCACCTCCACCTGCTTTTTGTCCCATGCTGCAAGCCCATCCCAGAGGCAGGGAGCAATGCTGACGCCACTCAGCCCCTGCCGTGAGGGGCAAAGGCGGTGGGTACCAGGTGCCCCCCTGGGCAGGGGAGCGGGCAGGCCGGGGTGGCTGTGAGCCTCGAGCGTCTCCCATCCCCCTGGCCAGGCCTCTCTGCTCCAGCCTCCTGGCTTGTTTTTCCTGGAAGGGCTGGAGGCCGCGCAAAACCCTCGCCGGCTCCGGGAGGAAAAAGTGACTCGTCGCTGGCCACGGGCCAGCACCTGACGCCGACGGCGTGAAAACGGCTCCAAGCAGTAGCGGGGAATCGTGGCGCAGCCCCGCCGTGAGCACGGGATGCAGCCGAGGCGCGTGGAAAGGCCCCGTGCATGGGCGCAGCACCGTGTGCCAACACGCATACACACAGAGGCATGAATATGTATGCATATGCACATGTGCGTGCATACACATACACAACACACATAGGCACAGGCACTTGCATATGCACACATGCATGTGTATGTACACGCATAGGTATACACATGTACACATGCATACACACACACACACGTGCACAGAGCAATACCTGCACATCGTGCACACTGAGAAGCTGGCAGTGGGCACACCCCAACACAGCCATAGCCACACTATCACACCCAGATGCACGTGGCAACATGAATGCATGCAAACACATTGCAGCCACACCCCTGCCAGCCGCAGACACGCAGCTACCACACAGACCGTATGTGTGTGCACGTGGGTATCCACACACACAGCAGCACTTGTGCATTGGGATTTCCTGCACACATACTTACACAGAAATACACGTATGCATGCACACACACATACATAGCAGCAGGCACCCACATGCAGTGACACTCATGCCCTACTGTATCGCATACACACACACCCCTATACATAACCACACCGTGACACTCATGCACTGGGATTTTTGCACATGCAGCAGGCACCCACACAGTGACACTCATGCCCTGCTATATCATACACAAACACACCCATATGCATATACACGGGCACACGCAGACACTTATGCCCTGCTATATCACACACACGCACACACACCCTATACATACAGTCACATGCAGTGACACACACTGGGATTTTGACACTCATGCCCTGCTCTATCATAAACACACACACACACACACACACACCTATACACACCGGGACATGCAGTGACACTTATCACACCCCCCCCGTACACACATTCACATGCAGTGACACTAATGCACTTGGATTTTTGCACACACAGCAAGCACCCACATGCAGTGGCACTCATGCCCTGCTATATCACACACACACACATACACACACACAGAGACAAATGCAGCAACACTCACGCCCTGGGATTTTGCACACACAAATGCAAACGCATATACACACACAGCTCCCAGGACGCAAGCGTGACACGAACCCCAGACGGTCGCAGACCGACACGGTTCCCCCGACACCGCACGACTGCAGCCTGGGCCCGAACCCCCCGGCCCGACTCGGGGAGGTTCCTCCTTCAGCCCCGACTGCAACCCAGCAGGGCTCTGCTCCCCGGGCTGGGCACAGGTTGCACCGCCCTGGTTCCTACGCCCCTGCTTGCACACACCCACTGCCCGCCCTTCCCCAGACAATGCCTCTCGCTGTCTCTCCGCATCCCCTCCGAGGCCATCTGGGACCCTGCCAGGCCATGCGGGCAGCTGCCAGGCCTCGCCCCGCCAGTCCGAGATTCCTCCCCGGGGCAGGGCAGGCGCAGGCCTCTGGTCTGCACTGAGTCATGGGCATAGCCACGGGCACCGACCCCGGCCCCCGATGTGCATTGGCAGTGCCCGGCTCCCCCAACCCCTCCGCGCACAGCTAGGGATGGAGCTGGCACTGCTGAGCCCCCACCCTATTCCCAAGCAAAACTTAGAGGATCCCGGCAGGACCCCACTTTGTCCCATCCATGCCCAGCTCACCCCTTGCAAAACCCGGCGGGTAGCAGGTGGCAAAAGGAAAGCCCGATGCCCACCCAGAATAGGCACCGTCCCCAGTAGTCGCCTCCCAATGCAAGCCCCGGAGCGCACCCTGAGCTCAGACAGCCCAGGACGGGGGAGCATCCCTGGACCAGCCGGAGGCCCCCAAAGCCCCGCACTTACCGGCCGGCAGAGAAGGGCCGATCCCGGCCTCGAGGTGTCGAGGAGCCCCGGGGCTGGGGCTGCCCGGGCGGGCGCCGGACGGAGGAAGCGAGCGGGTCCGGCGGCTGTCTGTAATCTCAGCCAGCTGGATCCCGACGGGGGTCACTTATCATGGTGCAGCTATGCGCACGGCATGACATCACGGGGGCTGGGAGCCGGCCGCAACCGCTCCGGCCCGGGGGGGACGGGGGGAGGAGACGGGGCTGGGCAAGGCGCGCACACTCAGGCTATTTTTCCATCCTCCTGCTCCTCTCTCCCTCCCAGCTGCTTTCCTGCAGGTTCGGACGAAGCCCGTGGCCGCTTTAGGGGAGGATTTCGGAGACACGGGTGCAAACAGACACGGCGTCTGTGCCCGCCGGCTCTTGCACTCGTGCCCTCTGCAACGGGGCAGTACGGCAATGCCCAGGGCGATGATCTGGGCCCATCTCTGCCCCTGCCCCGGCGGGTCGCCTTCACCACCCACGGCCTCGAGCCCGGTCTCTGCTCCCGTCGAGAGCAGCTCCCAGCCCAAACCCGGAGAGGCGCCAGCTGTGTGCTCCCACAGGCTTGACAGCAAGGATGGGGTCTCGTTTTGGGGGTCATCAAACCCTCCCCCATCTGATCTACCCCAAGCCTGGAGCCTCCCGGGAAAAGGCACACATCAAACCGGGGGCTCGTTTCAGAAACCGCCCCGTTTCAGGCTCCCCAGGCTGGGAGATCGCAGGCTGCAGCTGGCCAGATGTTCCCCCCGCCCCCCTTCCCCGGGCTGCGGTTTCAAGGAAACTCTGAGAACAAAAAGCAAGAGGGATGGGAAGGGGCCAGGTCTTTCCCACCTTCGCTGCCAGCCGCAGAGACGGGGCCCCACGCGAGGGGAGACCCGGGGTGCTCTTGGGCTCGAAGCCCAGCTCCCCCCTGCAAACACGGGGCACGTAGGGGTGCAGCGCCTGGCACAGACGGCTTGGAAAGGGCAGCGTCTCGCCCAAATCCACCCATCCAGCTCCCTCCTCCTAGACCACTGTAGCCAGGGGGGCTGGCAAGCCCCAATCCCCTTCCCGGGAGCCCCCCGTCCCGGCCAGCCTGGATTCCTTTGGCTTTAGGCAACCCCCCCATCACAACGGGGGGAGCAGGCAGGAGCTGGCGGTGCTGACGCCCCAAGCGCCAGGCTGATGGGAGTTGCAGATGGGGCCAGCGATGGCTTTAGCAGCCCCTGCCAATGTTTCCAGACAGGGGGAGAGACGCCTGCAATCCTCCCCCGCACGCTGGGCACGAGCCCCCAACAGCTCTGGCGCGGCCCCCCAGGCCCCGGCTATAGCTCCTGCTGCCATCGAGGCCATCGCGCCACACAAGACAGCCCCGGCAAGGCCATGGGGCAGGCAGACCCCCCCCCACAGCTCTGGCACATGGAGCTCAGCGTGCAACGCGTCCCTGCAGGTGGCTGATTCTGGGGTGGAACAAGGTGGGTCGATGAGTCCCAGCCCGAGGCCAAAACCCAACCAGACAAACCCTGCGTGCAACCTCAGAGCTGCACGACACTGTCGCCCCCACCCCTGGGAAAGCAGGGGGGCCATGGCCGTCAAAATGCACACCCCCCTACACAAGCTCAAACACACGCATGCACGCATGCAGGCACACACTCACATGTATGCATGTGCCTACCTGCGCGCATCCGCATGTGTGCACACATGCACACACATATGCACGCACTCACACACAGGAACGGGGCTCCATGTGACGCCAGGCGCTGCACGTGCAGGAGCAAGCTCTGTCCCAAACTGCTTCCAAGCTGGGCAGGGGGGAGAAGGGTTATTACCCCAGGGGAGGAAAAGTGGGGGATTAAGGGATAGGCCCAGGGTCATGTAGGGAAGACAGTGGCAGAGCCAGGACCCACTCCCAGCTCTCCCAGTCCCAGCCAGTGCCTCGGGCTCTGGGGAGGAGGGGAGCCACCCCGCAAGAGGTGCCCCGTGCTGGAGGCCCCTTCCCACGTCAGGCTATTTCCAAAGCAGCCCCGGGATAAATACGGGGTCTTACGGAGAGCCCAGAAATACCCGCTCGATGCCAGGGTTATTTCCACCCACCGCCGTAATGCGTCCTGGGTTTATTTTCAGGGAAGCTCGAGCACCGTGAGCTCTCAGCGGGGGGCCGGGGGAGGCCAGGGTGAGGGTACGGGGTGTGAGGGGATGATGGGGAAGTGGATGAGGTGCCTGTGGGGGGGGTGGAGGCATATGAGGACAGACAGCCAAAATCCTGAAGCCGTGGGGCTGGAAGGGTCACATCCAGTCCAAGCCCTGCCTGAGGCAGGATCGGCCCTGTCCAAACCCGCCCAGACAAACCCTGTGTGTAAACTCCTAGTAAAACAACCGTCAGCCCTGACACAGCCCAGACGTCGCCCCAGCCCTGCCCCGGGGAAAACCGGGGGCCGCGACTGCCAACGTCCTGCTGCTACGAAAGGTTTGTACACACTTGAGAGATCCCAGGTACGGCCGTGCCCTGCTACAGAGGAAGGCAACCCCCCCCCACCCAAGTCTGTACCAATCTGGCCCCAAATATGCGAGCCAGTCTGACCCCGAGCGGGGGGGCAAGGTGCTGCAGCCAGGACCCTCTGGCATGAAATCCTGCAGGAGCATTGGCACAGCCCCAGTACCCAGCACCTCTGGGGGGGTTCAACCCCCAACACCTGGAGCAGCAATGGGGGGGGAGCCTGGGACACCCCCCAGCAAAGCACAGGCATCGCTGCACCGCGACCCTCCCACCCAGCCCCTCCATGGACCCCATGCTGCAGAGTCCCCCCAGTCTGGGGGGGGGGGGGGGTAGAGAGAGAGAGAGAAGAGGTATATGGGGATGGACGGATGGATGGAAAAGACAGACAGGCAGAGAGATAGGACATATGAAAGTGGGTGGATGGATGGACACGAGGGGGCTGGAGGGATGAATAGACAGATAGACAAACAGATAAAGGAGGTATACGGGGAGGGAGGGATGGATGGAAATAAACAGACAAGAGCAGCAATAAAAGTGCATGGATGGATGGATGGATGAAGGGGCTGGAGGGATAGATAGACAGACAAAGCGAGATGGAGGGAGGGAGACAGGAGGTGCACAGGGAGGGAGGGAGAGAGGGAGGAGGTGTATGGGGATGGATGGACGGATGGGTGGAGGAGGTGTATGGGGATGGAAGGATTTGCCCCTGCCCCCCTGCCCTCACCTGCAGGCCAGATCCCCCCCAAGCCGGTCGCATCTCGCTCATGCTCCCCTCCCCCTGCAGACAGCCTTTTCCTTCCCTGCTGATTTCCGGCTCTGCCGCAGCATCCCAGCCCTTCCAGCACCAGCCCCAGCCCCAGCCCCAGGTCGAACCCGCCTGGCTCCGCTTTACACCGCGACTCCCCCAGGTCCAGCCCGCGAGGGGATGCTGCTCCTGCCCAGAGCAGTGCCTGGGGTGGGGGGGCTCCCGGCTCCCCCTGACCGAGTCCTGCCGGCACCGACAACCCCGCCAGGCTGCGGTCCCAGCCCTGCTCCAGCCAGACAGCACCAGGGCAGCCGGGCCGCGCGCACGGAGCTGTCTGAAGCTTCCCGGGCGGGTTATTTCACATCAGGCTCTTGCAGAGACGCAGCCTGGAAAACC
The DNA here is from genome assembly GCF_030867095.1 of Alligator mississippiensis. Classification (NCBI taxonomy): domain Eukaryota; kingdom Metazoa; phylum Chordata; order Crocodylia; family Alligatoridae; genus Alligator; species Alligator mississippiensis. Next base: position 253,578,244 of record NC_081827.1, read on the forward strand.
GGAAAGGACCAGGACAGGCGTTTCTCTGCAGCCGCAGGAGCAATGGCCTCAAGCTGCAGCAGGGGAAACTGAGGCAAGAGAGGAGGAGAGGCTCCCTAACTCTGAGAGTGGGTCAAGCCTCGGACCAGACTGCCCAGAGAGGTTGTGGACTCTCCATCCCTGGAAATTATCAAGAACAGGTGGGGCCAACGCTTGACCGAGGTGGTTTAGGATCCTGCCTGAGCTAGATACGGCCTCGTGAGGTCCCGTCCAGCTCGACTTCCCTCCGGTTCTGTGATTTCACCATAAAGCAGCTCCCAGCAAAGCCCGGTCCCAAAATACCTTCAATCGGAGACTTGAGACTGAAGCCACTATTTGGGCAGCACAATTCAGCTGTGGGGGGAGCCTGACCTGCAGCCCCCCCACCTCCCAAAGGGCTTCCAAAATTGCCCCTTACCCAATATGTCCTCAGCTGCTGCCAACAAGCTGGGCCCCCCAGCTCCTGCCCACGCCGTCCCCCCCGGCGGGCACCCGATACGCCGGTCACACGCCCGCGCCCGCCGGTCACGGGGCCGTGTTGATCCCGGCTGCCGGCACGTGGGACGGCTCTGGGCCAGCTGCCCGCGCCCACGCGCCCCGGCTGCCGGAGAGGGCTGGGGCTGGGCACCCAGACAGGCTGCTCCTGTCCCACGGGGGACGTAGGGCACACCGAAGGGACGCATCTCTGCCACGAAGCCCCCGGGACGTCTGCATGCCAGCCCCCCAGCTGCAGAGAGCACCCCGAGACCCCCTCCCCGGGCGGCACGTGCGACCCGTGGCGCAGCACCCACCCTCCGTGCTGTCCTCGCGCCGGACGTTGAAGTTCTCGTAGGAGTCCCAGCGGATGAGGGGGTCCGAGGTGTTGTAGTCCACCGAGACACTGGGGCCGTTCTCCAGGTGCTCCATGCCTGCAGCGGGCGAGAAGGGGAAGTCAGCGGCGTTGGGGCAACGGAGAGCCGTCCGGGCACGCCGGCTGGACTCCTACCCTGGGGTCACCCTGTGCAAGTATCCCAGCCCGATCACCAGCCCCACAGCAGGACCCACACCCCATGTGCCCAATGCAAGCCGGGAACGGCGCCCACCTTGGATCTTCTCCGGGCCGTAGGAGAAGACGAACTCCACCTTCCCGTACTCCGGGAACCGGTTGTCTGCAACAAGAACGCGGCGTCAGCGTGAGACTCGTGGCCCCCGGACGTGGCGGTGGCCGAGAGCTCGGCCAGGTCTACCAGGGACTGGATGCATGGGAGGACCCCGGGATGGAGACACAACATCCATGCAGGACCAAACCCAGCCCCTCCAGCCGCCAGGACGTGGAGATGCCGGACCTTCCTCCCTGCCACAGACGGAGCTGGGTGGAGCGGGGGACATGAAACTGGAGACAAGCCCATGGCCCATTCCCCCACGCTACCTCGAAAGGCCTCGTCCAGGTCGTCCTTGCCGAAGACGACGGCCAGGTCGTGGATGGCGCAGGTGTGGAACTGCACGCGGAAGATGACGTCCCGCGTTGGGCTGCGAAACTTCTTGTGGTAGCATTTCAGCTGGGCCGGGGAGAGCAGAGGGCAGGGATCAGCCCCAGGGACACCCCCACTCCCTGTCCCACCAGCCCCCAGGTGTGTGCGTCGCCACGTCACCTCCCCGAGCACGGGAGGCTCCGGCTTACCAGGATGTCGCCCTTCAGGAGCAGGCCGGGCTCAATGGTGATGCAGATGCTGGTCTGGCTGTCCCCCTGCACGTTGCTGGGGGCACAGAGGGGAGAGCGGGGCTTGAACCTATGCCACCGGGGCCAGACCAGGCCCGGGACAGCTCTGCCCCATACAGGACAGGCAAGACCCCATCCACCCTGGAGCCGGGGGGGCCTTAGCCCCACATTGGGGGGTACTTACTAGATGCCGGAGGTGTAGACGGGCTGCATGGCCTGGTAGATCTTGAGGAAGGGGCGGCAACCTGCAAGGGCCAAGGCAGGGCTGAGTCTTGGGGAGGGAGCCGCAGCGGCGCCCGAGTCCTGTCTACACTTTACATGGGAGTTCCCATTTTCAAGAAGGGGAGGAAGGAGGACCCGGGCAACTACAGGCCAGTCAGTCTCACCTCCATCCTTGGCAAAGTCTTTGAAAAAATTATCAAGGCTCACATTTGCGAGAGCCCGGCAGGACAAATTATGCTGAGGGGAAACCAGCACGGGTTTGTGGCGGGCAGATCGTGCCTGACCAATCTAGTCTCTTTTTATGACCAGGTTACGAAACGCCTGGACACAGGAGGAGGGGTGGATGTCGTATACTTAGACTTCAGGAAGGCCTTCGATACGGTATCCCACCCCATACTGGTGAACAAGTTAAGAGGCTGTGACTTGGATGACTACACAGTCCGGTGGGTGGCGAATTGGCTGGAGGGTCGCACCCAAAGAGTCGTGGTAGATGGGTCGGTCTCGACCTGGAAGGGTGTGGGCAGTGGGGTCCCGCAGGGTTCGGTCCTTGGACCGATACTCTTTAATGTCTTCATCAGCAACTTGGATGAGGGAGTCAAGTGTACTCTGTCCAAGTTTGCAGATGACACAAAGCTATGGGGAGAAGTGGACACGCCGGAGGGCAGGGAACAACTACAAGCAGACCTGGATAGGTTGGACAAGTGGGCAGAAAACAACAGGATGCAGTTCAACAAGGAGAAATGCAAAGTGCTGCACCTAGGGAGGAAAAATGTCCAGCACACCTACAGCCTAGGGAATGACCTGCTGGGTGGCACGGGAGTGGAAAGGGATCTTGGAGTCCTAGTGGACTCCAAGATGAACATGAGCCGGCAGTGTGACGAAGCCATCAGAAAAGCCAATGGCACTTTATCGTGCATCAGCAGATGCATGACGAATAGGTCCAGGGAGGTGATACTTCCCCTCTATCGGGCGCTGGTCAGACCACAGTTGGAGTACTGCGTGCAATTCTGGGCGCCGCACTTCAAGAAGGATGTGGATAACCTGGAGAGGGTCCAGAGAAGGGCCACTCGTATGGTCAAGGGCCTGCAGACCAAGCCCTACGAGGAGAGACTAGAGAACCTGGACCTTTTCAGCCTCCGCAAGAGAAGGTTGAGAGGCAACCTTGTGGCTGCCTATAAGTTCATCACGGGGGCACAGAAGGGAATTGGTGAGGATTTATTCACCAAGGCGCCCCCGGGGGTTACAAGAAACAATGGCCACAAGCTAGCAGAGAGCAGATTTAGACTGGACATTAGGAAGAGCTTCTTCACAGTTCGAGTGGCCAAGGTCTGGAACGGGCTCCCAAGGGAGGTGGTGCTCTCCCCTACCCTGGGGGTCTTCAAGAGGAGGTTAGACGAGTATCTAGCTGGGGTCATTTAGACCCAGCACTCTTTCCTGCTTATGCAGGGGGTCGGACTCGATGATCTATTGAGGTCCCTTCCGACCCTAGCATCTATGAATCTAGGTCCCGACACAGGGTGGGGAGCATTTCTCATGCTGGGGAAAGGATGTCACCACCCGCAGCCTGAACACCAGGGTCCCTCGGCCGTGCCGGGAGGGGAGCAGAGGGGTGGGGGGGCCTCACCGCCTTTGGACTCGAAGTTGGGGATGCCGTGCATGATGACGTGGTGCAAGAAGAGAGGCTTGTTGTTCATCTTGATGGCGCCGGTCAGCAGCCCACTGAAGTAGTCAATGTACCTGAGGATGGCACAGGGGGGCATAAGCCACAGACACCCGGCCCAGACCCCACCACAGCCCCCAACCCCGATCCCCCCAGGCACTGACCGCTTCTGGGAGGGCTGGGCTGCCGGCTCCACCTTGTCCTCGTAGAACCTCTTCATGGCAAACCTGTCCAGGGCCTGGTCCGCGCTGCAAGGCGGAGGCGGGGGGTGAGGCTGAGTGGGGCCGCAGGGAGGGGCACGGGCAGGGCTGGTGGTCACCAGAGACCCCCCCACCAAAGGGAATGATAACAAGTTGCTCCGACCCTTCATCTCCAGCAGGGGGCACCACGGACCCTGGGAGACCTGCCCCCCCACCCCTGCAAATGAACATGTGCGCACACGCGTGCTCACCTGGCCGAGATGTTGCTGTAGTGCATGTAGGCGGCCACCACCACGCCGAGCCGGCCCCGGTTGCCCTGCAAGGACCAGAGCAGAGGGTGAGGGTCACGGCGGGCTCAGCCTGGGGGGCTGGGGGTCCGCACCCGGGCAGGTCCCACGCTCACCCGGTTGTGCAGCACGACGACGTGGCGCGGGTCAGCGCTCAGCCACGTGTCCATGGCCTTGCAGATGCTGCAGATCTTCTCCAGCGCCGGCGTGTGCAGGTCAGGCCAGCCGAAATCCAGCACCTTGGCGTGCAGCTGGCTGATGTCGTGGCGCCGCTCCGACAGGTTGAACAGCTGGAGGGCATGGCGGGGGGGGGAGGGGTGTGAGCAGCCGCCTCTGCCCCCCTGCTCTGGCCCATGGGGGCACCGTGGGATGCAGGGATCGGGGCCCTGGGCAGCACGGGGGTACAAGGGGCCTGAAGCCAGGGCGTGGGGGACTCACCAGGTAGCTGTGGCCGTGCTTGGAGCGCAGCATGTGTGCGACACGGGCCAGGTTGGCGCGGAAAGTGCCCTCGTCGTCGGCGCGGGGGTAGCACACGGCAAGGACGCGCTCGGTCACATACAGCAGGTCCAGCTCGCAGCGCTCCGCCATGGCGTCCGGCGTGCTCAGGCTCCTGTGGAGGGGGGGGCAGCACAGCATGCCTGTGACCCCCCCTCCCCAGGCACAGCACCCCCCATGGCACCCATAGCCTGCCCCCTACACGGCGCTATGGGGAAACTGAGGCAGGGGGGAGGTTAAGTGACAAGGCCAGGGACACTCAGTTGATCAGTGGCAGAGCCAAGCACCTACCCAACCCCCTCCCCCCCCCCGGTCTCCCAAATCCCAGCCTGGTGCATTACCTGCAGGCCTCTCCCACCCCATAGAGCACCCCCAGGGAGGTGCCTGTGCTCATGGTGCGGGGGCAATACCGGGGTGGGGTGGTGGGGGACGTGCCGTACCTGGAAGCCCTGCGGCGCGGCTGGGTGCTCCGGGGGGACTTTGTTGAGTCCTGAAAGGAGACAAAGAAGTTACCCCCTGGGCACCCACCTGCCCCCCCAACTCAGCCCCCAGCCATCACCACACCCCAGGGTCCCATCCCAACCCTTCCGGACATGGCCTGGTCTGACCTGGTCCTGACACCACCCCCCACACACTGAGCGCCCCCGGCCCTGCTGCTGCCAGGGGGGTGGTAGGATCTGGGGAGAGCCCACGCCCAGGCCGTGCCCCTGCTGCAGAGAGAAGGGAAACCCCCCCCCGGCCGGGCCAGGCTGTGCAAGGGGCAAATCCCTGCCTGCCCCCCAAGGCAGCATGAGCAGGGGGGTCAAGAGCCTGTAGCCAGGACCCTGCGGGCCTGAGTCCCAGCGGAAGTACCTAGTGCCTCTGGAGGGGGCTTGAAAACCCCCTGACGCAGACAGCTAAACTAAAGCTGAAACCCTAGCTGCTGCTGGAGATGGGTCCTGAGAAAGCTAGAGAGTCCCTGAGGCTGTGCAATGAGAGAGAGACCGGGAGCAGCCAGCACAGAGCAACAGGAGCCTGAGGCCGTTCACTTCCTCTGGAGTGAAGAACAATTGGTCCTTCAATCAATTGGGGTGACGGGGGAACTGCGTGGTATATTCAAGAAATTATGGTAGCAGCCTGCAATGCGGTCCAGACCCCCCCCCGCTCCGCCCCCACCAAGGCTGCAGCCATGTCCGTCCCCCCCACTCCCAGCCGCTCTGGGCGTGTGCCAGCCCTGACCAGGCGTGTGCTGCCGGCTGCACATGTCAGGAAGGGGAAGCAGCCGCCCCTCCTGATGCTTCCCCAGGAAACACACAGGGGTCACCTGCGTCTTGAGCTCGCCAGGGCTCCCCCCACCCTGGGCAAGGCTGCCACGGGCCAGGTCTCCGGCAGGGGGTGCTGCCGGGCTAGGGAAGCCCCCACCCCAGATCTGGGAGACAGCCCCCAGCCACGGATCCAAGCCAGATCACAAGGCTCAAATGGGACCCAGGCATCCGGCCTCCTGCGCGCGCCCCATGCTGAGGGGGCGAAGGGCCATGCCCAAGGCTGCTCCGCCAGTCGGTGGCGGGGGGGAGACCCCCACCAACACACACTCACCTTGGAGAAGCTGAAGCTCCTGCTAAACCACCTCCAAGCCATAGCTGCTCTGCTCCCCCCGGCCCCCCGATACCCACGGGACAGGACCCCGCCAGCACCCGAGCTCCCGCGCCCGCCTCGACTGGCGCGTGGCAGGCGAGTGGGCGGACGTTCCCCCCTTCTCCCAGCCCGCCCGCAGGGAAGTCAGGCAGGCATCAGCTGACGAGGCCTTGTCATGGAGCCGCTCACGGGGCAGGGAGGGGCACAAAGGGCCTTTCACGGACCCAGGCCTGCCCCCCGGGTCTGGGGAAACTGAGGCAGGCCCCAAGCAACCTCCCTGCAGAGCCTCAGAGCATCCCCCATGTGCTGGAGAGGGCAGGACTGGACCCAGGGTGCCAGGCTGGGGAGGTCACACGGGCACAGAATCGGGGCCAACCCCCCTCACTCGGTCTGCCCGTCCACCCCGTGTCCGTGCCAATGCCGGGACTCAGCCCCACAGGGTCCTGGCAGGAGGCTCTTGCCCCTCACCCACTCTGTCTTGGTTGGGGGGGGACAGGCAGGGACCCTACCCCCAACACAACCCCCATACTCACCAGGGCGTCTACATGCTTGGGGGTGCTGTCCCCGTTGGCCGGCTGCGGGGAGACGGAGAGGAGCGGGGTAAAGCTCTGGGCCGGGTGTGACCCTTCCCCTGCACCCCGCAGCACCCCAAGACCCCCCGGCTCTGCAGGGACAGGCCCCAGGGAGCAGCGATTACCCCCCCCACGCACACCCCCACCATCCCAGTCCAGCTCCAGCTGCAGAGGCTAACATCCCACTCATGCTCATCTGCATATATGCAAATGAGCAGGAATATTTTCTCCCAGGACAAATAAGGGCCATAATGACCCTTAATGACCCCGCAGCGCAGAGGTTTTGGCTGCGCAGGCATTGACAGGCAGCTAATGAGGGTAATAACAAGGTCGTTAATATGCGGGGGGGGTCTCGATGGGGGGGTACACACATGCACACACATGTGCACATGCACACACACACGCACACAGGGAGGGCCCTCGGCAGGCGGGATCGTGGGAACCCTCCCAGGGCAGTGCTGGCCGCGTGCCACGGTGCTCAGCGCCAGGCCGGGGCCGCGCCCGGGGCTGTTTGCTGGGAACACAAACACACACAGCACCGCAACACACACGGGGGGACGCAGGGCGCCCCACCACACACACACACACACACACACACACACACACAGCACCATGGCACGGGGGCATGGTTTGTACAACAGGCACACACCCAGCACCAAGAGCACCACAACACACACCCTGCCACACACACATAGAGCACCGCAACATGTATACACAGCTCACCACAATGTACACAAACCCAGCACCACAGAGACACAGAGCACCACAACACACACACGGGGTCTGCAAGGCACCACAACGCACCCTGCCACACACACTCACAGCACCGCAGCGTATATACACAGCCCACCACAACATGGACACACCCAACACCGCGGATACAGAGCACCACAACGCACGCCCCGCCACACACACTGCACTGCAACATGTACACACAGCCCACCACAACACACACACCCAGCACGGCAGACACACAGCACCATAACACACACACAGCATACACAGCGCTGCAACATGTGTGTGGCGGAACATGTGTCGTGGTGCCAGGTGTGTGTATGTTGTGGTGGGCTGTGTGTACATGTTACGGTGTTGTGTGTAGGGGTGGGGGGCATGTGTATACACAGGCCAACACAACTTACACAAACCCAGCGCTGTGGAGACTCAGCACCACAACACACCCCGCCACACAGCATCACAACATGTATACACAGCCCACAACATACGCACACTCGGCACCACAAATACACAGAGCACCACAACACTCGCCCTGCCACACACACATGCACAACCCCACAATATAGACACCCAGCACCACGTATACACAGCGCTGCAACACACGCCCCACCACACAGAGACATACACATCCCCACCACAACACTCACAGAGCCCACCACCCTGGATACAGAGCACCACAACATCCCCCACACCACACACACACACCCCCGCCACATATACACACAGCCATAACACAGGCACTGCACAACATGCCCCCCACCGCACACACACGTCACTGCAGCATGCACCCTGGCATGGTGCCCGCAGCCCCCAGACCCCTCGGTGGGACCCGGTGGCCCCCCACACCCAGCTGAGGACCACCCCGCCACCACCCCCAGAGGGGCTCAGGGCCCATGTGGGCGCGTGGTGGGTGCACGGGTCCTAGCTGCACTGCCCGTCACCCTGGCATCTGGGCTCCAAAGCTTAGGATGCTGGGGGTGCGATACCCCCGGGGCCCAGCCAGGCTGCACCCGTGGCTGGGCCAGACTCCCCACCCCCCGCGGCGCCTGTGCCAGCTGCAGTAACGGTCCCAGGGGCGGCGGCGGCTTTTCAGGGGAGATAAGTGCCCACGGTGTGCCTGGCACCTACCCTGGGGCCGGGAGATTAGCCACCGTTGGCTGTGGGTGGCTGGATAACTGATAGCAAACAGCCCCTCTGCTAGCACCCTCCGCCAGCAGCCTTGGTCATGTCCCTTAGCCTAAGGGACATGACCAATTGGAGGGAAGTGACACGCGCGTGCATACATGGAAGGGCACAGGCACTCAGAGCAGGGCAGAGGAGAGGCCTCCAACCCCAAGTAGGGAAACTGAGGTACACACAGCAAAGCGACCTGCCTGAGGCCTCACTGGCCATCAGTAGTGGAGCTGGGACCTGGACCCAGGACCCCACTCCCTGCCTGGGCCATAGGTAGGGGGACACCACCACCATGGGGGCAAGCGGGGGAGAAAGGAGAGATGCAAACAGACCCCCCCAGCCCCGTACCGTGGCCCTCACGCCGCGCCCAGGCTCACTTACCGGCTCATGGGTGACGGGCGGCGAGCAAGGCGTGGCAGCCTAGGAGCAAACACGGAGAGGGCTGGCGTTAGCAGTGCTGAGTCTGCCTTCATCAGAGGCCCCCCCCGGCCACCGCCCTGAGGGTCTCACCAGGGCGAAGGGGGAAAGAAGAGGAGCCTTCCTGATCCCCGGCCACGAGGGGCCCAGGAGCATGCGGGTGCGGTTCACATCCCCGCCGGGCCGCAGCGGCAGGCAGGGACAGGGCCACAGACAGCCAGCCCCAAGCCAGCGGGCACACAAGCGTGGTCTGCCCCTAGCCACAGCTGGCCGACTCCCAGCCACAGCTGGCCAAGGCCAAGCAGCACTCGGAGATGCCCCACGAGGATGTCTCGGACCCCCGGCGCCAGGGCCACGGCCAGGCCCCCAGCGCCGGGGGGCCAAGACCTACCCCAGCTTCATTAGCTGCAGCTTGTTATCTGACAGCCCCCCCCCCAGCCGGGACTTTCTCCCTGGTTTTTTTTAATGCACTTTTAATGGAGAAACGCAACCATATAAGGCGGCTCGGCCTCCCCGCGGGGCTGGCGCGGGGCCACGGCGCGCCTGGAATGTGCCTCTCGTCGGCCGGAGGGGCTGGGACGCGGGTCCACGCGCCCGCCCCGGCCCCAGGGAGGGAGGCCCCGGCCAGGGGGGCTGGGAGTCACGCTGCGGGGGGTTGAGACCGGACACAGCTCGGGACAGGAGGAGGCAGCTCCTGTCTCAAGGTGTGGGGGGAGGGCAGGACCTGCAGCGCCCCCAGTGGGGGCCGGCAAGGGGCGCTCCATGAGGTCACCGCGGTGATGTCATCAGGACGGGGTGATGACATCACAGCTTTCCCATGGAAGGAAACAGCCCACAGTGTCCCTGGCCAGGATTTGAACCCGGGGCTCAAGGCAGGAGGAGACCCTGTGAGCTTCGCAACCCCCACCCCAGACTCTGCCCCCGCAGGTGGGCGGGAGTGGGGAGACCTGGGCATCCGCCCTTCCTCTGCCACAGGCTCACCAAGCGGCCTTAGATGTGCCTCTTAGCCTCAGTTTGCCCCTTCTGTGAAGTGGGCTGATAGCACTTCCCCGGGGCCAGGACGGCGACTGCATGGGAGCACAGAGTTAGGGGAGCACAGAGATGCCCCAGCTGGGGGGACAAGGGGGGTCATCAGTCCCACAGCCTTCCTCCCCAAGGGAGAACCAGTTGGGTGCAGCAGCTCCCTCGGGCCAGCTAAGAGACAGGACCAGGGATGCAAGGCAGGGCAGTAGCAGAGCCCCCAGCTGCTCTGTCTCCGTCTGAACCCACCCAGACAAACCCCGTCTGTGACCTCGGAGCCGCACGACACTGTTGTCCCTGACACAGCCCCGGGCATCGCCCCCAACCCTGCCCCTGGGATACAGGGGGCCGTGCCCCAAAGTCCTGCTGCTGCCAGAGGGGTTGAGCTCACAGGCTGAGCAAGGGGCAAATCCGTGCCTGCCCCCCAAGGCACCGTGAGCAGGGGGCAAAAGCCTGCAGCCAGGAGCCTGTGGGGTTCAGCTGGGCGGTGACAGGCAAACTCGTGACTTGGGGCTCAGTCACGCGCCCAGGCTGGGCTGGGCTGGGCTGGGCCCTCTCAGACAGGGTTGGCGTGCTCTCCCCCCATGCCTCGGTTTCCCTCCCCAGCCGCACCCATTGCACAAGCTCCATGCAACCCCCACCCCGCACCTTCGGGGACCCCAGCTGCTCCTGCAAGAGCCCAAATCCCTTTGCAAGGCAGCCTCCAGCCTGAAGCAGGTCCCCTGAGGCAGGGGGCACCGGGGCATGGGAGCTGGCACCGGACCTGGCTCCAGGGCACCATGCAGAGAGGTCGCGGGCGCGCCGAGCGGACCGCCGGGGACCCCAGCTCGCGGCTCACGCGGCCGGCGCACGAGGAGCGCAGGAAGGAAGGAAGGAAGGAAGGAAGCTGACGGGCTGTGGTGTGAGCTGGAGGGGCCGGGAAAGGCCCGGGCAGAACCGGGACCCCCCTCCCACCTTGGCGCAAAGCCCCCCTGCAGGGGCAGGAGAAGCCCCCCAGCCCGGGGGTCCAGGGCCTGCATTGCTTCCAGCGCCTGGAGGGGCGAGACCCAGCAGCTGGGGCCAAGGCCACCCTGGGCATCCGGACCCTCAAGCCAACTCGCAGGTCCCGCAGCCGCCCCCGCCCTGAGCCCGCGAGGGGTTGGCAGCAGGGGAAGAACCCGGGAGTCCGGGTCCAGACTAGGGGCTGCGATCAAGCCTGGACGCCGAGAGGGGAGCGCGGAGACCTGCGTGGACCAGCCCATGCACAGGTACACACGTGCACACACTACACACTGCGCACACATATGTACATGCATGCACATACATCTGCACACTGGTATGTACATGCGTGCATGTGCATGCATACGGACATGTGCACACACATGCACGCTGGTGTGTACATGCATACACAAATTTGCATGCGCACATGCGTACCAGCGTGTACATCCATGCGCACGTGCACACTGGCATGGACATGCATGCACATACACACATGTACATGCACAGTGCCCCACGCCCTGGCAGATGGAAAGCGCGTGCACACATGTATGTGCCCACACGTGCGCGCTGGAGGTGACAGGACAGTAGCAGCTCCCTGTGCCCTGCTCCGTGCCAGCCCCATGCCAGTCAGACGCCCCCAAGGACACGGGAGAGACCTTGCCCGGCCCGTGCTCCCTGCCAGCCCAGAGACGGGGGCAGCCCTGGTCGCGCCAGCCTGGCCCCAGCCCCGCACCCACGGGAGGGCACCGTGCCCAGCGATGCCAGCCCAAGGCTGCCTGCTCTGCGCCGGAGGGAAGCAGGGAGGGAGGCGCCACCGGGGCTGGGCCAAGCTGCCTGCAGGGCCTAAAAAGGCAACGATTCCCCGGCTCTGGCTCCGGCCCCAGCCCTCGCCCGGCCGCCGGTTCGAGGCCAGGCCCCACACCATTGTGCCAGGGCTTGGGGTGCCCTCCTCCACACCCAGAAGGGAGCGAGGGTCCAGGCAGGGCACGGCCTCCCAAGGGGAGCCTTCAACGCCGCCTCGACGTCGGCCTTGACCGAGCAGGTGCTGCAGCCAAAGCAGGAAGTTCCACCTCTGGGAGGCGGGACTTCCTGAAGTGCCCCTTGGCCTGGGACCCGGTCCCGGGACAGCCGAAGACACCCCAGCCTGGAGCACCCTGGGCCGGGGACGTGCCAGCAACACCCAAACCCGACACGGGACAAGAGCATGGTCCCCGCCCGGCCACCGTCCCAGTTCTCCCAGTCCCGATACAAAACCAGAGCCTTCACCGGCCACGCGGTGCCCCGGGTGGACGCTGCAGCCACATCCCGACCAGGCCGTGGGGTCCTGTCCCAAACCTGGGACCCCCCCAACCCCCATGTCCACCAGCAGAGACCCCGGGGCGGGCACCCAGACCAGCCCAGGGACCCCACATCGGCCCCGGGCAGCTCCCGCACCCGGGGCTGGGGCCAGAGCTGCCCCCAAGCCGTGACTCAGTGCTGCCGCGTGGGGGTGACAACGCCGTCCCCGGGGGTCCCCGCCCAGCGGCGAGCGGCTGAGTCACGGGGGCCCCGATCCTTGACCAACGCCAGGGACAACGCCCGGTGCTGACGGGGGGAGCAGCTACGAGCGGGGTGGGGGACGTGGCTCCAGCTGCCTTTGCCTTTATTAGGAGACGCCGCCGGGGCCTCGAGTCCGGAGCCGCCCCCAGCCGGGGGCGGGGGGACGTCAACACATGGGGCCGCGGCATTGGAGCTGCCCAAGCCCCCTTCGGCCTCCCCACCCCAGCCACAGCTGCATGCACTCCCTTCGCACCCCCAGCAAATGGGGACAGTGCCCTGCGGGTCGGGGCTGAGACCCTCCCAACTCATTGCATGCACGGAGGCCGCTCCCTTGCCCGGGGGGGGCCACAGCTGCATCTCCCCATGCCCCCGGGGCTGCTTTCCTGCCTCTTCCTCCAGGAACAGGGCAGAAAACAGCTGCGCGGAGCTGGCCCTGGACCCCGGCCGGGCCTGGCCCTGCCCTTCCCTGCTCCTGGGGGGGCCCAGCAAGCAGCTCCTGGCACCAGGCACTCATTAACCCGGGTGAGCTATTGCTGCCCCCACCAAGCTGGGAGAGGCGGGCACCCCCCAGGTGGGGGGCATGGGGCCACGGCTTAACCCTTAGCTGGCCCCCCGCATGGGGGGGACCAGACCCACCAATTGGATGATGTCAGGGAGGGGGGTGGGAGCTGGAGGGGGGCAAAGGTCTGGGAAAAACACTGTTGCTTCCGAGGGATTTCCGCTCCCTCGGCTCAGAGCAGCCTCTGGGGGCCGTGCACACGCGTGTGCATGCGTGCATGCACGCACATATGCGCGCCTACTCCCTGGGGTGCACCGAGGCACCGGCAGGTGCAGAGACACAGCCCCACTGTCCTCCCCCCCACTCTCCCAGTGCCTGCTGGCAACGGGGCCCCCCACCCTCCCCGGCCCAGACCCCATGGTGAGGGGCACCCCGGAGGGACGCCCGCCTCACCCAGGCCACGGAAGATGCTGGCAGCAGGGAGGCCCTGAGCCCCGCCAGCCCACATCCAGGTACCGCCCAAGGGGTTTGGGCACCCTCCTGGCCAAACAGGCCTCTCCCTGCTGCCGACGCAGCCCCCCTGCCCCGCGACACTGCCCCCCGCCACCGCGGCCTCCGACCTGCTTCATGACACTGGCGAAGTCCATGGGGCTCTAGCGCCTGCAGCCGGGCAGCTCCATGCGACGAGGCCGGGGCGTGGGAGCGGCGGTGGCGGGAGCGTGAGGCGTGCGGTGGCCCGAGCCAGCCAGGACTGAGCCGGACGCGGGGGCTGGTCCTGTCTCCACCTCGCTCCGGAGCCGCTCGGCTGCGCCGGGATTTTTTTTTTTTTTTTTTTTTAACTTCTTCCCTCCTCTCAGCCAAGCACAACAGGCCTCGCCCAGCCTCGCGCTCCGGCTCCGCTCTGCCGTGGCAAGGGCATCGGCTCCCCGCGGAGAGGGGCAGCGCTGGAGCCTGAGGCTGCCACCACCTAGGTCACACCAGGCCCAGAGGCTGGGGCTTGGCAGGCCGCAGGGGACCGGGGCGGCCGGCATATCCCTACCCGGGGACAGTGCGTGCATGCCCGGGGCTGGTGCACCCCTGCCCGGGGCTAGTGGACCCATGCCCGGGGCTGGTGCATGCATGCCCAGGGCCGGTGCACCCATGCCAGTGCCAGCACTCCCCTTGCACGGAGCTGCACCACCGGGGTCCACCCGTACAAGACCCTCCATCACCAGGTAGCAGAGCTCGGCCCCCCAGCACCACCCGCCACCAACAGCACAGGGCTGGGTCTCGGGGACGCGCGCCCTGCTCTGCACGGGGCAGCTCGGTCTTAGCGATCGATGCCACGGCCGGCGCTGTCCCAACGCAGGTGCCCACGCCCACCTGTCCCATCTCTCCGGGGGCAGACGCCGGCTCCCTGGAGCCCCCTGCACGGGCAGAGGCAAGCAGGTCTGGAGACAACAGGGTGCAGGGCACACGGGAGGGACGCAGTCACCCGGCCTGGCCCTGCCTGGGGGCCCCTGCATGCTGCCCCCCGCCCAGCCAGAGAGAGGGGATGACTCAAGCTTTCCGGTGCCGGCCCCCGCCCCGGCGTTCCCGCACATCTGGTTCCAGTTGTGGCTCTCAGGCGAGGGGCAGAGGCAGACGTGGAGCCCTGGGGGGACACACGTGTGCGACCCGTGTCCCAGAGCCCGGGGCCCAGCCATGGGGGGACAGCTCCCAGCACCGCCCGGCCCCACGCTGGGCGCCGCATTGCACCCCAGAAGCAGCCGCATGCGACAGCGCCCTGCTGTCGCGTCCCCCCTCCGCCAGCCGCGGGGCCGGAGATGCCGGAGATTCCAGCCACGGCCCCGGGGCCCTGGGAACCAGCAGCCCCCGGGGACCCCGGGGTCGGGAGGGGGGGCAGAGGTTGCAGGGAAAAGCCAAGCCCCGGGGCTGGGGGGCAGGGGAAGCTCCTGAGCTCTGCCAATGCCCCCCAGGCTCAAGGCTGCCCCAGACCCGGGTGTGGGGTGGCATGAGCTTTGCGCACACCTCCGGGCACAGCTGGGGAAACTGAGGCACGGGGGCGGGGGCCAGGTGCTGCCAGGATGACGCATCCCCGAAGCATCCGGGCCCCGCGGGACGCATCTCCGGGGCAGGGAGATGGCCCCGCTTCCTGTTCCCAGGCCCTGCATGGCCCCAATCCTGGCCCACGGGGCAGGGGGCACACCGGGTCCGGCCCAGCCCAACTCCCTGGGCGCACCGCCGTGCCCTCAGCACATCTGCACGCTGACACACGTACGTGCACACACACGTGAACACAAGCACACTCGATGCATGGTGCTCCAGGCCCAGGTGCTGCACCTCTGCTCGGTTTCAGCCCACCCCGGTGCGGGCCCCAGGACCAGGCCCAGGCCAGGCCAGGGCAGGGCCGGCGCCGCCTGCCCGGTACCTGCTGCCCGCTCCCGCCCGCCCATTGTGCAGCTGGAACACAGTGTTCGCGACGGCCGCCTTGGCCAGGCTCCGGGCCTGGCCCCGAGCCAGCGTACCAGCAGCCTCGGCCTCCACACAAACAAGCAGCACCTGGCGCAAGGCCAGCAAGACACCGCTGGCGTTGGGGGGGGTACAGGAGGGAGGCAGGGACATGCTCACACCCGCGTGGGCTGGCCAGGGCCCTGCAGCCCTCCCGGGGTACCCCCCTGCCCTCGTCACCCCTGGGAATCTCTTCCTGCGCTGCACAATTTCTGTGCCTCAGTTTTCCTTTCTGCGAAATGGGTGCAGCGGAGGCAGCCACATCAGCTCTGAGTCCCCGCCACAGTCAAGACATTGCCAGCAGGGTGCCCAGACCGCGTCCCCGCCAGCGTGGGCTGTGTGTCTCCCCCTTGCACACGCACACATGCCACTGCCGCGAACCGTCCCTCCCCTCCTTCCCGGTGCCCAAGTCCCTTAGAGTGTGGTTGCACCCACGACCCCAGCCAGGACCCACCGCGCCCGGTGCTGTACGTGCCCTGCGGAGGAGTGGGGTGGGGTCAGGGCCACAGCGGGAGACCCCAGGGACAGTGGGGGAAACTGAGGCACGGCCAGGGAGCAGGGGCCTCTGAGTGCTGGGCAGGCTCTGCATGCACTGAGCTGCCCCTGTCTCAGCTACACCCCCCGCCCCCCCCAGGTTCCCGTAACACTGACCAGATGTCGCCAGCCTGGCGCCCGCCCAAGACAACAGCCATGGGGGGGGCTGGGGGGGGGGGGGGGGGCAGTGCCTCCAGGCCTGGGAGATGCCTGAGGGCTGAGGTAAGGCCCGAGCTAGCCCCCGCCCCCCCCGTAGACGCCGGCTCCTGGGGCAATCCAGCCCCACGGCTGCCCCCACCGCCTGCGCCCAACCTGGGACAGGGACACCCCCCCCCCAGCCCCTTCTGCCTCCACCCACGGAGGCAGCCCTGGGCACTGAGCCCCTCTGCCACTGCCCGCCCGCACAGCCCCGGTCACATCCCCCAACCTCCCGAGTTCCTGGCACAGACGCTGCACAAGCCCGGTCCGACCTTTCCTGCCCTGCCCGGGGCACCAGCTCCATCCCCCAAACAACTCCCAGGCACCTGGGTCCCTCCCACGTAGCCCAGCCAGCACAGCCCACCCGTTCACTCTGAAGCCTAATGACAACCGTACGCACACGGGGACATTGCAGCCCCACACAGGGCAGAGGAGAGTTGGGGGGGTTAAGGAGACCCCCAGCCTGGGCTGTCCCATGCATGCTGCCCAAGGAAGGGCACATGGGCACTGTTTCCACACGCCTGCCACACACGTGTGCACCACGCAGCCCACAGAAGCCAGGCCAGGCAGCACCTGCCTCCTCCAGACCCGATGTCCCCCCAGAGACCCAGACAGTGGGGATCGGCACCCCCCCGGCCGCATCCTTACCTTGTGCTCGCATTTCCTGTGGCAGCAGAGCTTGCAGCCTGTGGGGAGACGGGCGTCAGGACAGGGAGGGGGACGGGCGTCTGCCACAGCCCCCCCCACAACCCACCCAGGGGATACCAGGGGGCTGCGGGTCAGGAGTGAGGGGCACTGGGGGGGACAGGGGCTATGGGTCAGGAGTGAGGGGCATGCGGGGGGGCAGGAAGGCAGCATTGTTGCGGCATCCCCGCCCCCTTCCTGCCATGCACCTGCCGGCCCTGATAAGTCCAGGGCTGCAGCCAAGCCCCCCAACCGCCCCCAGCCCACACGTGTGTCACAGTCACGGCCCATGTGCCGCAGGGCTGACGCGCGTGGGTGACCGGCCACCCCGGCCCAGCTCAGCGCAGGGATGCAACCACTGCTGGGGGGGGCGCGGGCAGCAGTGACAGCCCCAAGGCCACACTGGGGAGGCAGTGGCAGGGTCACAGGGCCAGCCCTCTGGTGCCCCTCACTCCCGACCCACAGCCACTGCCCCACCAGGCAGGAATCCAACAGCCTGCAGCTCCCCCCCAGACTCAGCCGCACCCAAGGCCAGAGCTTGGGGCACCCCCCTGTGACCACTGAGGGAACTGCACCCGCCCCTGGAGGGGGTCCCTGGGGTGCCCTCCCCCCCCACTCACCCCGACAGGTGCTGCCCTCCCGCGTGATGGCCTGGCGGCAGATCCCGCACGGCTGCACCTTCTTGAAGCTCCGGACCTTGAAGGTGTGAGCGGCTCCTGGCGCCTCCAGGTCCTCGGGCTGGGGGGGGGGGGGACCACAGGTCAGTCCTGCCCCAGCTTCTGCCCCCCAGCGCGGACAGTGCCCCTCACCCCCCAGCCCTGCCAGCATCCCTCACTCCTGACCTGCAAGCCTCAAGCCAGGGCTAATACCCATGCACGCGCACAGACACATGCCCACGCAGAGACGTACCCATGTGGGAGCACACACAGAGGTACATCTACGTTCATACATGTATGCACACCCCTGCCAACGTGAGCACACGCACACACACAACCCCAGGGCCTTGCCCAGCTGCAGCTCTGTGTAATCGAGGCCGCAGCAGCATGAACCCCACCAGCTCCGGGACACAGCCCCAGATGACCCACAGCCACTGCATGCACACACATTCCCCCACCCTGCTCCCCGCCCTCCCCATGCCTCCTTCTCCGAGGGGGGACCTGGATGTGCCCGGCTTGGAGAGAGACGCACCAGAGTCAGGCAACCTTCAGCAGCCTCCCTGCTGTGTGTGTGTGTGCACTTGTGCGTGTGTGCACGCACTTGTGCGCCTGTGTGTCACAGGGCCATCCCCGCCAACCCCCAGGCTCACACATGGCCTCCCCATGCTGTGCTGGGGCAGGGAGTGGCACGTCTCTGCACACACGCAACGCACACATGCATAGACATGCACACACACAACCCCCCACACATGTATGCACACATGCAAGCAAGAACACACAGGCACACCTGCCCGTACATGCACACACATGCACACACGCGCGTCTCCATGGCAGAGCCCAGGCCTCTGGGAGCCCCCACACTGAGCTGCGTCTGCCCAGGGCTACCGTAATGTACAGAATAAAGTGCAAGGAGATACCACTCCACCCCCCCATACATTCCCCCACTGAGCATTACCCTAATACAGGCAATAAAGCACAGCGAGATTCCAGCTGCACTCCCCCATGTCCGCTGAGCATTACCGTAATACAGGTCATAAATCACAGCACACCCCACGGCACCCACTGGGTGCTACCATAATACACTTAATAAAGCATGTACCCTCCCCACCGCCACACACAAGAACGCACACACAAAACCTGCACACGCACACACACACACTCTCTCCTGCTGGGTGCTACCCAAAGAGGCCCATTAAGTGACTGGCCACGCCCCCACCCCTAGGGATGCTACCATAATACAGGTAATAAAGCTCAGCAACTGACTGGCTGCAGCCCACCCCGCCCCCGCCCCCGCCCCAGCTGCTACCGTAATTCATGCCATAAAGGCAAAGCAAACTACTGGCTGCACTCCCCAACACTCACTGAGTGCTACCGTAATGCACATAATAGAAGCACCACAACACCCCAAGCAAAGAGCTGGAGGAAAGAGCAGAAGGGGGCCGCAAAGACCCTGGCCCAGGGCAGAACTGACCCCCGGGAGCACCAGGCTCAGCCAAGGCCCTGGGGCAGCAGCTGGGGAAGGGGAAAGCGGGGTCCTGCCACATGCTCCCAGCCTGGCCTGCGGGCTCCTGCCAGCACCAATCTGCACACGCCACCAGCAGCCCTCCCTTACACACACACATGCAACACACCCCCAGAACTATCCCTTAAATGCACACCTATGTGCACACACACACTGCACAGCCACCAGCAGCCCCCTTAGACACACATATATAGACACACATGTGCACAAACCACAACCTTCCCTTAGATGCACGTGCTTGCACACGCACACACTGCACAGGCACCAGCAGCCCCCCCTTTAGACACACTAACACATGCACACACCACCAGAGCCCCTCCTTAGACAAACATGCATGCACATGCTACCAGCAACCCCACTTATACACATGCATGTGCATACACATGCTGCACAGCCACCAGCAGCCCCCCTTAGACCCACACACGAACACACATGTTCACATACCAGCAGCAGCCCTCCCTTAGATGCATATGCTTGCACACGCACACACTGCACAGCCACCAGCTCCCCCCTTTGACATGTGTGCACACGCATGTTGCACAGCCACCAGCAGCCCCCCCCTTAGGAATGCACATATACACACACACATCTGCACATGCCACCAGCAGCCCTCCCTTAGATGCACATACTTGCACACACGGGCAAACACACACATTGCACAGGCACCAGCAGCCCCCCTAGACATTCACATATACACACGCAAGTCTCCACACCACCAGCAGCCCTCCCTTAGGTGTACATGCTTGCACACCCATACACACACAGAGCCACCAGAAGCCTCCCCTTAGACATGCACACATGCACATGCATGTGCACACACCAACACTAGCCCTCCCACACACTCACACACTCGTGGACACACACACTGCAAAGCCACCAGCAGCCCCCCTCAGATACACACATACACATGCATTTGCACATGCACACGCCACCAGCAGGCCTCCTCACAACACACTCAGACACACACAGAGCCCCTGGGAGCATCCAATCCTGAGCCTGGCAGCGGGTTTAATTGCTGCCTAATTAGCAGTGATTATCCTCCTCCTGCTGCTGCTGCCTGGGAGGTTTGGGAACCACGGAGCTGGCGCCAGGGTCCCAGGCAGGACACAGCAATGCAGGGGGCTCCTGACACCCCCCACCCTCCAGCCTAGCCGGGCCCCCCAGGCTTCCTGGGGCCTGGGGCCTTCCAGCTGGGAGCAGCTACAAGCCACATCCCCCCCACACGTGTTTATGGGTGTGTGTGCATGTGTGTGCAACTAAGGCCCCTTTCTAGAGGGACTGAGACCCACTTTGCACATGTGTGTCTGTGTGTGCGTGCACACTTGTGAGAGAGAGAGAGAGAGAGACCACTTAGAGGGGTGTTGTGAGGGCTCAGTTCTGCGCATGTGTATGCCCATCACTGCTGGAGAGGCTTGGGGGTGTGTGTGTGTGTGTGTGTGTGTGTGGCCTTTGCTGGGTGGGGGGGTTGAGTTTTGCTCTGTGCATGCATGCACAGACACGTGTGCCCATGTGCTAGGAGCCTCTGGCAGTAGCAGGGAAGCCCACAGGGACCAAAGGGGGCCAGGCTCCCAGGACCAGTTGCCATGGAAATCCATTCCCCCCACACAGACACACACATGCAAACAACCCACACATGTACAAACATGTGCACATGCAAACACACGTGCACACACAATGCATAGGTGTGTATATGCGAACACCTACAAACACATGTGCACGGATTTTTGCAGGCAAACAGACACATGTGCACACATATGCAGACACATGCACACACATGTGTGCGCACAAACGCCAACATGCTAAAACGTGTACGCACAAATGCACACACACATTCATGCATTGGGGCACCGATGTATCCCCCCACCCATCCAGCCCCTGAATCTCAAGCGAGCCTGTGACAGCACCTCCTGTAGCCACAATGACTGTCCCCCACCACGGGACACCCCCCCCCCCGCGGGATCCCCTGCACACGCATGTGTCACAGCAAAGGGGCGACTCCGCACTCCCCCAGCGCCCCTCTCCAACACACCCAGAAACCCAGGAGTCCGGGTGCTCCCCCAGCACCAAGCCCCCCCTTTGCCAGGACCTCACGGACAGATGGCAACCTTCCCCCCCCAGCCCCCACCCCAGGGAGCAGAGCAGAGAAGAAAACCTGGGCGCCCAGGGCCTGCCCCCCCCCCCCAGGAGAGAAGGGGGGGACGCAGCCTCCATGATAAGGGAAGCTAAAGGCTGGGGGGGCAGAACCCCCCCCCCCAGAACAGGGCGGGGGGTATAATTTATTGTCCCTAAAGTCCAGCCCCCCCAACCCTCCAGGCTGGTCTTGCTCCCGAAGAGGATGGTGCCTGGGGGGTCCGGCCCCCCCAGGTGGGGAGAAGAGAGACAAGGCTCCGGACACCTGGGTTCCCCCAGCCCCCGCCTGCTGGGTTTCGGAGGAGGGGGGGGCCATCGCTGGCCCTCATCCCCTCCAGCATTGCCACGGCAACGGGACAAAACACCGCCAGCCCCCCCTGCTTAACACCCCCCCCCAATTCCAACCCTCCCCAATCCAGACCCCAGCCCCACCCCAGACATGGTCCCCCACCTACCCAGAGCATGCAGGAGAGGCAGACCCAGGTCATGGCGCCGTGGGGGGGGCACCGGGCCCAGGGGGATCAGGGGCGCGGGGGGGGCACAGGGGGGCCCCGGGCCATGGCTGCAGCCCCGCTCGGCCCCGCTGTCACCGCGCTCGGGCGCAGGCCCCACGGCCGGAGGCGGCGCCTGGGCCAGCCCCCCCCCCCCGCCTCCCACCCCTCCCAGTGCCCCCAGTTGCATCCCCCCCTGCAGCTGAGACCCCCCAAGGGGGGCATTTAAAGGGCCAGGCCCCCCTAAGTCTTGGTGCCCCCCTGCTGGCAGCCCAGATCCCCCCTCCTGGGGGGGGGGTCTAGGGCTTTGGAGAGGGGGGGCGAGCACAGGCAGGGGGGCCATAGCCCAGCCCCCCCGCGCATGCAGCTGACATGTGGTTCCCATTTCCTCTCTCCAGCGCACGGCTCCGTTGCCATGTGCACGGGCCGGGGGGGCCGGGGGGCCAGGGGCCCACACTGGAAGCGGCGGGGGGGGGGGGGGGCAGGGATCAGGGTATTGTTCTGCAGCCCTTTGCACACGCGCGTGCACATGGCCCCCCTTGCAGACACACATATATACATACATGGATCTTGGCCCCCTGTACATGCAAATCCCCTCCCAGGCCCCCAGCACACCCCTCCAGGCCCTGCACATGCATGCACACGCACAGCCCGGCACACGCATTCCTGGTCCTCTGCACACGCCTGTCCTCCCCCGCCACAGCCCCTGCATGTGCGTCCAGCCCTTTGCACATGTATGCCCCCCACACCCCCCGAAGTTGGGGGGGTGCTCCAGGACACCTGGGTCCCATCTGCAGCTCCACCCTGTGCCTCAGTTTCCCCTCCCAGCTCTCAGAGCTGGGCATGCAGCACCGTGGGGGGGGGGGGTCGTTAACTGGCCGGTCTCAGACTCCCCACAAAGGGCCCTGGACACCCCCTCCTGCCCCATAGTGCCCCTCGCCCTCCTGCCCCCCTGCCTGAGTCAGACACCAGCCCTGCGCCAAGGCAGACCTGGCTGTTTCAAAGGGGGAGGCGGGGGGCGCAGTCTGGATCAAGCTCTGGGCAGGGCCAGGGCAACTCGGGGCACAGGCAGACGGTGGGGAGGCGGGGAGGGGGGGGAATGTGCACGAGAGCCCCTTGTGATTGCACAAGGGAACCCCTCTTGTGCAAAGCTCAGCCTCGCCTGTGCCTCAGTTTCCCCTATCCCGGGCCTGGAGACTGGCAAGTCTGGGGGACGGAGTTGGGGAGGCAGCGGGGGGGGGGGGGGGGTCTGGAAGGAGGAGACTCTAATGACCTCTAACGAGGGCCCAGCTGGGGGGGCCATAAATCTTACCCCCTTCTCCTATGAGGGCAGGGAGGGGCACGGTTCGTTAGCATGATTTAGGGCTCATTACGGGGCCCCAGGGGCCCCCCACTGGGCCCAGCCCCCAACCCCAGACGGGGGGGGGGGGAAGAAGTCTGCCCCCCCCCAGGGGCAATAAAGTCCATGCACTTTTCACCCCTCAGCTTCTCTCCAGCCCCCGCCCCACCTGCTTCCCAGAATCCTTTGTAGCAAGGCCTAGCACACGCCTAGCGCTGCCTGGTGCATGCCTTGCACACGCCTGACACCGTTTGCACACGCCTAGTGCACATCCAACACTGCCAGGCACATACCGAGCACCACTCTGCTTCAATGGGGGGGCACGCACACGAGCAATGCAATGGATCCGACCCCCCCTCCCATAATGGAACATCCCCGGCTACAACCCCTGCCTCAGTTTCCCCTGGGGCCCCCTCACCAGCTGCAGGGCAGGGGGATCCCCCGGCCCAGCGCAGTAGGGGGCCTAGGACACACAGCAGCGCAGCTCTGCTCTGCCAGCCCCCGCGGCGCCCCTCGCTCCTGACCCGCAACCCCCCAAGCTCCGACGCTGCCTCTTGGGACCCCGGCCTCACAGGGCTCCAGCCTCGGAGCGCCTGGGCGGGGGAGGGAAACTGAGGCACGGCCCAGCCCAGCTCCCAGCACCCCTGGAAACCAGATGGGGGGCATGACAGCTGCCCCCACAGCCCCAGGGCCCTTCTGCCCCCCACACCTGGGCCACCCCATGCTGCCCCCCCCCGCAGCCGGAGCCCTGCCCATGCACAGCGCTGGCCCCCCCATGCAGGTGAGCCCCCGGTACCGGGCTGGGGCCGAGCCGCAGCAGCGCCAGCAGGGCCCGGCCGAGCCGCAGCAGCGCCGCCAGGCACCAGCCCAGCCGGGTCATGGCCCCGATCCCGCTCCGGATCCCCGTGCCCGTGCCCGGCCGGTCCGCTCCGGCCGCGCGTGTCCGGCCCCGCAGTGCGCGGGCGTGGGGCCAGCCCCGCCCCCGGGCCCGCCCCCGCACGTCACGCACCGCGGGGGGGCTGCGGGATGGACCCCCACGCGGGGGGGGGGCGCGGACGCAAGGGCCCCCTCCCCGGCCGCCCCGTGCCTCAGTTTCCCCACCTGGGGAGGGGCGGCGGCGCAGCCCGCTGCGAGCAGGACAAAGGGAACCTCAACCTCCCCTTGCACCCATTTCACAGATAGGATTCATCAGCACCGCCGGCCCCCCCAAAGCCCTCAGGGTACCCCAGGAGCCCCCCCTTGCCCCCCCCCCCCACGAGCTGGCAGGCGGGCAGGGCGCGAGGCCAGCGGGTAATTGCATTAGCTCCGCCGGGCCCCAGGGAAATCAAGGATGAGCGGGCACCGGGCCTGGGCGGGGGGTGGGGGTCCTGCCTGGGGCGGGGGCGGGGGGCACCGCAGGGCTGGGCTCAGGTGCACTCAGTGGGGACCCCCCCGGCCCCCTACCAGGCTCAGGGAATTGCCTGGGCCCAGGACAGCGGGGGGGGGCGTGCAGCCGCAGGCCCCCAGGCCCAAGAAGGACCCCCCCACCAGGCTGAGAGGAAGGGGAGGTCTGGCCTGGTGGGGGGGCAGCAAATTTGCACGCAAAGGTAGCAGCCCCCTGCCCCCCCTCCATGCCCCTCACTCCCGACTTGCAGCTCCAGCACTCACGGGCGGGGGGGGGGGGGCACCCAAGCCCCCAGCTGCACCTGCTGGGAACACAAGGACCCCCCCCCCCCAGAATCCCCCCCCCACACACCGTCCCCACGGCAACAAGCTGGGGGCTGTGCATCCTCACAGCCCCCCCACCCAGGGTGGCCCCGACCCCAGAGGGGGGCAGATCCCAGGCCTGGGGGGTGGGGGATCCCGTCTCCCCCCCCCCCTCCAACCCAGACCTGGAGCAAAACCAAGGCCCCCCCCGGCCCCCCCCCCATGGGGATGCGGCCCCTTTAAGAGCCTGCTGCCCTGCAGATCAATCCCATTTAATTCCATTAGAGCTGGACAGGGAATTAATGCCCCCCCGCCCCCCCCCGGCCTGGTACCGCAGCCTGTGGCCCCCCCCCAGCCCTCCGGTGCCCTTCACTCCCAACGCGCAGGCCCAGCCCCCCCCCCCCCCCCCCCAGCTCCATGCCAGGCTCTGGGCTGTGCCCGCCCCTGCAGGGGGTGGGGGCTGGGAGGGGGTTCAGGGCGGGGGGGGGCCTCCTCCTGCCCCCCCAAGCCCTGCTGCTGCCCCCTTCAGATGCCCCCTGCCAGCTGGGCTCTGGAGGGTCTGCCACAATGATTGGGGGGGCACCTGCAGGGCTGGGGGTAGCGGGGGGCTACCCATGACCCTCCTCTGCACTCCCAGCCCCTGCCCCGGAGCTCAGAGAGAATCCCCACCTCTCACCGGCAGTACAGGGCCCCTGACACACACACACACACACACACACACACACACACACGGAGGGGGAGGGGCACAAGGGGCTGCCCAGGTCATGCCCCCCCGAGTCCTCTCCACTTCTCAGGCCTGCCCAGTGTCCCCCCACAAGCAATCCCAGCCCCCCTCCCCCCGTGCTCACTCTCCCAAGCCCCTCAAGAGGTTTGGACGAGGGGACTTGGGCACCTCTTTGGGGGAGGTGATTTGGGCGCCACTTCCCCCTGCAGCTCCCACAGGAAAGGAGAAGTGGGCACGGACGAGCTGTGCGCCCCCAGCCCTCGGGGGCAGGCACGGGGCTTGGCACAGCTGGGGGTGAGCGATGGAGGGGAAACTGAGGCACAGGCCACAGGGGACCCAGGTGTCCTGCGGCCCGCAGCCAGGCCCTGATGGATGGGGGCCGAGCCCTTGGGCAGATGAGCCATGGGCACACGCGGGTGACACATACCCGCCAGGCCACGGCCTCCACGCGAGTCGTCGCAGGCCTGGCCCAACCCAGGGACCCATGCAGCATGGGCAGGGCAGGCCACGCCCCCCCGGCAGCCCACGAGGGGCGGCTCCCGCTGCAGCCACCTCTGGGGAGTCCGAGTGCGGTGGGGGGGGCTGAGTCACAGGCACCGTCACCCCCCTTGGCCTAGCCACCCCCATGTGTCAGGCCAGTGCTGGGAGGGGGGGTCAGGAAGGAATCCACTCCCCAAAAACCCACAGCCCCTGAGGCCTCGGACCCCCCCAGACAGCTTCATCTTCCCTTACCCTTGCCCTGCACAGCCCTTTGCCAGTGGCCCCCGCCTGCGGGCAGCTCCGCTCTCGCTTCCTCTCCACCACCCCCACCCCAACCACAGCCCCCCCGGGGGGGGGGACACGGGGCAGGGCCTCGACTGCGCCCCGCACTCCTGACCCGCAGCCCCCAGGACTCACGAGCCCTGGGGGGCACCTGCCAGGAACAAGAACACCCCCCCAGGGCCCAGCCTTGCCCCCCCCACACCATCCCCATGGCAACAAGCTCCCCCACCTACACACAGAGGGGGGCAGATCCCAGCCCTGGGGGGAAGGGGGGGTCTCTGCTACCCTAAGGCTGCTCAGACTCAGACCCGGACCTGGAAAGAACCAAACCCCCCCCTACCCCCCCCAGGGACGCGGGCCCTTTAAGAGCCCGCAGCCTTCAATCAATGCCATTTAATTCCATTAGAGCTGGACTGGGAATTAATGCCCCCCCCCCTCCAGGACCTGGCAGGACTGGGGGGGGCTGGCACCCGCAGCCTCTGCACCCCCCCCCCGACCTATGGTGCCCCTCCCCCCCGCCCCCCCAGCTCCATGCCTCTGCTCTGGGGTGGGGGGGGGGCTCAGGGTGGGGGGGCCTCCTCCTGCCCCCCCAGCCCTGCTGACAGAGGGCATCTGAAGGGGGCAGCAGCCGGGCTGGGGTGGGGGGGGCTGCCACTGGGATGGGGAGGGGGGTCTGTGCCTGTCTCCAGCTGGGGGGCAGGGGACTGTGGGCAGGGAGTGAGGGGCACCAGCAGGGCGGGGGGGGGGCTGTTTCAGGGAGGGGGTGGGGGCACCTGCCCATAACCCTCCTCTGCACCCCAGCCCCGGAGCTCAAGGAGAATCCCCACCTGCTGCGAGCAGTACAGGGCCCCTGACACGCTCACTCATGGGACCACTCATGGGGCCGTGCCCCCCCCACCCCGAGTCCTCTCCCTACCCCCCCAGGCCTGTCCAGTGCTCCCCAAGCAATCCCAGCCCCCCCCAGTACTCCTCACTTGAGTCCCCCCACCTCCAAGAGATTTGGGGGAGGGGATTTGGGCGCCGCTTCCCCCAAGCCCACGGCTCCTGCAGGAAAGGAGAAGTGGGAGCCGAGGAGCCGCGCAGCCCCCCCGGCAGGCAAAAGGGCCGGGCACGGAGAGCTCAGCACGGCCGGCTGGCGGACGGCGGTGAGCAACGGAGGGGAAACTGAGGCACGGGGCGGGGGGGGGGATGTGCTGCACCCCAAGGCCCACAACCAGGCACTGGGGGGGCTCAGACCCCGGACAGGCGTGAGCCCTGGGCACGTGTGGGTGACACGCGTCCTGCTCACACTGGTGTGTTCCTGCCCAGGCCGGGGCCCCCCTGCGTGTCCGAGCCATGCCGGGTGCCACGGAGCTGCAGCGTGTCCTCGCCGACCTGCGGGGTGAGCGCCCACCTGACCCCAAACCTGACCCCGACCCTGACCCCAGGGGCTGCTCTAGCTTGGGCCCGGCCCAGGGAGCAGGCGGCAGCCCAGGCTGAGAAGGGTTAATTCCCCTACAGCCAGCTCTGGGGAGACTGAGTCAGGGGGGGCTGAGTCACGGGCACCGTGATCTGCCCCCCCCCCCCCGGCCCAGCCACCCACAGGCTTCAGGGGCAGCACTGGGCAGGGGTCAGGGAGGCCCCAGCACCCCCACCCCAGTGCTCACCAATGCCCCCCCTGCCCCCCCCACGGCTTCAGATTCCCTCATCCTCAACCTTTGACAGCCCCGCATGGGGATCCCCACCCCCCCCAACCACCCCCTCCGGGCATGTGGGCGGCTGCGGCTCTCACTTCCCCTCTACCCCCCCCACCCCCCAGTCCGAATCCAGAGCCCAGGTGAGGGGGGGCAGCGACGGAGCAGGGCCCAGATTGTGTCTGGCCGGTACCCCTTCCTCCCGACCTGCAGCCCCCCCAGCCCGGCCCGTGCCCCTCACTCCCGTCCCGCTGGTCCCCTCCAGGCACGGTGTCGGCGCTGACCCGCGGGTACCGGGACCAGGGCCGACCCGTCACGGACGGGAGCCCAGAGCTGCTGGCGCTCTGCGCCCGCCTCGAGTTCCTGCTCCAGGTACGAGCTGAGACCCCCCGCCCCCCGGGATCCAGGGAGGGGACCCAGGCGTCCGGGCAGTCCCCCCCCAGCTGAGGGCAGGGCCCAGGAGCTGGAGGGCCCCCCCAGCTCATCCAGAGCCAGCCCTTGCCCCCAGGTGGGCATGGGGGGGGGTCTCCAGGGCCGACGGTGCCGCCTTTGCCCCCCAGTTCGACCTGAAGGAGAAGCGCAGCCTGTGGGGACAGCGCCAGGACTACTGGGACTTCTTGTGCCAGGGCCTGCGCGGGCGCCACGAGCACCAGGGCATCACCCACGTGCGACACCTGCCACAGGTGCCTGGGCGGGGGGGCCCAGGCTGGCCGGTGCCCCTCACTCCCGACCCGCACAGGGCTGGGGGGCACCAGCCAGCCTGCCCACCCCAGCCACGTGTGACCCCGTCCCACAGCTCCGGACCCCGCTGGGCCGTGGCCGTGCGCTGCTGCGCTACTGCCTGGCACGCAGGCAGCTGGCGGAGACCCTGCAGCTCTGCCTACTCGACCCCCAGGCCACCAGGTGAGCAGGGTCCGGGGGGGGCTGGGAGGCTGGCCCCACCTGGGCCAAGCCCAAATGCCTGGGTTCTTCCCATGGCTTCGGGCCTCAGTTTCCCCCACCCCTGTTGCAGGGCTTGGTACCACGCGCGCAGCCCCTTCCTGGACCCACAGCTCTGTGCCGACCTCCTGGCCTGTCTCTACGACCTGGACGGCGTCGCCTTCTGCCTCGACCCACAGCCCCCCGGCCTGGACGCTGGCTGGCCCCCCAGCACCGCACGGTGATTCGCCCCTGCCCCTCACTCCTGACCCGCAGCCCCCTGCTTGCCCCCAGCCCTGCTGGATCTGGAGCCGAGCTCTGGCACGTGCTGGGGGGGCCGGGGAGCCCCACAATGCCTGAGCCCTGCTATGATCACTCCCTACAGGAGCCCCCCCAGCTGCCAGGACCAGCCCTACCAGGTAGGTGCCCCCCAGCCCCAATGTGCCCAGGTGCTACTCCAGCCCCTCCTTATATAGCCCCAGATTTATGCCCCCCCCACAGGGGGTGGAGCTAGAAGTGGGCAAGGCCACCACCTTAAAGGGCCACACACCTGGTACTACGCACCAGCAGAAGTGATTGGGGAGGGGGGAGCAGAGACTCTGTGGCACCTGCTGTGGGTGGTGGGGGCCTGGCCACAGTGCCAGGGCCAAATCCGTCTGCCCCGGCCCCAGGGGCACCTTGGCTCAGCCGCCCAGCTCCCCCAGGGACTGGAGGGGCTGGTGGTGCCCAGGGCTCAGAGCCGTCCCCGAGGCAAGGGGGCATGAGGGGGTGGGGGATTCTGCTGCACTGGGGGCAAGGGTGATCAGGCTGGGGAGTGGGGGGACAGGAAGAAGCGCTGGCCATAGGCATGCACATGGGTAGGCATGTACACACGCACATACACACAGGCACTCACATTTACTCACATGCAGACGCTCAGACATGCATGTGCACATTCACATACACACCTGGACACATGCACGTCCTCGCTTACATGCCCTCACGCATGCACATATGCCCATGCATGTGCTTACTCACACAGAAGCATAATGCTACTCCACGTGCATGCACTTACACATTCACATACATGCACATACATATACAAACCCGCACACTTGCATGCACCCATTCACACACACACGTGCCTGGGCTGCCTCCCACACAAATGCATGTACCCGTACACACACCTGCACACAAATGTATGCATGTGCACACCCAAGCACACATATATACATGCACACACCCAGGCGTGTGCTGTCTCACACACATGCATGTACAGGGGCACATGCACACATGGTCCCCTCGGCCCACGCTCTGCTCTGTGCACCAGGCCGTGGACCCCCAGCAGCCCCCAGACACCGGGAGCCGGACACGTGAGGAGCCCAAGAGCCCTGAACCAGATCCCCGTGCCCCCCTGCCCTACCCAGCCTCGCAGGGACCCTCGCTGCAGCCCAGCACATGCCCTGGCCCCGACACCTCTGCCACCGGCCCCGGGGACCACGCGGCTGCCCCAGTGCCCGGGGCTCTGGTGGCAGTGGGGGCCCAAGAGCCTGGGGAGGCCGAGGCGGAGGCCACGGGGCTGCGGCAGGCCCTGGCAGGGGTCCAAGCCGAGCTGGGGCGGGTGCGAGAGCAGCTGGTGACGCTGAGCACCCAGCATGGAGCCCTCCTGGAGGGGCTGGCCCAGGCCCTGGCCCAGCTGGAGCTGCCGGGGACCCCCGGGGAGGGCACAGAGATGCTGGAGGTAAGGACAGGCGCCAGGGTCAGGAGTGAGGGGCACCAGCAGGACTGGGGCCAGGGGGCTGCGATGTGGGAGTGAGGGGCACCGGCAGGGTTGCGGGTTGGGAGTGAGGGGCGCCAGTGGGGAAGGGGCTGTGGGTCGGGAGTGAGGGGCATGCTGTGGTCCCCTGCCCCCAGCACCTGTGTGCCCACCTGGTTGAAGCCCGTGCCAGCGCCCAGCGCCACGAGCAGGAGCTCCGTGCCCGGGAGGATGAGCTGAGCAGGTAGAAGCCCCCCAGCCCTGGCCACACGTGGGGTGCCCAGCTGGAGGGGCCCAATCCAGGCCCCGGGCTGCCACCCCACACTCTGTCTGAGACCTGCCCCATGCCCAGGTGCCAGCAGGATGTGCAGCGCCTGGCGCAGGCCGAGCACGAAGCCCTGGCACGGGAGCAGGCGGCACGGGAGGAGCTGGGGCGACAGCGTGAGGTCGAGCGGGAGGTGAAGGGGCGGCTGCTGGAACTGCTGCGGTGAGTGCCCCCTCCATCCTGCCCCACAACCCCCTGGTGCCCCTCACTCCCGACCCGCAGCTGCGGGAGTTTGGCCCCACAGCGCAATGGGGAAACGGAAGAGGAGCCCAGTCGTGTCCCCGCCTGGGCTGGGAGATGGCGCTGGGGCCCTTGACACCCCCCTCCACCCTGATAACCTACTGTGCCTGGCGGGGGAGTGGGGCACAGCCCTGTGCAGGGCCCAGGGTTTGCACACGCAAGATGTGGCACATACGGGTGCAAGCCCAGAACTGGCTTGGGGGGGGGAGTGAATGATGTGTGCAGGTAGCCAGGACTCAGTGTGAGCAGAGGATATGCATGAGTGCACACGCACGCACATATACATGCACATCGATACGCATGCATGCACATTCACATGTGCATGCACCTGCACACACACGTGCCCACATGCACACACACATGCACGCGCACGTTGCACCTATACACCTATGTGCACACGTGCACAGGCAGGCACCCACACGTGTGAACACACACACGTGCACACATGCTCCCCATGCAATAACATACCCCCACCCCTGCAGGGAGAAGGACTCGCTGTGGCAGCAGAGCGAGGGCATCGGCGCCCCCCCAGCCCCGGGCCCCTGCGCCCGCTGCCGCAGCACTGCCGGCCCCCTCGCCCGCCGCCACCAGTGCAGGTGAGTGTGGGGTCCCCCTGCCCCTACCCCTACCCCAGCCCTGCCACAGAGCATCCTAGGAACTGCTCCCAGCTCTGCCCCAGGGCACTATGCGAGCCTGACACCCTCGCGTGCCCCCAGGGTGTGCGGCAGGGCTGTGTGCCAGGCCTGCTCCGTGGACAGCGTGCGGGGGGAGTGGCGCTGTCTGTCCTGCTCCCAAGCCCGGTCCCCGCAGGGCCCCTGAGCCGCGGCCCCCAGGAACGGGCAGACAGACGGGGATAACAACCCACTACTGCCGCTGCAGCAAGATGCTCCCTGGTGCAGCTCCTGACACACCAATACACGCTGATGCACGCCTGGGACGTCCGTGTCTCTCCTCCCTGCGCCGACCTGGGGTCCAGCCGGCTGGGGGGCCCAAGGCTGCCCTGGGGGGGTGGAAGGGGCAGATCTCCCCCCGCCCCCGGCCAGCTCCTCCGACACTTCCTGGCCCCGTTGTTGCAATGGGGCCAGTTGGGCAAGACGCTTCCCAGCTGCCGCTCATGGGAACCTGCCTCCATTTCCCCTCGCACCGTTGCACAAGGGGCTGCTTGTGTCACCCCTGCCCGAGGCAGAGGACACAGCTGGGGGTCCCTGCCCAACTCCCCCCACCCTGGGGCCAGAGAGAGCCGGGCTCTCTGTCCCCAGGGGCATGTGCCCCAGCCCTGTGGGGCCTGGCAGGCACCCCCACCCCCTTCCTGGGGGGTTTCTGCCAGTCACATGGGAAGGAGGCAGGTGGCATTGCCCCCATGCCCAGCGGGGGTGACGCACCTCTGTGCCCGGCAGGGGTGACGCAGGTGGCATTGCCCCCCGTGCCCGGCAGAGGTGATGCGAGTGGTTTCCAGGATGTGGTGCCCGGGCTGGGGGGACGCACAGGATGTGGCAGCACTTGCAGGGTATCTTGGGAAACATCCTGGAAACACCAGCCCCAGGGTGTCGGGGTAACGCGGCTGGCTCTGGGGTGGAGCTAGAGGAGGTGACCGAGGACCTCCTGGGTGTCAGGGCTGAGGGGAAGAGCCTGCGTGGGAAGGAGCAGGGGAAACTGAGGCACGGCCCCCCATGCACGGCGAGGAGGGAACAGGGCATCACACAGAGCACCCCCCGGGGTGCTCACGCCTGTAATGAGAGAGTGCGTCATTAGGGGACCTGGCCACGCTCCAGGCAAAGGCTTGTTTATTTGCGTGTGCACACACACCCAGCATCCCCCCCCACATATAGGCACACGCAGCGAGTGCACACACACAGCCCCACAGCCATGTACAGCCCCCACAGCTATGCACACGCATGGACCCAATGCAGGCATGTGCCCCCCACCGCCATGGACTACCCCCCGCGTACAAGCACACACATGGATATACACAAGCAGCCCAGCATCTATATGCTCTACACAGCCTCCCACACACAAGCACACACATGGACACAATACATGCACACACATCCGCCCCCACATCCATGTACAGCCCCCATAGATATACACACAATATATGTGCACACATGCAGCCCTGCATCCATGTACAGCCTCAACCTATATGCACATGCACTCACACAATACATGTGCACACACACACACCCAACATCCATGTATAGGCCCCTGCATACAAGCACACACCTGCACACAAAGAATGCACACACTCACAGCACCACATCCATGTACAGCCCCCACATATATGCACACGCGTGCACACAACACATGCATGCACCCTCACATCCACATACAGCCCCCACACACCAGCATGCACGCACACACACATGCAGCCCCACATCCATGTAAACAGCCCCATATACACACCATACATGATCACACGCGCACCATCACATCCACGTAAAGTCCCCCACAGACACAGACACATGCACACAATACATGCATGCACACTCACATCTGTGTGCACCCCCCACAAACAAGCGCACACACATACACGCACCCCACATCCATCCATGCACACACAAATACACGTGCACACACGCTCATCCCATACATGTGCACCCTGCTACATCCATGCACATGCATGTTTCAAGCTGCGGGAGCAGTTGCTGTGAATCCACCCTGTGCCGCGCTCCTGTCCTGGTCACCGCGGGCATCCCCCATGCCACCCGGGACTTCTCCCCGGAGCTCCCAAGGCCCCCCTAGGCTGCAGGGGGGTGGGGAGGGAGGGTTGCAGCTGCATACATCCAAGTCCAAGGCCACGGGTCACTGCACAGCAGGTGGCAGGGACACGAGGGACCCCGGCCACAGCAGGCAGGAGGGAATCGGGGACCACGGGCAGCCAAAGCCGGTGCCTGGAGTCCAGGAGCCGGAGGCAGGGGGTGCTGCCCGGCTGAGGAGGGCACAGCCAGGGGCTCAGAGCGTGGTGGAGGTGTTGGCGGAGGAGGAGGCGAAGGAGCCGCCACGGCCGTAGCGGGCCGCGGTCTCTTTGCTGAGCAGGCCACGCTGCGCCAGGATCTTGAGGAAGTTGGCACGGAACTTGTGGCCGATGAAGGCGTAGATGACGGGGTTGAGGCAGCTGTGCGAGAAGCCCAGGATCTGCGTGGCCGAGAGGGCCGTGTCGATCTGGCCCCGGCGCTGGCACGTCTCGCTCAGGGACCCCAGGCGCATAAGTGTGTCGGCCAGCAGTGTGAGGTGGTAGGGCAGCCAGCACACGAGGAAGACCAGCACCACGGCCAGGATGACCCGCATGGCCCGCTGCCGCTGCGCGTTGCGCGTCTGGCACAGCGTGTGCACGGTGACGCCGTAGCAGAAGAGCATGATCAGCAAGGGCAGCATGAAGCCGAAGGTCTGGGGCAAGATGCGCAGAACCACACGTATGCGCGCCGTGTCCTGGCCGATCTGCTCGTAGCACACGGTGGTGCCATTGGGCACCCGGAAAGCCTCGCGGAAGAGGAAGACGGGCAACGAGAGCAGCAGTGACAGGATCCAGATGGTGATACACATGGGCACCACCCAGTGCCGCTTGTTCGTGGCCGCCCGCGTGGCATGCACGATGGCCAGGTACCGGTCCACGCTGATGCAGGCCAGCAGCAGGATGCCACTGTAGAAGTTGACCTCCTGGAGTGCCGACACAGCTTTGCACATGAAGGTCCCGAAGATCCACTCATGAACCCGGTACACGGCCCAGAGTGGCAGAGACAGGGCGAAGAGCAGGTCAGCCACGGCCAGGTGCAGCAGGTAGACGTCGGTGACCGAGCGCCCGGTCCGGTTGGAGGACACCACCAGCACCACCAGCGCGTTGCCCACCACACTCAGCAGGAAGACCAGGCAGTAGGTGACG
Organism: Alligator mississippiensis; assembly: GCF_030867095.1. NCBI lineage: Eukaryota > Metazoa > Chordata > Crocodylia > Alligatoridae > Alligator > Alligator mississippiensis. The sequence goes on from NC_081827.1 coordinate 253,613,356, forward strand.
GCCACCATGTACTTGTTGGCCTCCGAGACCTCCGGCCGGCAGGGGCTGGAGAACACCAAATTCAGGTCGGGCAAGCCAGTGCCGTAGCCGTAGTAATCATAGCTGTAGTTCCCCAGTAGGTCCTGGAGGTCCGCGTTCGACAGCTCGCCCATCCCCAACGTTCGGTTCATCCCCTGCTTGGGAGGAGAGAACAGGAGGAACATAAGGCATGGGCCGCCGGGGGCAGCCCATGCTCCTCCAAGCAGCCAGATTTGCTACCCAAAGGCACCTGGAAATTTTCAGCCTGGCCCCAGATGCAGCAACCCACCCCCCGGCCCTACTACACCTTCAGATGAAGGCTGGATAGACACCAAAGTTGTCACCCATTCTCAAGCACCTACTTCGTGGCTCTTTTTGTGGCTGGACAGCCATTTTTGTGACTTTCCACAGTCTACATTTATCACGTGACTAACCAGTGCCACATGCGATAATCATTTTGCAGGTGTGGCCCAGCTACATGGATCACACAATTCACCAGTCAGTGGCATCATATATGTCATGTGTGGCCGGGGTCTTAAAGGGCCCTGCAATGTTTTCACATTAAGGCTGGATAGAAACCAGCTCTGGGGTTGTTACGCATTGTCAAGCACTGACTTTGTAGCTGGTCGGCTGTTTTTGTAGCTGGATGGCCATTCTTATTAAGTGAGAATTACTCTGCAGGTTCGGCCGGTTTACACCTGTTGCGCGATTCGCCAGTCAGTTGTGTAATATATGTCATGTATAGCAGGGTCCTTAGAGTCCCAGTGCTGTGGGGCTGGTGGGGAGCTGTGGGGTCACATCCAGACCTTGGCAGGATCAGCCCCCAGACAAACCCCATGTGCAAGCTCAGAGCCGCACAACACCATTGCCCCGGGCATCGCCCCCACCCCTGCCCCAGGAAAGCAGGGGGTCCACGGCCACCAACATCCTGCTGCTGCCGGGGGGGTTGGTGGGTGCGGGAGAGAGCCCAGGCCCAGGCCAGGCCCCTGCTGCAGAGGGAGGGGAAGCCACCCCGGCCGGACCAGGCTAAGTCAGGGGGCAAATCCCTGCCTACTCCCCCAAGGCAGCATGAGTAGGGGGGCAAGAGCCTGTAGCCAGGACCCCGCGGGGCTGAGTCCCAGCAGGAGCATTGGCACAGCCCCAGCCTGGGCTACAGCCAGCACCCAGCGCCTCGGGGGGACAGGGGGAAAACCCGATACCTGCAACAACAGGAGGGGAAACACCTACATGGCAGGCAGCCAAGACAGGGTGGGTGCGGCATTGCCCCAGCTGCCCCCCAGTGCCACCCCGGGGAGTCCTCGAGGGGCACGAGCTGGGTGGGAGGTTGGGGGGAGGAAAGCCAGGCCCTTGGCTCTGTCCCAAGCCCCCCACCCACAGCACAGCCCCTCTTACCAGCCAGGGCTGAGGGGTCCTGTCCCGGGGACCGGGAGTCCTGGGGGCACCCGGTGCCGGAGCGCAGCCCGGTTCCCCCGGAGCACAGCGACGCCTCTGCTCGCGCGCCGGCCGCACCTCCGCTTCCCCGGCACTGAGTCACGGGCCTGGAGGAGCCGCCCGGGCGTGCGGGAGTCGCACAGGTGGGGCCGGCGTTCACGCCCCGGTGCTGGGCCACGTGCACCAAACCTCAGCGCCCTGCAGCCCCTCCCGGCACCCTCTCCTCGAACCCGGGACAGGGCAGGGGGCAATCAAGCCCCTGTTGTTGGTGCCTGGCACCTGGAGAGATGCAAAGGGTTGGGGCTGTGTCCCCAGCCGGATCTGGCCGTGACGAGCCAAGGATGGAAGCGGGGCCAAATTGTCCACTCAGCTCCTGCCCGCTCCAGCCAGGACCCTCTCTCTGTGTCCCAGCTGCCAGGCCGGTGCCGGGGGTCAGGCTGGACCTGGCATCTATCCTGGGCAGGTCCATGACCTCTGGCCTGGGCAAAGCCTAGGTAGGGGAGCCCCGTGCCGCGATGACTCACGTCCTCCCTGGGCCCCAGGATTGCGGCAGGGTGAGGACATCAGAGCCGGCAGCTGGGCGGGAGAGCGGCTGAGCAACAGGAAGAGGTGCAGGTTTCCCAACCTGCTCCCGGCCCCTGCCAACACCCTCCCCTGGCACCCAGGGCCACCTCCGCCCGAGCTGCAAGGAGGCCGGGGGGTCGAAGGCACGTGCCAGCCCAGCACGTGCCCCGGCTGCTCAGTGCTCTGCCAGTGCCTGGCATGGAGCATGGTCTTCCCCTTTCTCCTCTGAGCGCCTGCCTCAGTTTACCTTGTTATGAGGAGGCCGCTTATGGGGGTGGCACAAGGGGGATGGAGCCCACAGCCCCGAGGATGAGGATGGAGCAAGGGGAGCGAGCCAGGGCCGTGCTGGGCGGAGGGGCTGGGAGGCTGCGAGAGCATCACAGCCGCCTGCTGCTGGGGGTAGGCGCAGCCCGAGTCCCCCACGGCTCCCCGTCCCCTCCCGTCAGCCCCAAAATGAACCCCCAGATTTGCACGGCCTTCCTGCACTGCAGCTGCCCCAGACTCCTCCGGCCCTTACACCAGCCATGTGGATGGGGGTCCGGGGTGTCCCAGCTGCACCACCCTCCTGACCCCACGTGTCTCCAACACGGGCCCTCGGCCGCCCCAGCCTCAGCCTCGGTTTCAGCTCTGGGGTCCGGGCTTCCCACCCCATACCCCGGTCCACTGCCAGGGCTCCTCGGTGCCCCCCACATGCTCACCTATGCCTCTGGGCAGCACCCAGCGATCCCAGCCCCAAGCCAGGCTCTGGCCGCAGCTGAAGAGGAACTGAGTTTGCAAAACCTGAAGTGCGAGAGAAATGCAAAATCCTCCCATTTATACCCCCCACCCTCTCCGCCCCATGGAGGCAGGGACTGGGACCTGGCACCCTGCCCCACCCAGGTGCTCTTGCCCCACCCACTGGCGTGCAACAGAGAGGGGCTACGGGGTCCCCGGTGCACAGAGCCCCGGGAGCTGGCAAGGGAACCGGGGCACGGTGCCCTCCCGGGGCCAGCCTGCAGCGGGGGGAGCAGGAATCTCACTGCAGCACCAGGAGCAACCGGCCTAGCCGCTCCCTGACTCAGTTTCCCATCTCTGCAGAAGGAGCTGCCTCGCCGTGAGGATGAGAGGCAAACAGCACCCATGGGGGCAGGGGGAAGGAGAGGTTGAGTAGGGGCGGACTGGCCATGCCAGCCCCCAGCACCCCCTGGGAGCCAGGCCTGGACCTGCTCTTCCTCAATGGGGGGGCATTGGGAGTGGGGGTAACCCAGAGCAACCCCAAAACTGCTTTCATTCACAGTCTGGGGCAGGGGGAAGCATAGGTCATACCAGGGGGGGCCTTTCCTGCCCCTGCCAGCTCTGGACATGGGCAGGGCCCCTGACGACACTGGCACAGGGCTGGGGTCACGAGCTGGGAGCTTGGTCCCGCACTCAGAGTTGTACAGCACCTTCACTGGGACCGACAGGCAGGGCATGGATGGGGGCATCCTCTCCCCTCTCTCCCTGCCAAGGTAGGGTCCATGCTGGGAGCAGAGGGTTTGGGGAGCAAAGCCCCAAGCCCCGGGTGGGAGGGTGCTGGGGGGAGTCATGGAGAGGGGGCAGAGCTGCAGAGCAGGCCTCTGAGCTCAGCCCAGCAGCGGAGGGCAGGAAGCAGCCTTGTGCACGCGTGCGCAGCAGCAGCGGTGGCACGGTGCAGGAGGAGGTGTGACACAGCCACTCGGAGAAGCAGGTCCCTGCCAGCCTGCGAGTGTGTCCAGCAGGGAGCGGTGATGTACACACACACACACACACACGGGTGCATGAACACATGAATATAGAGACACGCACAGGCATACATGCAGACAGCCACAGGGACATACCTGCAGACATCTATGCATGCATGCACGCACATGCAGATGCATACACGTGCATGTGTGTGCACACACTGTTAGACCCTGACTACATGAGGCGCCTAACGACTAGGGAGATGATGGTCTAATCGCTTAAAGATCCTGTTACTCATTAGGCAGAGCAAGCAGGGAGCGAACACTACTTGCATACATTGCTCGCAATAGTTTTACTCAAAATGGAGACAGCTTCGGGCGCGGTCCCTCACCGACACCCAGCCTGTGAACACGGGGAGCAGTTCTGAACATCAGTTCTGTTCACATTTTATACACCTTGGGTTATGCTCATTAACATTCACTCCACTTACGTCCCTCCTCGGGTTCCACCCATTTCTTCTCCCATCTCAAGCTCTTCCTGCTTGCTTCATTAGCATGAAACTGCCTATGCATTTCCCTCGTTCACATGCCTCTGCTAAGACTGCACACGAAAGCCTATTAACTTAGGTACTCTCGGTCAGTCGCGGGTTCCTTCTGGTTCTTTGCTGATTTCAGCACTATCTCCAAGGTCTTGCTTCTGCTTTATCTCCTGGAGACAATAGCTGGTGGGATGCATCTTGTTCTTCTTACACAAGGAATCACGTTCCCTGCACACCATTGCATTGTTAAAGAAACTACTTGCCTAAGCATTCGCAAGGTTATTTTAATACCTCATTCTGCAATGTGACCAGCAGCTCTGCCCAGACACAGGAACAAAGCCTTCATTCAGCTGCACGCTGAGTGCTCCCTAATATCCATATCGTTACCCTAACACACACATGCATACATGTGGATGCATAGACGTGGACACACACATGCCTGCATGTATACAGACACAGGGGCATCCATACATGCATGCAGACACCCATGCGCACACACATGCGGATGTGCAGACACATGCATGCATACAAATGCAGACATGCGTGCACATCACACACCTGCACTGACACACCCACCACACAAACACATGCATGCCTAGGTATGTGGATGTCTATGCATGCAGACACGTGCACACATGACCCTGCACACAGACATGTGGATGTCCATACATGCATGCACAGACCTAGGTATGTGGATGTCTATGCATGCAGACACGTGCACACATGACCCTGCACACAGACATGTGGATGTCCATACATGCATGCACAGACACAGCCCCCTCCTGCTCTCCCAGGACAAGTCCTGGGTCCCCCCACACTGGCCCTGAGCTTAATGGCAGCTCACTGGAGCCTCTCGCAGGCCAGGCTGACCCCAAAGACCCCTACCTCAGTAGAAGGGGAAACCCCCCAGGCCAGGCCAGGCTAAGCAAGGAGCAAATCCCTGCCTGCCCCACACCAAGGCAGCGTGAGCGGGGGGACAAGAGCCTGTAGCCAGGACCCTGCATGGCAGAAGCATTAGCACAGCCGGGCACAGCCCCAGCCTGGGCTGCAACCAGCACTCAGTGCCACTGGGGGGCCCTCAATTATCACCACCCCAGTTACAAAAGAGCCGAGAGACAGGTCTGTAGCCTGAGCTTTTATTGGTCCTGGTACAAGAATCAACAAGGATCCTGAGACCCAGGAGGAAGGTGGCGCGTATCATCAGCCAGCATTCCTGCATTTGCAGAGCCCTCCAGTTTTCCCTCCAGCCTATCCCCTGCGTTCACTGGGGATAGACTAATATAGCTGGCTAATAGTCTAAGAAGTGTTTTGGATGGGTTTAAGTCACATTTCTTGGTTTCACTGATGTTTGTGAAAGGGCCTGAACCAGGTTTCCTCTGGACTGGGAAGGTGCCAGTTAGCTGGGATTGATGTCCCGGGGCAAGATACACTGCTGGAAGGGAGGATTTCTTACCATCGTGGCCTTTCAGATACTGCCCATGTCCGAGGCCTGCAGGACGGGCACTGTCTGCATGTTCTCGCTAGTCATACGCACATTGTTGGGTGAGGTCCTGAGTCCCTTTAACGCTAGCTGCAGCCGTTGGAGATGGATGCTCAGGCCCATTATTATTCCTCACGGTTTGGTTCTGGTCTCTCGCCGTATGTGATGCATGGGGGGGCACATGCCCCCCAGCTTTCTGTGCCGATGGTGGGGCACAAGGTGCAGGGCTGCAACCTCACCGGTGCCAGCACCCAGCAGCAGTGTTGCGTCGTCTTGAGTTTCTTTCCAATCAGTGCCTCATACGTGTAGTTGGCTTGGTAAATCACTCGCTCCAGTTCAGCGGCTGTCTCTCGGATCTCAGATGTCAGCTCTCTTTTGGCATCTTTGAAGTTCTTGACTACACAGAAGACGGATCAGGTTTTCAGGGTTATCAGGACACACGTTAGCTCCTGCGAATCTTGCAACGTAGCCGGCATTACTCAGCCGCTTTCCACCTTTGAACATCTTCATGGTGTTGAGAGCGGTCCACCTTGCTGCTGACCCAATTTGCAGGATCATAAGCAGCAGATCATGATCAAAATTGCTTTCTGAATCCTGTTGTTCGTTAGAGAGCTGTTTTATGCACTTCTGGATTTGCTTCAGCACAGCCTGACCTTTGTCTGGATCCTGCTTCTCTCCCCCTTCTTGGCTTGACTCTCCAGTGATATGTCGGAGGCAGTCACTGCTGCACCCATCGCACTGCCTACTATATAGATGACAAGCTGTCTGCTGGAGAGCATCAGACATACAACAAAGGTCTCGGGGACAATGCAGCGCGCCACAATGTGGGTGATCCTGCCCGTGATGCCCGCTCTCCCTCCAGCAACATTTGCTATCGTGGCTTCTCTGTGAACCTCGTCCACAGCATCAGCTATTACCCCAAGTGCCACTACATGCTGCTGCAGCCTGTCCTGGGCCGGCAGCAACTTCTTCCTCAGCATTTTATCAGTGCTCCTCCTTAATAATTCATTAAAGGAGAAAAAAGAAAAGGGGGAAATTATTTCATAGGTCTAAAGTGTTAACGCTCCTGTCGCCTTCCATGGTGATCCCACTACGCGCCCACCCTTCTGCAGGCCCCTCTGATGCTGTGACCGTCACCTCAACCTTTTTTTGGCTCAGGTGCCCTGAGCTCCCTTCACCTGCCCCGGTCCAGCTTGCAGGGGTCCCTGGCACCCTCCACATGCCCATTGATGAGGCTGCTGCCTCCCAGGGAGCATTCAGCCTAGGCCCTGCCTATGCTGCTTGCACTTGCTGTTGCAAATCAGTGATACCAATGTTTGAACCGCGTCAGAAGAGATAGCGGTGGGGAGGGGGCGGCCGTGGGCTGGGGCTGCTGGCTGAAGTTTTAGCTGGGCACGTCCCCCGTTTGACCAGTGCCCAGGCATGGAAAGAAGCAGGCACGTCCTGCAATGGCGCTGGGCCCTGCAGGCACCAGGTCTCCCAGGGAAACCCCCGCTCAAGGGCGTCTGCTAGAGACAGACGTTACTCACCTCCGGTTGTTCAGACAAGCAAAGAGCTCGTCAGGCACGGCGCTCTTGCAGACGGAGCTCCTCGCCGTCTCCCCACAGCTGGAGCATCTCCCCTGCTTGCATCTGCTCGAGGTTTTGGCATCTGCTCCCCGCCCCTGCTCGAGGTTTTGGCATCAGTAGTCTCCCCAGTGCCGTAGGGTCAGCTCAAACTCATACTCAGCATTTAGCATCGCAGTCACTAGACAATGAAATTTTGACTTGTTTCAGTTTTTTGCCTTGTTTTTCACCATCACCCCCCTGCAGGCAACATAGGAGCTGACTGACTGGTAGGGGATGTCCCACGTGCCCAGGAGGCGAGAGGCCTCGTGGATTGAAGTCCCCGGCTGGGAATCTCCCTCAAGGTGACTCGGAGTCTCCCAGAATTGTGGCCCCAGATAAATGGATTTGTCTTCAGATTCTAGATAAAGCATAAAGCTCCTTACTGGAAGGATCTCCCATGAACTTGGCTTCCTCCAGCACGGAGATGAGGTCTCTCACCTGCTGCTCCGTCAGGACGGCGTACCGCTCCATCCACACCTTGGGCTCATTGATACCACAGCAAATCAGGCCCTGCGGCGTCTCCATCAGCACGCGGCCCTTCTTCGTCAAGGCATCTCTCGGGATCTCCAGCGCTCTGCCTTGCTGCTGCTGCAAGTCTCACCTTTTGCTTTGGTCGGGGGGGTGTAACTTTTGCCACCTCTTTTAGAAATGTGGCATTGCAATTGGGTTTTTTTCTCTATGGCTTCCTGGGGATTCATTCTTACACAGGTGTCACGCGCTCACACTTAAGTCTGGGCAGCTTTCCAGCGAGACCCCTGCAAAAACAGACATGTTTGACTTTCATTAGTGACTTCCTCACCGGAGCAGCCGGCACCCTCCAGCCAGGCGGCAGGATAGCGCAGCGCCTGGAGGGCTTGTCATGGGCTTCCCCCTCAGCTGGGAGGAGGGAGCCTTGGAGATGACGACAGGACGACGAAGATGGGGTCCTTGGGTTGTGCTGCCTCCTGCCAGCGCACCGACACCGAGCCCCGGAAACTGCACAGCGGCGCAGGCGGCACCAGCACGTGCCTGCTCCCTGCCCGCAGCCAGCAGCCAGAGAGGCTCTTGCAGGTGGTAGACGGATCCCGGGCACATGGATAGCACCTGTGCACACGGGTCCATCCCAGGCACATGGGTCCGTCCCATGCACACATGCAGATCCCAGGCACATGGATAGCACCTGTGCACACGGGTCGATCCCAGGCACATGGGTCAGTCCCATGCACACATGCAGATCCCGGGCATATGGATAGCACCTGTGCACACGGGTCGATCCCAGGCACACGGGTCAGTCCCATGCACACATGCAGATCCCGGGCACATGGATAGCACCTGTGCACACGGGTCGATCCCAGGCACACGGGTCAGTCCCATGCACACATGCAGATCCCGGGCATATGGATAGCACCTGTGCACACGGGTCGATCCCAGGCACACGGGTCAGTCCCATGCACACATGCAGATCCCGGGCATATGGATAGCACCTGTGCACACGGGTCGATCCCAGGCACACGGGTCAGTCCCATGCACACATGCAGATCCCGGGCACATGGATAGCACCTGTGCACACGGGTCCATCCCAGGCACATGGGTCCGTCCCATGCACACATGCAGATCCCAGGCACATGGATAGCACCTGTGCACACGGGTCGATCCCAGGCACACGGGTCAGTCCCATGCACACATGCAGATCCCGGGCATATGGATAGCACCTGTGCACACGGGTCGATCCCAGGCACACGGGTCAGTCCCATGCACACATGCAGATCCCGGGCATATGGATAGCACCTGTGCACACGGGTCGATCCCAGGCACACGGGTCAGTCCCATGCACACATGCAGATCCCGGGCACATGGATAGCACCTGTGCACACGGGTCCATCCCAGGCACATGGGTCCGTCCCATGCACACATGCAGATCCCAGGCACATGGATAGCACCTGTGCACACGGGTCCATCCCAGGCACATGGGTCAGTCCCATGCACACATGCAGATCCCAGGCACATGGATAGCACCTGTGCACACGGGTCCATCCCAGGCACATGGGTCAGTCCCATGCACACATGCAGATCCCGGGCATATGGATAGCACCTGTGCACACGGGTCGATCCCAGGCACACGGGTCAGTCCCATGCACACATGCAGATCCCGGGCACATGGATAGCACCTGTGCACACGGGTCGATCCCAGGCACACGGGTCAGTCCCATGCACACATGCAGATCCCGGGCATATGGATAGCACCTGTGCACACGGGTCGATCCCAGGCACACGGGTCAGTCCCATGCACACATGCAGATCCCGGGCACATGGATAGCACCTGTGCACACGGGTCGATCCCAGGCACACGGGTCAGTCCCATGCACACATGCAGATCCCGGGCATATGGATAGCACCTGTGCACACGGGTCGATCCCAGGCACACGGGTCAGTCCCATGCACACATGCAGATCCCGGGCACATGGATAGCACCTGTGCACACGGGTCGATCCCAGGCACACGGGTCAGTCCCATGCACACATGCAGATCCCGGGCACATGGATAGCACCTGTGCACACGGGTCCATCCCAGGCACATGGGTCCGTCCCATGCACACGTGCAGATCCCAGGCACATGGATAGAACCTGTGCACACGGGTCCATCCCATGCACACATGCAGATCCTGGGCACACGGATAGCACCTGTGCACACGTGTGGATCCCGGGCACACATGCGGATCCCGGGCACACATGGATCCCAGACACATGGATAGCACCTGCGCACCCATGCGGATCCCAGGTAACAGTACCAATCCCGGGCACACGTCAGGATCCCACAGCCGTGCACGGATCTCATGCACACCTACAGATGCCTTGCACGTGTGAGGATCTCTGGCACGCGTGCAAACCCCATGCCCGCGCACACGTGCATCCCACGCACACCCTTGCGGAACCCGTGCAGTTCCCTTGCACACGTGGATGCTCTGCAGGGCCAAGGAAGGCGTCTCTGGTGCGCATGCGCACAACCTCCCCGCGGCCCGCGCCCGCCCGCCCTTCTCCTGCCCACTTCCGCCTCCTCGCCGCCTCCCGGAAGTGACGAGTGGCGGGGGCGGGGGCGAGGAAGCGGAAGCGGAAGCGGCGCAGAGCTCGGGCGGCCCCGCAGCGCGTGCAGTGGGCTCCGGCGCCTGACAGACCCCTCCCGGCCGCCGTCCGACCCCCCCCCCCCACACCGGGCGCCGGACCGCCGCCATGATCCTGCTCGAGGTCAACAACCGCATCATCGAGGAGACGCTCGCGCTCAAGCTCGACGGCGCGGCCGCCGGGTGAGAGGGAGGGGCTGAGGTGGGGGAGGGGCTGCGCTGGGTGGGGGAGGGGCAGGAGTGAGGCGAGGGGAGGGGTTGAGGGTCGCACCACTAGTTGGGGGTTGGGGTCAGCGACCGGCTCCGCCCGAGGCTGGTCCGCGTCCGCACGGCGCCGGTCCGGTCCGTCCCGGTTGCGATCCCTCGGCCTCTTGTCTGCACGCAGACGTCTAGCTCCGAAACAGAAAACCCCGCGTCGGTTCTGCGCCGTCTTGGTGGAGCCGCCGCTGCCGCCGCCGCCGCCGCCTGGGGAGGAAGTTGTCACTTCTGCATTTCTTCTTTTTCTCTAGCTGATACCAAGACGCTCCTGTGTAGGCAGGCCCCGGGCGAAGGGTGTAGGGAGACGCCGGTCTCATGGTGTAGGCCTTGTGCAGCAAGGACAGGAGGTCTCTTGCCGTCCCTGAAACGCCAAACGTTGGAAACCAAGCAGCTGGTTCTGGGCAGGGGACCGCGGAGATAGCAGAGTGTCTTTCTTTCAGAGTTCGTCGTCGGTCGGGTCGATGCACATCGTCCGGTCCGACCCCCTGCCCTGGCAGGAAACAGCGCTGGGGTCAGACAGCCCCGGCGAGGTGTTCGTCCAGCCTCCTCTTGAAGCCCCCCAGGGCAGCAGCCAGCACCACTTCCCTTGGAAGCTGGTTCCAGATCCTGGCCGCCCTGACGGTGAAGTCGCGCCTCCTGATGTCTAGTCTGAATCTGCTCTCTGTCAACTTGTAGCCATTATTCCTTGTTACCCCCAGTAGTGCTCGGGGGAACAGGGACTCCCCCAATGCCTGCTGGTCCCCCCTGGCCAGTTTGTAAATGGCCACCAGATCCCCCTCAGCCTTCTCTTGTGGAGGCTGAACAGGTTCAGGTCCTGTCGCCTCTCCTCGTAGGGCCTGTCCTGCTGCCCCCTGATCATGCGGGTGGCCTCCTCTGGACCCTCTCCATGCTGCCCACATCCCTCCTGACGTGCGGTGCCCAGAACTGGACGCAGTACTCCAGCTGCGGCCTGACCAGTGTCGCGTAGAGGGGGAGGATCACCTCCTTGGACCTGCTCGAGATGCATCTGTGGATGCACGACAAGGTGCGGTTGGCCTTCCTGACCGTGTCCCCGCACTGTCGGTCCATGTTCATTTTGGCATCAATAATGAAGATCCTTTCCTGCCTCTGCACTGACGAGAGGGGAGTTCCCAGCCTCTAGGTCTGCTGCTGGTTCTTCCTCCCCAGGTGCAGCACCTTGCACTTGTCAGTGTTGAAACCCATCCTGTTCTCATCCACCCACCCCTGTAACCCGTCTAGGTCCGATTGCAGCCTATTCCTCCCTTCTAGCGTGTCCACATCCCCCCACATCTTAGTGTTGTCTGTGAATTTGAACAAGGTGCTTTTCACCCCCTCGTCCAAGTCTCTGATGAAGATGTTGAACAGCGCGGGCCCGAGGACCGAGCCCTGGGTGACCCCACTGCCCACAGCCCTCCAGGTCGAATGCGACCCATCAACCACCACGCTCTGGGTGTGGCCCTCCAGCCAATTTTTTATTCTGTTATTTCAGCTGTTTGATCAAGGCATTTCTAGGGGACAGTTGCAGGGTAGTCTGGATAGGGGCAAAATGAGGGGGCCGTGATGATCAAGGAAAAGAGCACAGGCATCCTGAATCCTCTCTCGCTATGCAGCAGACCGCATGTATTCCCTATTTGATGCATTAGCAGTGGACAGACGTGAATTTGCCATCAGCCTCTGCAACAGCTGGGTCTCGGGGTCGAAGTGCAGACTGGGAGGCGAGGATCTACATCCCAGATTCGTTGTCACCGACTCGCTTTGTGACGTTGGTGCATCATTTAACCCGTGTGTTGCCAGCCATAAACTGGAGAGGGTATCTGGGCTGTCAAGTGCTTGGGGAGCCCTAGGTGAAAGGCATCTTTGCCCTTTGTGATGCGGTGGTGGAGCAGACTGCCGAAATCCCACCCAGTGTGAGCTCGCTCTGTGTGCTGAGCATCCGCATGAGATGTCATGGAAAAGCTGGCAAGCAGAGTCGTTCGCCTGCGAGGTCTCCTATATGCCGCCTAGGTGCCATTATTACACTGGGAGTGTCTCTGGGAGCACCTCTGCGATCTTAGATGAGCAACGTCCTATCAGCAGAGATGGCCTGAAACATCTCCCCTAAAAGCGTCCTCTCTTCCCCCGGGGGAGTGAAGCCTTTGCTTATGACTGCCCTTCATCCATCTCTGGTCTGCTTCCACGTGTTGCCTGCAGGCCAGAGCTGAACTCCTCCTGTCTCTCGCTCAGGTCACGAGAGCTGGTGATTGAAAACAGCTCTTGATAGTCCACTCTGAGCATGCCCTGAGTCCCAGCCGTCCAGGAGAAGACATATTAGCCTGCTGATGGATGCACTATCAAGAGCCTTTTTAACTTAAGAGATGGAAATGAAGGACTCGTCATTTCATTGGCAACCCTAACGAATGTGCAGCCAGAGCTATCGTCAGCATTGGGTAGGAAGAAGACCAAAATCAATGGCTTTTTATTTAAAACCTATATTTAAAATAGGCTTTGACAGCCTGGGGTAAAAGGCCTCAATTCGACATAATTTAAGATCGTTTAAACTAAGGGGAAACCTCAAGCTGTGCTTTTCCTGCCAAAGCTTCAGAGGATCAAACTGCTGAACAGGAAGAAGATGCTGGCTAAGCAGCTGGGTTCAGACTCTGCAAAAGGGCTGTCAGTGTCTGCTAGCAGGTACCACATCCACAGCTACGGACAGACTCATTTTCATGTAAATTAATTTGACCAGAGCAGTTCAGTGACCAGTCAATGGCTAAGAAACTGATTGGGAGACGACACACTTGTTTTCCTTCCCATGAGCAAAAGCGAGATGAGGGGATGAGTGAGATCTGCAGCTCCTAAAATCTTGAAGGAGGCAGTGATGAGAAGCAGTGCAACGTGCTACCCCTGTGGATGAACAAAGGAAATATGCATGAGTCTTTTAATTACAAAACCACTTTTTGTCTTTAAAAATCTGGTAAATTTAAGGTAGATATTATTGAACTAACCCCCCAGATAGGCTGCTGGCTGAGCTTAATTCTATTTTCTGTCCATATGCAGCTTGATGCAAATCACAAGCAAGCTAACCATCTAGGAAATCCCTTTTTCTACCATAATTAAAAGAGTCTAAAAAAGAAGCAGGGGATTTGGACAAATGTCAAGTTACCTATTACCATAAATCTATCGAGGAGCGTTCTGGTTGTGTCGGGTGTCGCATGTAGTGCAAAGGTGAATTGCAAATCAACATGTTTCAGTGGTTGCTGTCGAGCGAGAGTCTGTCTTTGTTCAGGAGATTGACTTCGCCAGGCTCTGTGACTAATTTGGCATTTGTACCCTATGCGGGGGAGCAGCTCGCCAGGGAAAAATGTGCTTGATTTTACCTGTGCAGTCGTGATACAGTTGGCATTGAAAGATGGGCTTCTCAGCAGTGGCAGGATGTGGTTATTGGGAATTTGTCCTTCAGCGTGTGGCTGCAAATGCAGTTTAGCTCAAATTGTCTTAGCTGTGTTGTCCTAAATCATCTTAGCAGGAAATGCCATAGAATCAGGCTTCGCTTTGTGCTTCATCTTTATTACCCGTCGACTTAGAGTGTAAGCTGCTTAGGGCACACATCGTGCTTTGTAGAGCTCCGGGTGTTGATGCTTAGCCCGGGGAGGATGTGGCTATGAGCCAGAGGATGCCGCATTTGTCCACAGTGGATCTAAAACAGCCAGGTTAGGCCTCTGTGCTCTTCAGAGAAGCAAATGTGTTTGCAAAGCGTGGGAGTCGCTGGCTGCCGGCTTTGCACCCTACCCTGAAAAGCAGCTGCGTGCAGGGGCCTGCCCTGAACCCGGAAGGGAGCCGGCAGGTTTGTGGCAGGCTCTTTGACTCCAGATACACGCGGTCACATTTGTTTGTTCACATCATAAGCTGCACTGCCTTCGGCCCGAGGGGCCGCAGGAGTCTGGACAGGCATCTCGATGGGTCTGTATTCCCCCCACAGCTGGACGTGGAAGTGCAGAAATGCCCTGCCAAAATTAGTGCAGGTCCGAGAAGAGCAAGGGCTGCTGCAATTCAGAGCCTCCGGTCCCTACTCTCTCCACCTGCTGCCTGGTTCCTTCCTGTGGTTCTTGGGGCTGTGGTTGCACCGTGCCCTTTGTCAGAGCTGCTTCACACCGTACATCAGTTCCCGGGGGGCGAGCAGAGACTTCCTAACACTGTCACAGAGTCCCACAAGACTGGAGCCTGAACCAAAAGGCACCGTGTTGGTGTGAACAGGGCCTAGCACAATCCAAACCCCTCTCCTTTAATGCGATACCTCTCTTGTAACTTTTTATTTTATCACAGTGTTATTTTTCCAACAAGTTTGCAGCATACCGATCCGCTCTTGCGCGGCCCTTAGATAGCCTCAGCCCTAGATAGCCGCACTCGGAGCTGTACAAGCTTCCAGAGACTGTTTTATTATTTTGCCTTTCAGAACCAGAGATGTCCTTTGCAACCATCTCTGTCCTTTGGTATCGATTAGAGGCCGTTACTTATGAATTATGTGATGCTTTAGTCTGATTACCAGCCAAGTCTGCATCGGCACCCAGTTCTGTTTTACAGAGAAGGCAAGAGGACAATTTGTAATGATCTCTTCCTCCTCTTATTTAAACAGAAAAATCAGAATTGTTGCATAAGGCTGAGAACGTTTGTCACCTCGGAAGCAAAACTGCAGGACTTGGAAGTTACCCGAGCGCAAGCTGAGGGAGGGCTGGCTCTTGATTTTGAAGTGCTTGTTGGCCTTTCTTCATGAATGATCTTCTTGGAAATTCTGCTGAGGGAGAAAGCTGTGATGTGCATTAAATGAACTTCATATTTTTTGCCTTCCTCTGTAGCTCTGTCTGGGATCTCTTAAGTGTATATTAACAAACAGGACATTGGCTGCTGTGGTCTCCCTGCTTTACCCATGGAAGAGCCAGGCATGATGTCTTGTGTTGTGTCGGGTGACTATAGTATTAGTAAGAGATGAGATTATGCATTTGTCTGGGATGGTTTAGCTGGGGATATGAGAGCCTCGGGCAGGGGGTTGCACTAGCTGCGACCTCTGGAGGTACCTTCCAGCTCCACTTCTCTAAGATTTCTATGATTGTAACAGTCTTCTGAAAGGCATTTATGGAGGGAGGGATTTGGTTGGAGAGAAATGAAACCTGCCAGAGCCCTTGCTGGCTCTCCTAAGCCCAGGGCAGATGCTGTCAGTGTGCAGAGCAGTGTAGGTTTGACTCCAGGTGGGTGGCTCAGTCTTGCTAACATAAACATTATTGGAAATGACCCAGTGCTTTTGGCTGGAAAAGCTGCCCTGCTCATGTCCGAGGTCAGGCGGGTTTCTCGGGAGCAGGTCTGTCGTGTGTTTTGGTTAGAGAGAGGCAGCAAGCTGAGTCTCTTCCTTCACGTGAGCATTTTCTGCGCACTGTTTAAGGCAGAACGGAGCAAAGAGAAAAGGCTGATGAGATTTCTCAACTGCTAGGACCTTGTGGTGACAGGTTGGCAACAGGGGAACACTGAGGTACTGCCCAGGAACATGGGACATGGCTTGAAACCTCACCCCAGGGAAGATCTTTTAGACCAGGGGTGCTAAAACTGCCGGGTCAGATCCCACACACCGGGATCGGGCTTAGCACTGGGCTCCAGGGCCAATCCCAGCCAGCTAAGGCGGCACGATCTGGCCTGCAGCAGGGGGGCCACAGCTCCTGGAGTTTGGTGGAAGGGGAACAGTGCCCTGGCTCCTGCACCACCAAATTTTCGGCCTCCTGTGGAGCACTGCAGGCTGGATGACACAGTGGCAGGGGCCGGATCTGGCCCACAGGCAGGGGTTGAGCATCTCCGGTCCTAGAGAGCTGCAGTTGCGGATGCAAAATACTAAACGGTGGAAAGAAAGTCGCTAGGGATTTATTACAGACTGTCTCTCAATACAATAACAAGGGGTCACAGCATGAAATGAGTAGGTTGTCAGTTGAAAAAGAATACAAGGAAGCACTGTTTCACCCAGGGGATCATTAAAGGATGAAGTTCGTTGCCACCAGACATGCGGGAAGCTGAGAGTTAGCCAGATTCACAAGGGACTGGACACGTCCTGGGAGGAAAGGGGCATTGGGAGCTATTGAGCAGGGAGCAAGGGACACGGCCTCTGCTCCAGACCTGCCTGGACCTTGGTGCTGGAGGAACGTACCTGGGCACTCGCCCTCCAGCTCCACTCCGTGCCACCCTGGGATACAGGAGATGGGGCAGGATGGACCTGTGGTTTGCCCCAGTAAATGCCAGTTCCAAGGACCCCCACCCCAGTGCAGGGCCCAGCTGTGTGTAACCTCATCTTGAGGAGCACAGTTACGTGGTCCGGGTCACTCAGAACTGGGGCCTGGTCTGTACAAGCTTTGGTTGCAGAGCCAGTGTGGGAGCTCAGTGATGGCCCTTGGAGCTGTGACTTGGAGGGAGTCGGCAAGCAGTGCGACAAGCCTGACGGGCAGGTGGAGCAGCAGGGCCTGGCAAAGCGGCTTGAGGCATTGCAGTTCGTATGTGCTGTGCGGGGCAGTCCTACCCCACAGAGGGTCCCTGCCCTAGGGATAACCCAGTCCACGCATCAGATGGATGGGGCAGGGAGTGGGGGAGAAAGCTACAGCGGCAGCATTGGCTAGCAAGGTGGGCGGTGGACATAACTCCTAGAGCCGTGGGGCTGGAAGGGGCCTCCAGGGTCTCATCCAGTCCAACCCCTGCTTAAGGCAGGATCAGCCCTGTGCAAACCACCCCAGATAAACCCACGGTCCAACCTCTGAGCAATACGACCCAAGCCATCACATCTGAACCCGTCCCAGGGAAAGCAGGGGGACCACCAAGACCAACATCCTGCTGGTGCAAAGGTTGTTAATAGACACATGAGCGATCCCAGGCAGAGGCCATGCCCCCACCACAGAAGAAGGCAACTACCCCGGTCCATACCAATCTAACCAATAGGTAAAATCCTTTCCTGCCTCTAACACAGCGCCGGTCTGACCCTAAGTGGAGGGGCAGGACCCTGTAGCCAGGAACCCCCAGCTTTAAGTCCCAGCAGGAACATTGACACAGCCCTGTCGCCATCCCCGGGCTCTGTCCTCTTGTCAGATTTAGCTCGGGCTAAATGTCCTATGCTGCTCCTCACCTGCATCGTAGAGACCAGCAATCCCATCTCCTCCCCTCATCTTGGGGCCTGTTTCATGGCTGTAGATAACCTCAGAGAGCTGGGCCATTATACGCCCTTCCCTGATTCCCTAGCCCTGGCTTTCTTTCATCCTCCACATCTGAATGGTGCCCTGTAGGGCTGGGTCCCTGCTCCCGGTGGTCTGCTGTGCCCCTACCCGCTCCAGGACATGCTGCTTCATGCCGGAGCACTCTCGGGGAAGGCAGCGTTCGCCCCTGGCCTCGGGATCTGTCCGAGTTAAGCTTCGGCATGCTGCTAGGCAAGTTGGTTGGAAGGGCCCTTGGCTGTGGACCTCGTGTATGACTTCTCAAAGCCTGTAAGACAGGGTGGTCAGACCCCCTTTCCCCCCTGGGCGGGATCTGGACTCACTTCTGGCAGTGAGGACAAACAGCCCCACCATTAACCATCGTGGGTTCCCGGGTGCAGTAACCCCCCCACGGCCAAACGCTTGCCCTGCGCCTGCCAACGTGGGGCTCCACGCACTGGGCTCCATTCCCGTTTCCCTCTTGGTCCCTCCAGGAGCCCTGGATGCTGCCGCTCCAAGGGCCGAATCTGTGAAGAGGGAAGGAGGCTCTCTGTGCTCCCTGCGCAAAGTCTGGCTCTGCAGCTGAGTCATATGGGAGCACGGCTGGCTGTGCCTTCCCCGAGCAAAGGGTACGCCCCGCGTGTTAGCTTTGTGACTCAGGAGCCGCTCCCCGCTCCAGAGCAGCGCTGGCAAAGCAGGTTTAGATTGGATATCGGGGAAAACTTCACTGGTAACAGAGGGAGGCCATGAATAGAGACCCAGGGCAGGGGGGACTGTGCAGCACGGGAGGGTCCAAGGAGGGTCGAGGCATTGCGATGCCTGTGCTCTGCTGTGCGGTGGCCCACTGGGCTGTGCCAGTTGCCCCGTCCACCCCTTCCTGCTGCGTGGTGTCTGGACTTGGGCCCGGGCTGTGCCAGTGCTCCTGCGGGGACTCAGCCCCGCACGGTCCTAGCTGGAGGTTCTTGCCCCCCACTCATGCTGCCTGGGGGGCAGGGGCGGCAGGCAAGGATTTGCCCCCTGCTCAGCCTGGCCCAGCCTGGGGGGTTTCCCCGCTCTCTGCAGCGGGGGGCATGGCCTGGGCCTGGGCTCTCCCCAGTGCCCGCGCTTTCCCAGGAGCGAGGGCAATGCCGTGGGTTGTCGAGGTGACTGTCGTGCAGCTCCGAGGTCGCACACAGGGGTTTGTCTGAGCTGGTTTGGATGGGGCTGATCCTGCCTTGGGCAGGGGGTTGGACTGGATGTGACCTCCAGAGCTCCCTGCCAGCCCCATGGTTCTAGGATTCTGTGATGAGATGTGTAACGGTGGCGTGAAATGGGGAGGGGGCCCAGACAGAGAGCAGAGACAGCATGTTTTAGGTAAGAGGTCTGCACCAAGCACTGGTAGCATCCTTTTGAGTGCTTCATCTCCACTGGTGCAGCACAAAACCCTAAAACTTGCCAGTCCCAGAACAAACCAGGTTGTTGCTTTTCACAGTCCATAACTCACGGACAGCAGCAACGTCCCCCCAGGACCACAGGCCAGGTATGCACCTACCTGCCCTGCAAGGAACCAATAGATTCATAGCTGTAGGGTCGGAAGGGACCTTGTAGATCTTCTAGTTCCACCCCCTGCCATGGGCAGGAGAGAAAACTGGGCTCAAATGACCCCAGCCAGGCAAACATCGAGCCTCCTCTTAAAGACCCCCAAGGTAGGAGCCAGCACCACTTCCCTTGGAAGTTGGTTCCAGATCCTAGCTGCCCTGACAGAGAAGTAGTGCCTTCTAATGTCTAGTCTAAACCTACCCTCTAGCCACTTATGGCCGTTATTCCTTGTTACTCCGGGAGGTGCTCGGGGGAACAAGGTCTCTCCCATTCTCCGCTGGTCCCCCCTAGTAAGTTTATAGATGACCACCAGGTCCCCCCGCAGCCTTCTCTTGCGAAGGCTGCACAGGTTCAGGTCCCGTAGCCTCTCTTCGTAGGGCCTGTCCTGCTGCCCCGACCATGCGGGTGGCCTCCTCTGGACCATCTCCATGCTGTCCACATCCCTCCTGAAGTGCGATGCCCAGAGCTAGACGCAGTACTCCGACTGCGGCCTGACCAGTGTCTCATAGAGGGGGAGGATCACCTCCTTGGACGTGCTCGAGATGCATCTGTGGGTGCATGGCAAGGTACAGTTAGCCCTACTGACCGTGTTCTCGCATTGGCGGCCTGTGTTCATCTCGGAGTCAGTAATGACTCCAAGATCTCTTTCTGCCACCGTGCTTTCGAGAAGGGAGTTCCCCAACCTGTAGATATGCTGCTGTTTCCTACTGCCCAAGTGCAGCACCCTGCACTTGTCTGTATTGAATCCCTTCCTATTCTCATTCGCCCACCCCTGTAACCTGTCCGGGTCCTGCTGTAATCCGTCCTTCCCTTCTAGCTTGCCCACCTCACCCCAAGTCTTGGTTTCGTCGGTGAATTTAAACAGGCTGCTCTTCACCCCATCATCCAAATCGCTAATAAAGAAATTGAACAGTGCGGGCCCGAGGACCGAGCCCTGGGGGACCCCGCTGCCCACTTCCCTCCATGTCGAAACTAACCCGTCCACCACCACTCTCTGGGTGCGACCCCTCAGCCAATTTGCAACCCATCTGACTGTGTAGGCATCAATGCTGCAGTCACCTAGCTTTTTAATGAGAATGGGGTGAGAGACAGTGTCATAGGCCTTCCTGAAGTCGAGAAAGACTACGTCCACCGCAACACCTCCGTCCAATGATTTTTGTGACCTGGGCATAGAAGGCAATCAGGTTGGTCTGACAGGACCTGCCCCTAAGGAAACCATGTTGGCTGCCCCTGAGCATCATCCCTGCTGGTGGCCCATCACATTGAGTCTCTTTAGGGGGCCTAGGACAGATGTCTTGGACATTAGTCTCCCTGCATGCCTGTGCTGGTCTCCAGCACACCCTGCTCTGTCCCCAAACCCCCTGGGCAGGACAGAGGTAGTTGCCCATGATCAAAACAGGTGGCAGGGCACAGCGGAGGTTTTGCTTGGCAGAAAGTCATTAAAATCACCAGTGACAGGAGTGTCAAGTCCCTGCTCTCCCTCCAGCTTTCACTTATCTTCCTTGCTATGCCGAGGTGACCCTAGCATCTGCCAGCACCGTTCACCTGGAGTCAGCTCGATGGCATAAAAAGATTTCCAGCTTCTTAGGGCATCACTGCTAGGCCTCTGGGCTTTGAGCAGGAAAGGCAAAGGGAAGTTAAAACACGTGGTTCGGGATCTCGAGCAATGAACAGGACAGCAGCTGGGGGTTGAGATGTGATGGGAGTATCCAGGGTCTTTCTGGTCTATTGGGTACATCTCTGGCACCATAGCACTGCCTGGGATATGGTGCCCTTCACGGCTAGAAGAGAGACCAAGGCTGGCCAGGGAGCTCGTGCATCCAGATCCAGCCCCTCGCTATCATAGACCATTGCATTATATATTCTCTTATTAACTGCGGGTGTCAGAGAGCTGCTGAGCTTCAAATATGCCTCTCAGACAGTTAAAAATGAAGCAGATTGATCACTTCATTCCAGCCATGGGGATGGCAGGCATGCAGAGAATTTCAGAACCAGATAATAAACCACAGCGTGCTCCAAGCCGAACACACAAGATTCGTTTCCAGCGCCAGGGGATCGATCGCAGCTGAGGTCGAGAGCAGCTTGCCAAGAGTGAGGTGGGAGGTGATCGGTCAGGACTGGAATGGCTGTGGGTGAAGTCACCATTAGGGCCTCCAGATATAAAGCCACTTCTCTGCCCAAAACCACAGAGGTGCCGCTTTTCCATGTAGTGCCCAGGTGACCCTGGGCAGCTCTAGGGCTGCCGCTACGCGCTCTTGACCGCTTCTATGTTTTCTGTTGTTTTTTTAGAAACAAGCCCGAGGCCGTGGAAGTAACGTTTGCAGGTAAGAGCCACAGACTGGGTGTCTCCAGCCTTCAACAGCCTGGAGCTTGCCTTGGTCCCATCTTGGCAACCCCAGTGCCACAGGGAGAGAGGTGTTGAATCCAGCTCCCTGCCTTCCAGCGTGCTCCTGCGTGCAGCAGCTCCCACAAGGGTTGTGTTTGGATCATGGCTCTCCTGCTTTCCCTGTCCCACCTCCCAGCCCAGCGCTTGAAGGGGCACATGCATGTGCTGGGGACAAATGACACAGGTCAAGCTTGCTCACCCCACATGCCTGGGAGACATCACCTGGTGCAGTGAGCTCCCTGGATGCAGCTTGTAGCGCCATTGCCTTCAATCAGCCCCCAAGGCACTGCAGCAGCTCTGAGAGCCTGATAGTTTGGCCCCACGCTGTTGCTTATTCCCCAGCGAAGGGGATATCTGGCTGAGGTATTACGATCCCAGCACTCGTTCCTGCCCAGGGCAGGGGTCGGACTTGATGATCGGTTGAGGTCCCTTCCGACCCTAGAAACCAGGAGCAGGCATTCAGTTTGCCTCTGCTGTCTCCAGGTCCCAGGCAGCTGTGGAGAAGCCCAGCTCGAGCACTGCTCGGAAGCATGGCATTTGCCTCCAGCACATTACCCTTCTGACCCCAGTGGGGTTAGAGCTTCTCTAGTCTGCCTAAGCAGCAGCCTTTGCTCTTGACTCCCCTCCCTTCCCCCAGCTTTTTGCAGGGTTGGGGGGAGCGCAGGACAATCTGGTATTCAGACCTTGAGCTGGCCTGTGTAAGACAGATCCAGGCCCAGTAGAGAGACAGCAGTGTGGAGGCCTTTATCCCGATGCCCTGCACCCACGGGGGCTTGAGCGTGGCAGGCATCCCTGTGAGAGCACAAGCTTTCCTGTGCTCTGTGGCTGCCAGAGCGCTTCGTGACTCTAGTGAAGCATCTCCCCGTACCGTGGCCACAGGGTCCTTAATGACAGGCTCCATGTGGCATAGAGCAGTGCGTTGGAAAGCACTGCGGGCTGTCTGGCTTCCCCTTCTTGAGGAAGTAGAAGTTGCAGCCCTCTGGAAGTAGGTTGTGTATTGCTCTCTGACTGCCCTCTCTTCCCCCAGACTTCGATGGAGTCCTCTACCACATCTCCAATCCCAATGGAGACAAGACCAAAGTGATGGTCAGCATCTCCCTGAAGTTCTACAAGGAGCTACAGGAACACGGTGCCGACGAGGTGAGTGTCCGGACTGGCTCTGCCTTCAAGCCCCTGTCCCCTGAGCAGTCAGATGCTTGCATGACGTTAGCATGGGTCGGGGCCCTCGGTGTCCTCGTAGAGTAGCACCATCTTGTCCTGGGTCAGAGCAGCCTTCATGTGCCGTACAGAGCTAGTCTGATTCTGGAAGGAAAGAGCTGCCGTCTCCCAGCCCTATTGCTTTGTTCCAGTTAAACAAGGTTGTGCTGATAGCAGAGAACAGATGATTTTTTTTCAGATCCCTTGGGGGTCTTTGAGGCCCCTGGCAATTCAGCATCTTCTTTTTGACCTGTAAACTGAGCCGGCTTGCAAAGGAACTCGCTGAGAGAATAAATAGAGAGTCCCATGGGGCTGCTGTCCTGCCTCAGTCTGTGCTTTCAGGCTAACAAAAGGCTGCTTCTTGCACCCAGGCTTCTGGATGCATCGAGTTCTCCCTGCTGCTGCATGGACTCGCAGGTTTAGTTCCTGCCAGCCGGGCTCTTGCCGCAGAGAGCCATTTATGGTAGCAAGAACAGGCCTCTTAGCAGCTGGGGCTTGTGGCCGGAGTTCAGAGCAGGAAGCATGACTCAGTTCCCAAGTCTGCTCTCGTGTGTCAGAATCGTAGAGAAGTGGGGCTGGCAGGGAGCTCCAGAGGTTGCATCTAGTCCAAGCCCTGCCTGAGGCAGGATCAGCGCTGTCCAAGCCAGCACAGACAAAACATCATCTAAACTTCGTAAAATGACCGTCAAGCCTGACACAGCACCAGACATCACACCCAATCCTGCCGCAGGGAAAGTAGGGGGACCATAGTGGCCAATGTCCTGCTTCTGTAAAAGGTTGTTGATATACACTCCAGAGATCCCAGGTAGAGGCCATGCCCCTACTACAGAGGAAGGCAACCCCCCAGTTTATACCACGATGACTGGGTAAAAGTCCTGCCTGGCTTCAAACATGGCATCAGTCTGACCCTGACTAGAGGGGCAAAACCCTCTAGAAAGCACCCTGTGGCTTTGGTCCCAACAGCATTGACACGACCCAGTCACGGCCCCCAGCCTGGGCTGCAGCAAGCACCCAGAGCCTCTGAGGAAGGCTTAAAAACCCCCTAACACACGCGTCTTCAAGTGACCAAATGGGATTCCCCCAGTCCTGTTCAGCACACAGGTGCAACACTTTGCTCTGGCGTGTCTTTGTGCATGTGTCGGGGTGCGTGTGTGCATACATGTGTGTGCAGATTTCCCCCTCCAATGGGAGCAAAGGGAACCAAACTGCTCACACCCCCATGAGCTGATTGCAGGCGTAGCTGGAGAGAGTCACCCCTAAGGAGAGCTCCAGTGAGGGCATCCAGCACAGGTCAGGGGCCTGGTGCTGACTTTGCTGCAAAGTTCCCCCAGCTCCTCCTGGCTTGCAGGGGACCCCGCTGGGCAAGACTGGAGCTGCCTGGCTCTTCCAGACAAGTTGCAGCCTCAGGGAAACCACAGAGCCCAGTTACCTTGTCAGCACTCAGCTTTCCATGCAGCTCTCCCCACCCCACAGCCCCGTGGGGCAGTTGCACTGATCGCTGCAGTGAGGAGGATCTGTTTCCAGCCACTTAGATGTGCAGTGAGTGCAAGCTGCATGCTAGGGCCCTCCCTTCCGTGTCCTCCAGCATAGATCCTTAATGCCGTACTTCCCCCTCTGATGGGAAATAGATGCCATCTGTATGAGGTAGTGAAGTAGCACTGGGCTTGGAGGAAGAAAGGGACCCAGTACTGTAAAATCCGAGCCTTTGAATAATTGATTCCTCTTGGAGGGCACCCAGGGAAGGTCCCCTTCTGGCCTTGGTTGTCTCCCCAGCCCTCTCTGCACTGTGAGGAGGGCGTAGCAGCCTGTCCTGGCTCCACATCAGCTCTGTCCTCAGCCACTGCTAGAGAAGTGCCGGTCATCTTATTCTGGAGGCAGAGCCCTTGAGCCCAGGGCTCTCGCATTAATCTAGCCTGGTAAGCCAGCTGAGTGGCCTGGGGCCAAATTGACCCATGGGCTCCCACCCTCTTCTTCCCTTCCCTCAGCCTACCAGATCTGGTACCAGGCTTAGCTGGTCTGGGACCCACGCTGTGTGCGGCATGGATCTCTGGGCGCCATGTGTGCATGGTCTGGCCAGGGACCTGTAGCACAGATCTCAGACTGGCCAGAGTGGGTGGGTGTTCAGTGGCATCTGCCTCAGCTGGACCACACCACAAGTGGTGCCTGCTCCAGGAACTACTGCACACAACACCCGTTCCAGCTGGCCTGAGACCTGGGCTGCATGCAGCGCTCATCTGGCTGGACTGCAACACACATGGCTTGTGCTCAGAACCACCACACCTCACATGGCGCCTGCTTCAGCCCATCTGGGACCCACACTGCTCGTGACGCTTGCTTACACCACGTGTGGCATGACTCCCAGACTGGCTGGAGCAGGCGCAACGTGTGGCATAGTCCTGGACCTTCTGGGTTGGATGCCATGTGCAGTGCGTGCCCTGGGACAGGCACCATGTGTAGCACTTCTGGGATCCCTGCTACACGCCCCTGGACGCACTCTGCTACATGTGCCTGTTCCAGGCACTCCAGGATCCATATGGCACACATCTGCTCATGCAGCGCAGTCCTGGGCACCATACATGTCAAAGCCCTGTCTGGTGTGACGTGTGCTCTGCCCCATGGGGGTCTGCTTGGACGTGGGGCAGCACCAATGGGGCTGGACGTGCCTGGTGGGCTCAGTGTTTGACACCCCTGCCTTCGCTGATGGGGTCGTGTCAGTGCTCTGCGGCTCCCTGCTGAGTCAAGATCCATGTGCCTCGTGCCTGGAGTGGGGGAACATCCCCGAACTTTGTTGCCAGGCTAATCAATCCCATTGCCATGAGCTGTTTCCCTTCCCACGACTGCACTGTCTCGGAGCTGCGCCACAGCAGGGGCTCTCCCTAGAGATGAGCTCTCTGCACTGCTACAAGCGGCTCAGCTCCCAAGATGCTCTCTAAGCTGCCTGGCACAGAACCTCCTTCCCACAGCACACCTGCCCCAGTGGGGCTGGCTCGTAGGTGGCTCTAGTCAGTGATCTCCTTGGCTGCTGCGGTGCTCGAATTCCTGGACATCTGGACCCTGCATTCCCTGGCTGCGCATTGGACTCCAGCTCTGAGTCCGCAGCTCCTTTGCTAGTTGCCGCATGGGGCCAGGATGGAATAGTTTTGCCTTCCTGCCCTTTGTGTGAGTCGGGGGGTGGGGTTATTTTTAAGCCTCCCTCAGAGGCGTTGGGTGCTGGCTGCAGCGCAGGCTGCGGCTGTGCCCGGGCTGTGCCAGTGCTCCTGATGGGACTCAGCCCTGCAGGGTCCTGGCTACAGGCTCTTGCCCCCTGCTCACACTGCCTTGGGGGGTAGGGATTTGCCCCCTGCTCATCCTGGTCCAGCTGGGGGGGCGGTTTCCCCTCCCTCTGCAGCAGGGGCACGGCCTGGGCCTGGGCTCTCCAGTGCCCACTAAGCCCCCTCACAGCTGCAGGACATTGGTGGCCGCGGCCTCCCTGTATCCCGGGGGCAGGGCAATACCCAGGGCTGTGTCAGGGGCAACAGTGTCATGCAGCTCCAGGGTCACAACAGGGTTTGCTTGGACGGGGCTAATCCTGCCTCAGGCAGGGGGTTGGACTTGATGCAGCTTCTCAAGGTCTCTTGAGACTCTAGGAGTCCTTAAAACAGTGCTTGTAACCCAGTTCTTCCCAGAGGGGCCAGGGGGCAAAGGGCAGGCCCTGTTTGCTGAGGAAGGGTTGGGTTTTTATCTGAGAATCACCAAGTCCCCTAGCTGCCTGGCGGGGGCTAGTTGTCATCTCTGAGCTGTCCTCTCAGGCTCTCTACAGGGCCCCATAGGCGATGCTGCATCGATTAGGTGGACCGAGTCAATTCAGACTTTTCCCCACAACAGAGACAGGGTTCACTGTGTTAGTCTGAAATCAGGTAGAAGGTCAGGTAGATCTGCACCTGATAGGCAAACCAGAGGGGAGCGTGCGTGTGTGCATGTGCATGTGTACGTATGTGTGTATATAGGGTATATAAATAATCATAATGTTAGCCCATGAAAGCTTGTGCTGTATAGCCTGGCCCAGATGAGCCAGGCTATACAGCAGGCTATACGTGTGTGTGTGTGTGTGTACATATACACTCATACACTTTGGTTAATCTACATATGTGCTTATATACACACGTGCCTGTGTGCATGCTTATATATGTGTACATGTACATAGACTAACCAGAGTGTGCGCGT
The DNA here is from genome assembly GCF_030867095.1 of Alligator mississippiensis. NCBI lineage: Eukaryota > Metazoa > Chordata > Crocodylia > Alligatoridae > Alligator > Alligator mississippiensis. The sequence continues at coordinate 253,640,580 of NC_081827.1, forward strand.
GCATGTGTACGTACATACATAAGATGCAAATCTGTGCTGTCGTCTTCTTTCCCCCACAGCCGTAGGGCCTAGAAATGCCTTTGTATAAAAACCCGATGGAAGCACCTGTTCTGAGAGAGGGTCCTGTAGCACCCTGCAAGCTGTGGGATCAGGGAAGACATGGGGATTTGCCTTGAACAGAAGCAGAAACTAGTCCCATAAAAATCAGGGAAGCCTCTGACTGTATAGTGGTCAGCCTTCGGGGCCTTTAGGGCCTGACTGTGGAGAGGCCTGAGATTTGGGGCCTTAGCTCCAGCCCGGAAGCCAAGCCAGAGTCTCAGTCCCTGCCTCAGGCCCTGTGAGCAGAGGGGCTGACGGGAGGAGAGGAGTGTGGGGTCTGGCAGGTGCCAACGTCTCCTTTCTTCTCTCCTAGTTACTGAAGCGAGTCTATGGCAGCTACCTGGTAACTCCCGAGTCGGGTAAGCCTGAGCCTGTCGAACCCCGGGAAACATGCGTGGGACGTGCCCATGGCAACTTCCTCCCGAGCTTTGGCAGAACCAAGTAGCATGGGGCAGGGTGCCAGGCTCTTGGGCTTGGAGCCAGGGCTCCTAGCACAGCAGAGGAGCTCCCAGTGTTCAGAGAGGGCTGGGGGCAATGGTGTGGGCTGTTGTTGCCACGCATCGCACGATCCCACCCTGGGGAAAGCCTCGCTGTTGGGAGATTTGTTCTGCTGGAGACTGAGGATCCAAGGAAACGGGGGTTACTTGTGACAGCAGCTCTTTCTACACACCCGCTACCGCTGTGCTGTTGCCCCCGTCTTGGAGACGGGGGCAAACAGAGGGTTTGTGGGTCCGCAGCCAGGCTCGGCCCAGTTGCACGGCAGGTCGGACCCACGATGATGTGTCCAGCAGTGATGAGAATTGGGGGAGGGGGCCTTGGCAGGGCTTGGAGCAAGGGGGGTGTTATCCTGCGCTCGCTGAATGCCCTCCCTCGGACGGGACGGCTCTGTCCCTCTGCAGGCTACAACGTGTCGCTACTCTACGACCTGGAGAACCTCCCTGCCGACAAGGATGCTCTGGTGCACCAGGCCGGCATGCTGAAGCGTAACTGCTTCGCCTCCGTCTTCGAGAAGTACTTCAAGTTCCAGGAAGAAGGGAAGGAGGGGGAGAAGAGGGCGGTCATCCACTACCGGGACGACGAGACCATGTAAGCACGTGGAGCGCGCACACGCCTGCCCTGACACTGCCAACACATTCATTCATCCGTTACTGGGACTAAGAGATTATGTAAACACATACGACACATGCACGTGTGTGCACTCACACACATGCCTGCCCTGATGCAGCCAACACATTTGTCCATTACTGGGATGATGAGATGGTGTAAGCATGTAGTCACACTCATGCATGTACGCACATGTGCATGCACATCTACCCACGCTCCTGCCCTGACACTGCCTACACATTTACCCCTTCCCAGGACAGTGACATGGTCTAAGCATGTAGGGCACGCACACACATGCACATGCATATACACTTGTTCTGATGCTACTGAAATGTTCATTCATTAACGGGACTGAGCTGATGAAAGCATGTAGGGAGGGGGCACACACGTGCATGCACATGTCTGCCCTGTCACTGTCAACATGTTAATCTATTAATTGGACTAAAAGGCAATCGTGTGTGCGCACACATACGTACATATGCAGTCACACACCTGCCCTGATGCTGCCAATGTGTTCATCTGTTACCGAGACAACACAATGATGTAGGTGTGCAGAGCACACACGGGTGCAGCCACACATCCCCCAACAAGTTCATCTATACAGGATCCCAGGCCTGGCTGCCAGACGGGTACATGCCCCGCTCCTCTGTTCAGATGTGTAGGAAGCCGTGGTGAGCAGTAAGCTCCTTGGTGCCGTTTCGGTGAAGGTCCTGGTCTTGTCTCAGCCCATGAGAGGTCCATCATGAAGGCACCACTTGTCTGTCTGACCAACAAGCTGTACATGAATGTTGCCAAACAGCCTGTCAAGGACCCTCTTATTCCTGAAGTTTCAGACTTGGCTGAAGCGCTCTGTTCCCTGGGGAAGGGGCAGTGCCTGGGACAAGGGGCCGTCACATTTTCTAGCAGCCATCCCTGCCTCCAACTGCTCTCTTGCAGTTGCTGTCACGTGCTCCCTGCCATGCACCCTGTCACTTATCACGTGGATGCTCTGATCTGAGCACCTGTGGTGTCTGCATGTCATCCACCTCTGCTGCACACTGTAGCAACACCTTGTTTTCCACGTCAGGGCTTTTCCAGGGTCCCCAGCCTTTGCTCGGAGCAGGTTTGCTTCACACCTGGAAGGCTGTGCCCAGCTCTGGTCCCTGCACCTCCACAAAGAGCTAGGAGACCTAGAGAAGGCCTAAAGAAGGGCAACAAGGATGCTAAAAGCTATGGGAGGGGCTTCCCTAGGTGAAGAGACTAACGAAGCCAAGTCTGGTCAGTTTAGGAAAGAGATGCTTGAGGGGAGACATGAGAAGGGTTTCCAAAACACTAAATGGCAAAGAAGGTCCCTTGGGATTTATTACCGACTGTCTCTCACCAGACAAGAACGAGGGGTTGCAGCATGGAGCAAATAGGCCGTCAGTTGAAAATGACACGAGGAAGTTTTTTTTACGTAGCGTGGAATTAAAGGGTGGAGCTCGTTGTCTCCAGATGTGGCGGAAGTGCAGTTCAGGCAGATTCACCGGGGGCTGGACACGTGCTGGGAGGAAAGGGCATCGGTGGCAGGGAGTGAGGGGCATGGCCCCTGCATCAAAACTTCCTGGACTTCCAATGCTGGAGGCTGCAGGGAGAGGAACCGGGGAAAACCCTGCTCAGACCCAGGCACTCTCCCTCCAGCTCCACTCTCTTCTGCCCTGTGACACACGAGACGGGGCAGGACGGACCTAGGGTCTGACCCACTAGATGTCAATTGTGTCCCTTCCCCCCTCACCCTCTCCAGGTACGTCGAGGCGAAGAAGGACCGCGTGACGGTTGTCTTCAGCACGGTTTTCAAGGACGATGACGACGTGGTGATCGGGAAGGTGTTCATGCAGGTATGGCAAGCGCAGGGCGTCGAGATGGGGTGGCCCCGGCCCCCACACAGGTGTGTTAGAAATTGGCAGTGGCCATGTTTCCAAAGTGACTGCAAGCAGCAGCACAAACAGTGGTGAGAATGGGTGGCTTAACACCTGGAGTCGCTGCACAGCTCCCAGACATCCGTGGAATGGGACACTTCTAGGGTAAAACCGGCTACTGGGCTTAGACAGGAGCTTTTCTAAGCCGGTCTGTTGTTGATGCCCAACAAATAGATTCCTGTCCAGCTTAAGAGTCTGTCACATGGTTTTGTGTTGCCTCTCACCCCAGAGCGCTTGACTGTACATGCGGGGCCCTGGAATACAGCCACTTCACGTGTGGGCTTCAGCCAGCAGGCAGCTAGCTGGAGGACGTGGAGTCTGGGCAAAGAACAGCAAAGCTATAGCGTTTGGGAAAGCACTGCTGTGCGTGTGTGCGTGCAGGTGATGCAATCCATGCTACTCTGAGCGCAGGGTAAGATTCCTTCTTGACCCCAAATACAGCAGTCAGTCTGAACCTGAGCAGAGGGGCAGGACCCTGTAGCCAGTACCCTCCAAATTTAAATCCCAGCAAGAGCATTGGCACAGCCCCCAGCCTGGGCTGCAGCCAACACCTGATGCCTCTGGGAGAGGCTTAAAACCCCCCTGTCACAGGGAGCAGCAAGAGCGGTGTTGGGGGAAGGGGTATAGTCCCAGTCTGTGCTGGGCTGCATCTGGGTGGGTGCTACCCTCTTCGTTCCAAAGACGGTGCCTCTTAAAGCCATAGCACGAAAGGAGCGCAAGCCCGAAGCGTGTCTGGCTCCCAACCCACCCTTGTCTGTAGAGCGCGTGGTTGGGGTTGGGTTTGAAGGCATCGTCCGCATGCCTGGGCTCTGTGCAGGCAAGCGCTTTCTTGTGAAACCTGTGCTGCCACTCAGTCGCGCTGCAACTCCTGACCCCACACGCCATCCGCGTGTCGGGGCGCCCTCTCCACACGCAGTGCCCTGAGATGGCACCGATGTTGAGCACGAGTCCTGCGAAACCCTGGCTGCAGCTGAGTCTCATGGCAGGAGCTTGTATTGGGGCCTGTCGAGCTGGGCACACATCATATTCTGGGGTACAGGAGGGATGAGGTCAGAGAGCTGGTGCTGAGCCGGGTGCCGGCCACGTTGCATCCTCATAGTCCAACAGCTGTGGTCTCCCTCCCAGCCACCAGACGCGTCCAGGACGTAGTCATCGGATCCTCTGCGTTGTCTCTGGCGTGAGTCGCGAGCTGGGCATTTGCTCAGGGTGCGAGTCCTCCTGCCAGCGCTCCCAGCCCCGCGTGCCTGGTGTTAACTCTGAGCTCCCCCAGTTTCAGCTCGTAAAACCGTGGGCTTAACCGATGGGGCTGGGTGATGTCGCCAAGGGTCCAGCTGCTTCCAGCCACTGAGTCATCCTAGGTCTCTCCCCACACAATGTTGCACTGTCTGATGGGTGTTGCACCTCAGCTGCTCCGCTCATGGGGAAAATCTGACTGGCACCAGCTGCCTCAGGCAGGAGGAAGCTCTTTGAGCTGCTTCTGCCTTTGGCGTCAAGTTGCAAGAGCGTGGTTCTGAGCTCCACGCTGCAAAAAGCCTGTGGAGAAGCTGGAGAAGGGCTAGAGGCAGCGACAGGGCTGGTCAAGGGCTGGGAAGCCAGGTCCTGCGGGGAGAGGCCAAGGGAGCATGTTCCAGGCGTGTTCGGCTGGGGGGAAAGGGGCTTCAGAGGGCACCTGGGAGCAGCCAGCAGGGGCCTGGGGGCTCCGGAGAGAAGAGGGAGAGCAGCTTCTCTCTCCTGCTGCAGAGCAGAGCACACAGATCCATGGCTTGAAGTTGCAGCAAAGCAGGTTTAGGTTGGATCTCAGGAAACACTTATTCACTGCCTGGGCAGGGATGCCGGGGCCAGGGGACTCTCCAGCACTGGAGATCCAACAAGAGGCTGGACGGGTGCAGCGGGGCAGGCAGGATCAAGGTGCAGTGATGCCCATGCTGTGCTGGGGGGTGACCCTGGCTGGGGGGGATCCCCCCCACCCTTTGCTACATGCATCAGGGTGTTTTTAAGCATCTGAGTCGCTGGGTGCTGGCTGCAGCCCGGGCTGGGGCTGTGCTCGGGCAGTGCCGATGCTCCTGCTGGGATGAGGCTCTTGGCTGGAAGGTCTCATCCCTCCGCTCAGGGTCAGACCAGCCCCATATTTGAGGTCCGGAAAGAATTTGAATCCGGGGTCGGATTAATACGGACTGGGGATGGATTTGCCTTCCTGTCACGGGCATGGCCTCTGCTCTGGGTTTCAAGCATATATCGACAGGCATTTATAGAAGCAGGATGGTGGCAGCCGCAGCCCCCCTGTATCCCAGGGTCGGGGGCGATGCCCGGGACTGTGTCAGGGGCGACGATGTCGTGCAGCTCCGAGGTCGCACACCGAGTTTGTCTGAGAGGTTTGGACGGGGTTGATCCTGCCTCAGGCTGGACGTGACCCCACAGCTCCTTGCCAGATCCACGGCTCCAGGATGTTATAATTTGGTGTTGGAGAAGGCCCCTGCCTGCGTCTCAGCCCTGTCCTCCCTGGCAGGGAGGAGGGAAGGCTCCATCCGAATGACCCCGGCCTTTTGGGCAGGTTCCGAATCTCCGTAGCAGGTCTCGGCCCCCGTGGCCCTGAATGACTCCCTGGGACCCTCCCATCCGTTTGCCCCCACTCAGATGGAGATGTCGGGGTCTAGCTCAGGACAGGGATGGCTCAGGTCCTGCAGCCAGACTTCGTGTCCGCAGGCTGGGAACTCTGCGCGCACGACCCCAAACCCACGGACTCACTTCCAGCTTTCTCTCCCTGCCAGGAATTCAAGGAGGGGCGACGTGCCAGCCACACAGCCCCCCAGGTGCTCTTCAGCCACCGGGAGCCCCCCCTGGAGCTGAAGGACACCGACGCTGCCGTGGGTGACAACATCGGCTACATCACCTTCGGTAAGTCGCGTCTAGCAGGTTCCCGCTGGAGCGCCACCTTGGCTTTACCCGTCTGTACTTGGGCGGCTTTGGAAAATGGGAGGTTGGCTCCTAACTCGCTCGCGTTTTGTAAGATTTGGCTCTGCGTTTCTGACGACAAGGCCACGTGGCTGAGCGGAAACGGACTGTGGGCAAACGTTGTAGGTGCAGAAGTGGGAGCCGGGAACTCTTGTCGCCGTGTCCCAGCTGTCTCAGCAAGCTCTTGAGGCTACAACTGGACGATATGGGCTGTGGCGGGACTGCAACAGTCCAGCCCTGCATGGGACCATAGACCTTTCCCTCTAGAGCGCCCCTAGTGCTGGCTGCCATTTTGGCTGACCTGGGGGGTCCTGGCACTGCCCCCTTCACATGCTGAGATTGGGCCCTGCCAGCCTGGCAGAACCCCCTCCCGGTCCCCCACGCGGGGATTGGGGCCAGGGGCCAGTGCCAGCCCTGCCCAGTCCTGTGTGCTGTGATCGGGTGCCCAGTTCAGCACGAAGGGCTGGGGGCTCCCATCAGTCTGGAAATTTGGCAGCAAGGAGAGTGATGCCTTTGCTCTCCCACTGCCAAATTTTGGGGCCCAGGTCTGAGCCACGGGCTGAGCTCCCTGGTGTAGCTTGTCTGGCCACGAAGATGTCTGCAGATACCTTTTCCTTCAGCAAATAGAAGCAGGACCTGAGCATGTGGCTGGTGCCACGGGCTCCGCGGGGTTCTGGGCTGTCGGAGAATCACAGACTCGTTGAAAACGAGGGTGGGAAGGGACCTCAGGTTGCATCTAATCCAACCCCCTGCTCAAAGCAGGACCAGCCCCAACTGCATCATCCCAACCAAGGCTTTGTCTAGCTGGGTCTTCACAACCTCCAAGGATGGAGACTCCACCACCTCTCTGGCTAACCTCTTCCAGTGCTTTACTACCCTCTTACTGAGAAAGTTCTTCCTAATATCCAACCTCAATTTCCCTTGCTTGCTCCTTGTCCTGTCATCTGCCCCCACTGAGAACAGCCCAGCTCCGTCCTCTTTGCAGCCCCCCTGCAGGGAGGTGAAGGCTGCTATTGAATCCCCTTCAGTCTTCTCTTCTCCAGACTAAATCAGCCCAGTTCCCCCAGCCTCTCCTCCCTAGTCCTGTCCCCCAGCCCCCAAACCATTTTCACTACCCTCCGCTGGACTCTCTCCAATGTGTCCACATCCTTTCTGTAGTGGGGCCCACAGCTGGACGCAGCACTCCAGATGTGGCCTCCCCAGTGCTGAACAGAGGGGAAGAATCGCGTCCCTCCATCTGTGGCACTGCTCCTGTCAATGCAGCCCAGGATGCTGTTGGCTTTCTGGGCACCGAGGGCACACTGCTGGCTCCTGTTCAGCTTCTTGTCCCCTGTCCCCCCAGGTCCTTTTCTGCAGAGCTGCTGCCCAGCCCGTCACCCCCAGCCTGCCCCGGTGCAGGGGATTGCTCCCTCCTCAGCGCAGGACTTTGCACTTGTCCTTGCTGAACCTCAGGAGATTTCTTTTGGCCCAATCCTCCAGCTTGTCGAGGTCACTCTGAAGCCTAGCCCAACCCTCCAGACTACTCCCTCCAGCTTGATGTCATCTGCAACGTCAGGCCTTCGTGCAGTCAGGGACTTTGGGCTTGACCTCCAGCCGACCATGGCTTTGACCCCACTGTATTTTTGTACATTCAGGAAAAGCACCAAGCCAGAAATGTCTCCAGCGCAGGTTTATATTGATGCACTTTAACCCCCTGGGTCCTTCCTTCGTTATGTGATTCTGCTGTAGGATTTTGCAAGGATAGTGGTAGTTCAAGGGCATGGTGTAGCGTGACTGACTTGTCTCCAGGGGAAAAAGCTGGGGATTTTCATAAAATGGTGCTTGGGAATTGTAGAGTCCGAGCACAGTGGGGTGGGCAGGGAACTGTGGGGTCATACCCAGCCCAAGGCAGGATCATTCCTGTCCAAAAGCCCCCGACAAACCCCGTGTCTGACCTTGGAGCCATAGGACACAGTCGCCCGACACAGCGCCAGGCATCACCGCTGCCCCTAGGATACATGGGGGCTGTGGCTGCCAAGGTCCTGCTGCTGCCAGGGGGGTTGGTGGGCGCTGGAGAGAGCCCAGGCCGTGCCCCTGCTGCAGAGGGAGAGGAAATCCCTCCGGCCAAGCCAGGCTGAGCAGGGGGCAAATCCCTGCCTGTCCCCCCAAGGCAGCATGAGCATGCCCACCTTTCTGCAGGCCTCTCTGCCCGCTCTCCCTCCAGAAACGTTTGTTGCCGTGGCTTCTCTGTGAACCTCATCCACAGCATCAGCAGGTGCCTCAAGTGCTGCTACATGCTACTGCAGCCTGTCCCGGGCCAGAAGCAGCTTCTTCCTCACTGTTTTATCAGTGATCCTTCTCAATAATTCACTAAAGGAGAAGAGAGAAAAGAGGGACGTTATTCCATAAGTCTAAAGTGTTAATGCTCTGTTCGTGCGGTTGCTGCCTCCCAAGGAGCACTCGGCCCAGGCCCTGTCTGTGCCACTTGTACTTCCTGTTGCAAATTATTGATACCAATGTTTGAACTGCGTCAGAAGAGATAGCGGTGGGGAAGGGGTGGCCGTGGGCTGGGGCTGCTGGCTGATGTTTTAGCTGGGCACGTCCCCCTTTGACCAGTCCCCAGGCATGGAAAGAAGCGGGCACATCCTGCAAGGGCGCTGGGGCCTGCAGGCACTGGGTCTCGCAGGGAAACCCCCACACGAGCGCATCCTCTGGAAACGTTACTCGCCTCCGGTTGTTCAGACAAATGAAGAGCTCGTCGGGCACGGCGCTCTCGCAGACAGAGCTTCTCGCCGTCTCCCCGCAGCAGGAGCATCGTCCCCGCTTGTAGCCTCCCCGGTGCCTCGGGGTCCATTCAAAGTCATACTCGTGTTGTTGGCATTTAGCACCGCAGTCACCAGAGGAAGAAATTTTGGCCTGTTTCGGTTTCTTGCGTTGTTTTGCACCATCAGCCCCTTGCAGGTAACATAGGAGCTGACTGGCTGGTAGGTGATGTCCCACGTGCCCAGGAGACGAGAGGCCTCGTGGATTAAAGTCCCCGGCTGGGAATCTTTGCCAAGGTGACTCGGAGTCTCCCAGAATCGTGGACCCAGATAAATGGTTTTATCTTCAGATTTTGAATAAACCCACACGCAGTTTCTTACTGGAAGGATCCTCTATGAACTTGGCTTCCTCCAGCACCGAGATGAGGTCTCACCCGCTGCTCCGTCAGGACCGCGTAGCGCGCCATCCAGAATTTGGGCTCGTTGATACCACAGTAAAACGGGCCCTGGGGCGTCTCCATCAGCACGCGGCCCTTCTTCAAGGCATCTCTCAGGATCTCCAGCGCTCTGCCTTGCTGCTTCTGCGATGCTCACCTCTTGTTTTGGTCAGGCAGGGGGTGTAACTTTTGCCACCTCTTTTAAAAATGTGGCATTGCCTTTGGGGTTTTTCCTTGCTGCACACGATGGCTTCTTGGAGACTCATCCCTGCACGGAGCAGCAATGCGGGGGATTCCCTCCGAGCCCCAGGCGGCAACCAGCAAGGCTGGGCAGCCTGGGACATCCCCATAGCAGATGGACTTAACTTCCCATGGGGCAACCACAGTAGACTGCGCTCTGCGGCTTTCCTCTCTAGTCTAGAGGCTGGGCAGGGCCCCCGCCACAACACGCGATGCCAAGCACCGAGGACTGAGAACTGTTCCAAGAAAACTGTGTTGTTTGACTCATGAGTCCGGAGCTGAGCATGGGCAGAGCTGGGCGTGGAGGGTGGCACGCGGCAGGCGTTCCCCGGGGCTGAGGCGTCGCGGCTGCTCTGCTCTCCCAGCCGTGCTCCTTGTTGTGGCACCCGGAGCCAGCCCTGCTGGACCCAGTCTCCGTGGTGGAAAAGTGGAGAAACATCCGAGCTGCCCTGTGCTGGCTCAGAACCAGGCCCGTCCTGCCCCATGTCCCAGGGCAGAGTGGAGCTGGCGGGCGAGTGCCCGGGGCCAAGCAGGGCTTTCCCCTGTTCTTCCAGCACGGAGGTCCCGGCAGGGCTTGTGCAGAGGCCGTGCCCCTCGCTCCCTGCCCCAGCGCTCCCCGTGCCCCTTTCCTCCCCACACGTGTTGAGTCCTCGGTGGATCTGGCCACGCTCTCAGCTCCGCCATGTCTGGAGCCACGAGTCCCCTGTGAATGCCCCGTGGGGGGACAGGACGGCCTGGGCTTGGTTGGCAGCTGCCCGTGCCGGGATCCCCGCTTTGTCTGGGCAGAGACGGGCAGGAATAAATCCCCGGGGACTTTCTCTTCCCCGTTCAGTGCAGTGCAAACCCTGCTCCTGTCCCCTCCGGCGTCTCTCCTAGGCCTGGCCTCGGTTTCTCCCCTAGGGAAGCCCCTCCGCAGCCCCCGGCCTCCTTGCTGTCCTGCTCCGCACCTTCTCCAGCTCTCCTCTCTCCTCCCGGGGCTGCGGGCACCCGAGCCGGGCACCAGGTTCAAAGCACAGATACCCCGTGGGTTTGTAAAAGGGCCTTGTGATGCTTCCCGTTGTGACAGTCTCTCCGGGGAGACTGGGCTCTGCTGCTGCTTGGGTTTTGGCTGGGACACGGGTTCGTGTGAGAACCCCCCCAGGCCTTTTTCCCCATCACTGCAATCCCAATGACATGGGGCAGGATTGGAGATGGCGCCCTGCCCCGCCAGCTGGCACAGCTGTCAGGGGACCCTGTCCTGTGAGAGCCGGCGCTGGTAAACCACGTTTCACCATGTGGTAGCTCAGGAAGGGCACGTACCCTCGAGCTCGCCAGTGTCCATTACCGGGTGTACTCAAATCTAAGTCAACCCTGAATTTAAAACACCGAGATTGCGTGCGTGTGGAAAATGTACACGTCTCCTCACCAGTTCCCAGGTGTAGGATATCATGGGGGGGGGTGGTCTTGAATTTGTCCCTATCCCCCTTCCTGCTACAGCTAGGTTCTCCACCATGGGGGTGGGGGTCATCTTAGATTCAAGTGAATACAGGGAAAGGGCAGGTCTCTGCTGCCAGTGGTCTCCGAGCCGGTACCCGGCATGGATGGAGAGTAACCGTGCCACCCTCCACTTGCTTTCCAGTGCTGTTCCCCCGCCACACCAACGCCGCGGCCCGGGACAACACCATCAACCTGATCCACACCTTCCGCGACTACCTGCACTATCACATCAAGTGCTCCAAGGTACCAGGGAGGGGGGAGGTCTCACTGGCACATCTCCTGCCTGGTGCGGGCTGCTGCTCCGTGCCGGGGTCCCTCCAGTCCTGGGGCAGCCCTCGGCTGGCGTCCCTGAGCCTCACCCGTGTCCCCCTAGGCCTACATCCACACACGCATGAGGGCAAAGACATCCGACTTCCTCAAGGTGCTGAACCGAGCCCGGCCCGACGCCGAGAAGAAGGAGATGAAAACTATCACGTGAGTGTCTCTCCCCTCCCTGTCCCAGGCAGGCATTGCCCTCGGTGCCCCTTGCCCAGCTCCCAGGCCGCTGGGTGCTTGAGCAGGCAGTGAAGGCCGGAGCTGCCTCCCCGCTACGCCCCCAGGCCAGGGCCGCCCTTGGCAAGGGAAGGTGAAGCCAACGGGCTTTCCTCCTGCCCCGGAGGGCAGCGCCCGGGAAGCCTAAGGCGGCGGCTGAGGCTTGTCCTGAGCGGAGGGTGAGCAGGCCCTGTTCTGTGTGGTGTCGGCTGCCGGCCAAGAAGAGGACAGTGTGGAGCCCAGGGCAGGCTCGGAGCCCCAGCCCTCGGTGGGGACCAGGCTGCGGGGTCCCCGCTGGGCAGGTATCTGTGCCCAGGTGTAACCCCGGGGGGGGAGGCCCCAAACGGAGCTGGGAGCAGGGGCACTCTCAGCACCTGCAGCTGCATCCAGTCCCTCTTGGCTGGAAGATGCTCAGCCTTGGTTTCCCCATCTGGGAAATGGACGCAGCCCCTTGGGGATGAGCAGGGCTCAGAGGGCCGCAAGCAACAGCAAAGCCCAGGGCAACGCGACCTGCCAGGGATGGGGATGGGGGTGTGCAGGCTGGCACCTGGGGCCGCCTGATCCTGCGGTGATGCGCAAGCCCCCTGTGACCCCTCAATGTGGGGGCAGCCGGGTCCCTGCACCCTTCCCCCTCCCTGTGTTCATGCCTGCCCCCTCCCTTGTCCTCCACAGGAGCCTGCTGGGGGCCGGGCACGTGTCCAGCCAGCGCCAGGCCCCGGCGGGCGCGGAGCACAGAGCAGCCAGGCAGCGCAGTTGAGGCCAGGACAGGCAGTGCAGATAGGTACCGCCAGGGCGCGCCCCCAGCGCCCCGGCACCAGTGCTCCCCACGGCCTCCCACAGCACACAGGGCTCCCCCCACCTTCTCCCGGGGGCTTCACGCCTCCCGGAGCGGCCTTACAGGCCAGGCATGTTCGCACCGTCCTCTCCATGCCCCGTGGGCGTCCCCACGTGAGCCCAGGGCAGCTGGCGGTAGCAGCGGTACCAAGTGGGCACCCGGGGGGCTGGCTGAGGAGGGGGCAGCAGCTGCCACCTGCCCTGGCACCATGCAAGGGGGTGGCACTGCCCCCAATCTCCGTGCCCCCCACCTGGTGGTGCCACGTGCAGGGCCCGGCCCTAACGCCTGCCTTTACCTCCGCAGGGGGAAGACATTCGCTGCCCGCTAGCCCCTGGCAGGGCCAGGCCGCACACTGCCGCCTCCCCCTCGCATGAGCAGGGCGGCTCCGCGTCAGCCGGGCGGGGGGAAGGAGTCAGGCTGGGCTCAGGCATGGGAGTCTGGCCCTGGCCCTTTCCAGTCTGCTCTGCTGGCTCTGGCTTCAGGGGGCCATGGGGTGTCCCCATCTTTGCTGCTGCTCTTCCTTCCCTGCTGGGCACCACAATAAAGCAGTTCTACCCCCCACACGCTGGCTCCGCATTGACGGGGGGCAAGGGAGGGAGGACTCTGTCCTGTGCCAGGCAGTGCCATGGCTTCCTGTGCTGGCATGGGGGTGGGGGCACCATGCAGGCTCAGGGGCAAGCTCCCCCCCCACTGGCCATGGCAACAATCTGTGCCCCCCCCCCAGCACTTGGTGGGGGGGGGATGGAGATGGGTCTCCCTGTGTGCACCAGCATGGTGGATGGGTGGGGGCATGTGCCATGTGTGTAGTGTGCCTGTGGGCGTGTAGCTGCTCCTGAGGCATGGGTGCTGGGGGCAGAGCAGCGTGGTCCTGGGGCATGTGGAAGCCCTGCCCCCCCCTCTCCCCACTGCCCAGGGGCAGGAACCGCTGCCGCCACGGGGGCCAGCCACTGGTGGGCTCTGGTTAGCCTTAGCAGTGGGTGCACACGCATGTGAGGCAGGTGGGCAACCCCCAGCCATGGCCTGTGCCAGCAGTGCCCCCTAGTGGCTGCTCCTGGGGGTGACAGCAGCCCCTGCCTTAACCCCTTCAGCCCTGCGGACACCATGCCTAGCATCCCCCAGCCCCGCCCCCTCCTTTTTTTGGGAACCAATCAGAGTAGCCTCCTCCAACCAGCCCCTCCCCGGTGTCCAGATTTCTAATGCTCCCCAGCATCCCTGACCCTGCCCCAGGACTGGAGGGGGCTTGGTGTGTGCCATGGGGGGCAGGGAGGGGGCTGTGCCCTGCCCCCCAGGTCTGGATCCAAGGCACGGGGCCCTGCTACCAGGCAGGAGCCCAGTCCAGCCCACGGTGGGTGCTGAGGAAGGCACCATGGCCAGACCAGCACCCGCTGCAAGGAGAGGTGGGTACCACAGCCAACCAGGCGGGCACTGGCTGAGGGAGCCCAGCAGGAGAGGGGGGGCTCCACCCCAGTCACGTGGCGCAGGGGGTGACAGGTCCTGGGGCCACGCAGCCCAGCGGGGAGCGGGCGCAGGCAGTGCACCGGGACCCGCTATGGGAAATAATTTATATCATTTAAAAGTCCTCTGATACAAAACCCGCCCCCCCACAATGCACTGCTCCTGCTCCGCAGCTAGCGGTCAGGGCGCTGCACGCAGAACACTTTGGCTTGGTGGTCGCCCGACGTCGTCACCACGATGGAGGCGTCCCTGGGGAGAGGAAGGGAGGGGGTGCTGAGCGGGGCTGCTCTTCTGCCCGTGGACCCCCCCAGCAGCTCTGTCCCCCACCCCTCCCAGCCCAGTGTGCCCCAAGAGCCTCCCACGTGGCAGCCAGGCATGCAGGGAGGTATCCAGCCCCGAGCCCGGCTGTGGACAGACAACAGGCCCCCCCCGGCAAGCGGGGCGAGCTGGGTACAGGCACTCACTTGTTGAGGGCAAAGTCGAGGATCTCGGCACCGTGGCCCCGGTACTCGCTGAGCAGCTTGCCGGAGCGGGCGTCCCAGAGCCGCACGGCGCCGTCCAGGCTGCAGGTGTACACCACGGCCGCGCTCTCCTCCCACAGCAGCTGCACGATGCCCGACTGCCACCCGGCGCCCGCGTCAGCCTGGGCACGGCCGCAGCCCCCGGGGCGCCAGGGCCAGCTGGGGGAGCCCCTGCCAAGGGGTCACTGCCTCGAGGTGCAGCAAGGCCAGCCCCCACCGGGACCCCAGGAAGATGCAGAAAATGACCCCCTCCAGAGACAGGATCCAGGGGGCTTAGGCGCAGAGCGGGGGCAGGGGGCTTAGGCGCAGCCTTCCCCTGTGGGATAGTCAAGGAACCCCCCAGCCAGGGGCACGTGGAAGCAGCAGGCCCAGCCCCCAGGCAGCCCGCCCCATACCTCGTGCTGGCACTTGTGCCGCAGGCTCTGCGTGGAGAGGTCGTAGATGGCCAGCGTCCCGTCCAGGTAGCCCACGGCGGCCAGTGGCATCCTGGGGGGCCGGGGGAAGCTGTTACGGGGGCAGCAGGGGCAGAGACTACCACTGCAGCTGAGGGGGGAAGTCACAGGCAGAGCCCCTGCTCCATGCAGCGGTCAAGGGTAGCCCAGGCAAAGGGCAGAGATCACGTGACTCCTGGCTGCCAACACCCACCACCCCATGGCCAGGACCCCGACCCTGACCCCCGCACTCACACATTGCAGAAGCCCAGCGACTCCACGGAGTTCGACTCGGGCTCCTCGGCCGCCCCGGCTGGGGTCTGCGGGGCGGCGCTCCCCTCCTGGAACACGCACACCACCTGCGGCACACGCCTGTCAGCCGGGGACTCGGTAGCCCAGCGGGGATCCCATGGCAGGGGCACCACGTTGCAAGGGGGCCCTGGGCCATGCCACCCCCAGGAATACGGCCACAACCCCCCCCTCCGAGGGCTCCAGCAAGCGGGGATGAGCTGCCTTGGGCCAAGGGTGCACCCCAGCATGTTGGCCCCGCTGCCAGCAGTGCATGCAGTACACTCCTGGGGCAGCAGTGCATGCAGAAGGCTCCTGGGGCAGCACATCAGCAGAGACCCCCACCCAGGGGTGTCCCCCCAACTCAGTCCCAAGATGACACAGACTCACCTTGCCGGTGGCGGCGTTCACCAGCTTCGCCTGGCAGTCCACAGAGCCCGTCAGGACCAGGCTGCCGTCCTTACTGCTGGCCACACACGTCAGGGGGCCCTGGTGCCCGTCCTGGCCTGGGGAGGACCTGGGGTGAGCCCCCACGGCACCGCCACTCCCAACGGCCCTCAAACCCGACCCCAGCCCCAGGTTGGGACAAGCCCTGCCTACCTTTGAGGACGTGGATCGAGCTGCCCTGCTTCAGGTCCCAGACGCGCACGGTGCCGTCCTCGTAGCCGACCACCGCTGTCTTCCCTGGACGGAGAGAGGGGCTCGCGGCTCTCATCACCCCCAAGACCCACCCCCGCACGCCCGGGGACACCCTCCCCGCCGCACGCCGCAGGGGCCACCCCCAACGAGCACCGCCGATGCCCTGACGCCCTCCCCCGGCCGCGCCGCACTGGGGGCAAGGCAAGGCAGCCCGCACCGTCGGGGAGAACCTTGCCGCAGGTGGCCGGGCAGCTCGGGCCCTGGAAAGTCTTGCAGTCTCCGCCCGGGATCTTCCACATCCAGGAGTTGCCGTCGGCCGTGCCCGCCAGCAGGACGTGGGCCTGGGGGTGCCACTCCATCCACTGGGCAGAGGGAGGAGGACGCATGGAGCCCAGGCACCACGCGGGGCGGGGCGGGGCGGGGCGAGGGGACCGGGCCCTCGGCCTGCACCCCCTCCCCGCTGCCCGGCCCCCCAACTCTCACCTCCAAGTCCCCCACTTCGAAGGACCAGACCTCCTCCTTGGTGTCCACGCGCCACACCTTGATCAGCCCGCTCATGTCCCCCGTGGCCACGAACACCGAGTCGTGGCTGAAGCCGGCGCAGGTGACCGAATCCTTGTGACCTGCGGGGGCGGAGAGGGGGCAGCTGGCGCGGGGGCCGCGGGGGGAGGGGGGGCGGCCCCGTCCACCCCCGCCCGGGGCGGCGCGGCCGCGGGCGCCTCACCCGAGCACTGGAAGAGCAGCTCCCCGTCGCTCAGCCGCCACACGAACGCCTGGTCGTCCTCGCCGCCCGTCACCGCCAGCGTGTTGGTGCGCGGGTCCAGGCTCACGCAGAACACGGAGGCTGGGGGGACACGGCCGCACGTCCGTCAGTGCACGGCGCGGCACGGCGCGGCGCGGGGACGTGCGGGGACGGGGCTCACCCGAGTGCCGGGCGAAGGTGACCTCGCTGTCGTCGGGGGCGGGGGGGCCGCCGTGCCGCGCACCCCCCCCCTCCTCCTCTTCCTCCTCCGTGTCCCAGGCCTCGTCCTCCGGCCCCTCGTCTGCGTCCGCGTCCACGTCCACGTCCTGCATCTCGGCCGCCAGCTCGTCTGCGGGGGGGGGTCCGCGGTCAGAGCCTGCAGCACTGGGGGGCGCCCCCCCGCAAGGTGGGGGAGGGGCGTGACCCCCATGAGGGGCGGGGGAGGGGCAGAGGTGGGGGAGGGTACGCACCCCCCCAACTGAGGGCATGGGGGAGGGGCGTGACCCCGTGGGGGGCGGGGCGTGACCCCGCGGGGGGGAGGTCGTGACCCCGCGGGGGGCGGGGCGTGACCCCGCGGGGGGCGGGGGGAGGAGGGGTCGATCGTGACCCCGCGGGCGCTCACCGGGGCCGGGCGGGCCCAGCTCCACCACCTCGATGATCTCCTCGTCGCCGTGGAAGAGCATTGCGGGGCCGGGGCCGGGGCCGGGGCCGCCGGCGGGCTCCATGCTGCGCTGCGCTGCGCCGCGCCGGGCTGGGCCGCGTTCCCCTCAGCGCCGGAGCAGGGCGCGGTGGGAAGGGGAGGGCGCGGCTCCGCCAATGGCGAGCGAGGAAAGGGCCGCTGCAGCCAATCCGCAGGCGCGTCATCGCCCGGGCCCTGCCCCTCCCGCAACAGGGTAGGTTGTCCTCCGCGCCATACGCGAGGCCGCGGGGCATGCTGGGGAGTGTAGTCCCCGATCCGCCTTCGGCCGCCGCGCGGGGTGTGTCGGGACGGCGCAGGGGCAACATGGCGGCGGCCGGGCTGCGGGGTGAGTGCGGCGCGGGGAGCCCCGGGATAGCGCCCACCCCAACTCCGCATGAAAGCCTTAAGGGTTTGGGGGGTACTGCGCATGCGCACTAATGCGGGCCGCGACTGTCCGCGTTTCTCCTGCGATAGCTTCTCGGGAGAGGCCGGCCCTGCGCCTGCGCACGAGCGCCGCCGGATCGGGGCTCTGCAGGGCCCACCCCCTGCCTCAGTTTCCCCCGCTGCAGCAAGGCGCTGCCCCGCTTTGCCTGGGCCAGGCCCAGGTCAGACCAGGTGGAGGGAGGGGGCTGGGGGTCCCGTCCAGCACAGCCGTGTCCCCCGTGCGTCCTGCCCTCAGCTCCGCTCAGCGTTTATCACACGAGTCGCCCGTCCACAGCATCACGTATGTAACATGTGCCGCCCGGCTCTGGGGCGTTACACGTGTCCGGGCAGTGACGGCCTGGGGCCCGTCTACATTTATTGCGCGATTCACCAGTCAATTTGTGTAACAAATGTAAGGTGCGGCGGGGGCCTTAACTCCCAGCAGGGAGCTGTGGGGTGGCATCCCCGCCCCGACGACTGCCCCACTGCCTCCGGTGTGGCAGCGCTGTAATGCGGGTTCAACATTACGTGTGCCCGTGACCCTGCTCCCCCCTTGTGCAGGCTTCTTCTCCGCGGCGGCGCGCCGCACCGGTGTCCGCACACCACAGCCCTGCCGCTCACAGGCTTCAGCAGAGATGCAGACCAGGCCGGACCCCGCGGGGCCGCCACCCATCGAGTACATCCCCACGCGCAAGGCCAAGAACCCCATGCGCGCCGTGGGGGTGGCCTGGTGAGTGCCCGCCGCCCCGGGGTCTCCAGCTGCACGGGTCAGCCCTAGCACACGACACGCAGACTGGGGCTGCGGGTGAGGAGCGAGGGGCACCGCAGGCACTAACCACCGCCTCGGTCCCCCCAGGGCCATCGGCTTCCCCTTGGGCATCCTCCTCTTCCTCTTCACCAAGCACAAGGTCGACCACAACCGTGTCGAGCAGCTCCAGAGCCTCCAGAACATGAAGAGGGCCAACGTGGGGCCCGAGGCGGAGCAGCAGTACCGGGGGGTGCTGCACAGGGCGGGGCGCACCTAGCCGGGTCCCACGGGGCCTGAATAAACCTGAAGCAGCACGAACCCTGCCTGTGTGTGTGCACTGAGCGGGGTGCAGTGTGGGGGGCCGCGCAGGGTCCGTCCGGAGAGGTCTGTGCCCCCAGCCCAGGGGCCTGATGCCCACCCCGTCCCCGCGAGGGCAGTCACAGGCACAGGCGGCGGGTGTCAGACGGGCACTTTATTGGCAGCATCCAGTCCAGGCTCTTTGGTGTCGGCGAAGCAGGCTCAGCCCCTGCCTGGCGCTGTGGGGGGTCCCGGGCAGGGCTGGCCATGGGGTGCCAGGTGCAGCAAGCAGAGCCCCCCCCACCTTTGCTGGGGACCCCTCTACCCTCCCCCGTACCGTGCCGCCATGTTGGTGCATGCACCGTTAAGGCACGGAGCAGCCCCGGGGCGGGAGGGGGAGAGACACGGGTACAGCCACGTGTCCAGAGCACGTGCATGTGCCCACGTGTCAGCCAGCGTCCCACGTGCGCCCCGCGCAGCACCTCCCATCCCGGGCTGGTGGGGCCGGGACGCACCCAGGCCCTGGGGAGGGGCGGGGGCAATAAGGCAAGGGCCCACCTCCCCCCGTGCGTCAGCATGCCCGGGGGCCGCACGGAGCCGGGCAGCGCGGGCGGGACGCGGGCTCTATCTGCGGCCGACCAGCTGCAGCACGGAGGTGAAGATGTACATGATGTCGGTGTAGATGCGCAGCGCGCCGTACACGTACTCCTCCGCGCCCAGCGCCTGCTTCCGGTCGCCCAGCACCAGCTGCGTGTCGTAGGCCAGGAACTGCCGGGGGGGGAGAGGGGGCAGGCGGTCAGGGCCAGGCCCCCCGACGCCGTGCCCCCTCCTCCAGTGTGGGCACCCCCCGCCGGCCCCCACTCACCAGGGTGAAGACGATGGCGCCCAGGGCCGCGTACAGCATGTGCAGCCAATAGATCTGCGGGGAGGGAAGGGGAGGGGGTCACACTGCTGCCCCCCTCCGCATATTGCTCCCCTCCCAGGCAGGAGGCTGAGTCCGGGCACCAGGTCGGGACACGGGGGGGTGTTCAGCAGACAGCGGAGTGGGGGGGGCTGCTTCCACTCCCACAATGCCTTGCGGGGGGGTTTCACCCCCACCCCGCACTCACGTATTTGAAGGACAGGACGATGGCGGTGACGATGCCCGTTACCGTGATGACGATGCCGAGGACGCAGAACAGCCCCGTGCAGGAGGTGAAATCAACCTGGGGGGTGGTCGTGGGGGGCGGTTATAGGGGGCAGGGGCAACGCTCCTGCCTGGTCCGTACTTGCCATGTGGAGGGTCTAGGTCAAAGGTCAGCCCCAGGCTGAACCGGCTGGGGGGGGCGGTGCCCCCCACCAGGTTGAGGGAGGGGTCCCACCAGCCAGGGGGGCTCCGTGCTCAGGAAGGGGGGCTCTGCCCTGGCTCTCAGGAGTGGGGGTCCCCAGCTGTGTCCCCCACCGCCCGGTCCCCCTCACCTTGGTCTGGAAGCAGAAGACGGTGACCACGATGGCCACGATGGCCGTGATGATCATGGCGATGAATACGGCCTTGGTGCCATACCAGCTGTGGGGGGGGGGTCAGTCTGGGGGGGTCCAGACCAACCCCCACCCCACAGGGGCAAGCTGGGGCTCCCAATTGGCACCTAATGAAGGTGCCAGGAGCCTGGGGGAGGGTATGGGGGGGCCACAGTACCTGGAGATGGTGCCCGTCATGAAGCCCATGGCCAGCGTCTGCAGAGGGGGTGGGGCTGGGTCAGCTGTGGGCCAAGGCCCCCATGGGTGTAAGGGAGCGGGCCCCCCCCTCCCCACAGCCCCCCCAGCCCCCACTCACGAAGACAGCGAGCAGGATGATGTTCCAGGGGTAGCGCCGCCTGCAGAGGGAAGGAAGGAGGCGGGACACGGGTCAGGCCCCGATCCTGGGGGGTCCCGATGCCCTGCCCCCCCCCCGCCCCCAACGGGTACTCACCTGGGCCCCTTGCAGCAGGCCAGCGTCAGGTAGGTGACCAGGAACACGGCGCTGGGGGGAGAGACCGTCACACCCCGCCTGGCCCCCACCGGCAGAGGGGATGGGACCCCCCCCACCCCCGTCCTGCCAGCCCAGAGCTCTGCAGCCCCCGGCACTGGGACCCCGGTCCTGGTGGGGTTCACGGGGGGGGGTTCAGGGGGTACTCACTAGGAGGCGTAGTACACGGCCATGTTCTTGCGCACAAAGTCTCTGACGGGGGAGCTGCGGGGGGGGGGGGCAGTCAGAGCCTGGCAAGGCACCCCATCCTGCCCCCCCCAAAGCCAATGCCCCCCTATCCCCTAGGGCAGCTCTGCCCCCCCCACACTCACACGAAGACGAAGACAGAGATGATGCCCACGGTGACCAAGAGCTGCACCGAGATGATGGTGTAGACCTAGGGGGCAAATGGGGGGCCGTTACCCCCAGCCAGGGCAGGGACAGGGCCAGGGGCTGTGCCCCCCCACCCCAAATCCTGCCCCCCTACCTTACGGATGAAGGCATGCCGGACCTTCTTGTCCTCCCAGTCGGTGGCCATGATGGCGTCGTCCCCTGCGGGGGGAAGCTCCCTCAGTGCCCCTCCCCGGGCCCATGCGACCCCCGGGTGCCCCCCGTGGATGGGAAGGCACTGCCCCCTACAAAGAGGCACCCCCCAGTTCTGCCCCCCCTCACAGGATGCTCTCCTTACCTAAGTTCATGGGCAGCGTGGGCATGGGGGGCACTGGCGCCCCCGCAGACGGGTACCCGTAGCCTGGCTGCCCATAGGGGGCGGGTGGCGGGTACCCCCCGGGCTGCGAGTACCCCCCCGGTGGCGGGTACCCCCCGGGCTGCGAGTACCCCCCCGGTGGAGGGTACCCCCCAGGCTGCGAGTACCCCCCTGGCGGGTATCCCCCCGGCGGCGGGTACCCCCCCGGCGGGTTCGGGTACAGGGGGTCCTTGTCATAGGGGGGTGGGCCCTGGGGGTGCGACATGGCAGCTGCGATGGCCTCACACGTTCACCTGTGGAGAGAGGGGGGAGCCTGGTGTGAACCCTGGCATCCCGTGCCCCCGGGGGCAGCTCCAGGGACTGGCACAGGGGGCGCTGCGGCACCTGCCCCTCCTGGCACCCTCTGGGGCCCCTCCCATTCCCCCCCATTACAGACCCCTTGTGTTGTTTCAGCAGCCGGGTCATGCATTCACGGGCACATGCGCACGTATCCATGCAGACAGGAGTATGCAGACACACATGCACACAACCAGGTGCACACACACATACACGTATGCACATGCAAACACTTGCCTGCACATATAGATGCACATAGACACACACATATACATGCAGACGTGTGTACGCACACATGCGCACATATACATGCAAGCACATGCACACATCCACACATATACATATAAACATATAAAATATACACATATACATATAAATGTATACATGCACGCATCCACATCCACATGCCTGTGTGCACACAAGCATACACAGAGACACAAGCACCTATACACACACACACACACACATCCAGACAGGCACGTGTATCCACATACATACATGCACACACCCTGGTCTGCGTGCACACAAGCCATCCTCGTGGCACAGCTCCACCAGGGCAGCATGAGCCCTGGAAAAGCAGCACCAGCCACACAGCACCATAAGGGTTAATAGTGCCACTCTCACACATGCACACGGATGCACACATGCAAATAGCTGCACCCATGCAGGGACATAGGTGCATAAACACACGTGTATATACATGCACACAACCACACACACATGTGCAGGCCCACATGTACACATGTATGCAAATACAAACACATGTACACATCCACATGTACCTACAGACATCCACACATGCCAAAAGCCAGTTTCTGTGTATAGTCGTGCACGTTTGTGTTTGTGCGCATGTTTGTGCACGTGTGTATGCATGCACGTGCATGTGTGGGTGCACAGTTGTGTATGTATATGTATGCACATGCACACTCACAGACACGTGCGCAAACATATGCACACCTATACGTACACAAATGTGAGCACACGTGCACATACACACACACAAGCAAACACGTGCACACATGTATATACACAGAAATATCTATATACATTTATAAACAAGAACACATCCACGTGTGCACACAGGCCACAGGTACACGCATATGCACACACATGTATACCCATACACACAAGTATGTGTACGCCCACACACCCTATGTACACACATAGACATGCACCTCCAACCCTGCACACGTGTGTATACACACAGTAGCATACACACAAGCATGCACACAGGCTGATATATGCCACATGCAAACGCACCCAACACTGCACACACGTATACACGCGGGTGCCCATACAAGCCATGCATACCCACATACATATATACACTTATGCACACTAACGTGCATGCAGGCCGACATATACACCCATGTATACACACCCAACACTGCTCTCACACCTATACACATACATGTGCGCACACAGGCCACACCTATCCACATCCAACCCTGCACACACAGGCGAGGGCATGCGCACAAAGACATGCACGTGCACAGACATGTGCGGACGGGGCGGGGGCTGCAAGGCTCCTGCCAAGGCCTCCCTGGGGCCGAGGAGGGGGCAGCTGGGCCTAGGCCCCCGCCCTGGCCAGGGCCCTGCTGGCGGGAGCTGGGCAGGGGAACGCCCCAGGCTGGAAACCCTGAGTCAGGGCCGGCTCCGGGCGGGAGGCCCATCCCAGCAGCACCCCCGGGTGACACAAGCCTGCCCTGCTCCAAGGGGGGAGGGGGGCTGTATGGGACGTCCTGAAATCCCATGCCAAGAAGGGTTAACACAGCTTGGGGGAGGGGGGCTGGCTGGGCTGTGGGCACAGCTGGGTGCCCCGCCCTGCCCTACCAGGGAGCTGGGGGGGTCGAATAGCACCCCACATGCCCCCAGCCCCAGACGGGAGGGGGCGTCTGGCCCAGTCTCCCACTGCCCGGCCCCTTAAGACAGGCCAGAGAGGAGCCAGGCGTTTGGGACCTGCTGCGGGGGGGCATGACGTGCCATCCCGGGTATCGCATGTCACTGCCGGGAAGAGGCTGGTGCGAGTGACACACTCAGGTGACGGGGGGGGGGGCTGGCATAGCCCCCACGTGGGCCCCCCCACGGCCGCTTGACCCCCCTGGACAAGACCTGGCTGAGGGTGACTGCCGTGTTGCCGTGGGGATGCTGGGAGCGGTACCCAAGGTGGGGGGGGTGCTGCTTCCAGCGCTCCCATCACAGCTACGCCAGCCCCCCCAGCACAGGGGCATTGCAGCCGCCCTGTCCCAGGACCCTGGGCCTGCAAGGGGGTCAAGCTGCTCCCTGCACTGCGTGCCTCAGTTTCCCTGCCCCACGCACGGGAAACTGGGGGCCAGAAGGTGTCATTAAGGGGGTATGGGGGGGGGGCTGACAGCAGCAGGCCTGGCCCCCCAAAGACCCTGCCCCGACCCCATCCTGCCCCTCGCTGGATGCCCCACGTGACCCAGCTCTGAGCCCAGGCTGCCCCCCCACTCGCAGCCCCTACCCCCTCCAGAGCAGGCCACAGGTGGCAGGTGATGGAGGGACCCCCCCCAGCAGGGACCCTCCCGTTATGACCTCACTGGTATTGTTTACTAACTTTACCATATTCCCTCATATAGAAGGTGCATCTCTAAGGCACCCACCCATTACCGTATTCTCTTGTATAGAAGACACTGCTCTGCCCCCTTCCCTTGCTGACCCCCACACCCACCCACCCCTTCCCATTTGAAAACAAGCTGGAGCAGGGCAGGTGGGTGCAACCGTAACCGTATTCCCTCATGTACGAGGCACAGGTCTGACACCCTTTCTTAAACCTTTTCGATTCCCATTGAAAAACCAGCTGGGAGAGGGCAGGTGGGTACAACCATTACCGTATTCCTTCATATAGAAGGCACAGCTCTGGCATCCCTCTGTTCCCATTAAAAAACAGCTGGAAGGGGGGGGGGTGCAAACATGACCGTATTCCTCCGTGTACAAGGCGCAGGGTCGAGACCCTGGCCCCTTCCTCATAACCTCGTCCATGGCCACGAAAAACAAGCCGGGTGCGGTTTGGGGGACAACGATTACCGTATTCCTTCGTATAGGCATGGCTTTGACGCCCCTCCCTCGCAAGCTCTTCCGTTCCCATGAAACAAGCACGGGGGGAAGAGGGCGGGGCACGCAGGGCCGTGCTCCCCCGGGTACACGGCGCGGCTCTGACACGCTGGTCCCTTTGCCATCCCCATGAAAGGTGGGGGCACGATTACCGTATTCCTCCTGACACCACCACCCCCATCCCTCCCTTTTTACAACCGCTTCCTCCCCTCCGCAAACCCGGGCGGGCCGAGGCCGGGGCCGGGGCCGGGGCCGGGGCCGGGGCCGGGGCCGGGGGGGGAAGCAGGAGCCCGTGGCCGCCGGGGCCGCCGTGTTTGTCTGCGGACGAGAAAATGCGGGTGCGGCCCGATCCGAGGGCGCCTTCTACTCGGAGGAATGGGGCCGGGGCCGGGGCCGGGGTGCTCGGCGCTGCGCGGGGCTCCGGGCACCGCCAGCCGGCCCGCGGGCGCGGGCTAGCGAGGAGCCGCGCTCCGCCCGGTGCTCGGCGCTGCGCAGCCCGCGGCTGCCCGGGCGCGGGGGTGCAGCCGGGCCGGGCCGGGTCGGGGCGGGTCGGGTCTGGCAGGGCCCCCCATCCCCAGCTCCAGCCCCGGCCTTACCCGCTCCGCTCGGCCGGGCCGTCTGCGCGGAGCCGGGGCGGCGCCCGCTGCCTCCACCCCCGGCTCCTCCCGGGCCCGCCCCGGCCTGGCGCCGCTGCCCGCTCTGCCAGGGGCATCTGCCCCCCCAGCTACCCCGCCTGCCCCCGGGGTGGCGGTGCGAGGCAGGGGGTGCCGGCTGCACCAGAGACCCCCCCCCACGGGAGCTGCCCCCGTGCCCAGGCCCCCGACATCCGCTTGACACCAGCCTCAGTTTCCCCGACTGCAGCGCCGCGCCCTGCGCCCACTTCCAGGATGGGCGGGGGGGGCGACCCCCCCCACCCCGCAGGGTCCTGGGTAGAGGCCCTTGCCCCCTCCATCTCTCCAGCCCCCCAGGACTCCCCCTGGCAGCAGCAGGGCGCTGCCAGCCCCCAGGCCGGGCCGGGGGCACGACAGGGCTCTTGGGGGTCTCTGGCTGCGGGGTGGGGGCTGGAAGGGGCCAGACAGGCCGGGGTGGGGGCTTGGGACGGGCTGGGCCTGCCAGGAGCAGGGGCTGCAAGGAGGGGGCTTCCCCTTGGACAGAGCTCCTTGTGCCCCCCACCCCCCCTTACTTCTTCACTATTCATGAGTCATCTCGCCTGTGATTGGGCCCCCAAACCCACATGGCACCCTTCCCCGCCTCCTGATTGGGGACCCGGCACATCGGTTAACAGGGAGGCTGCCCCAAGCTGTTTGCAAGTGGGGATGTGCGTGCCTCAGTTTCCTCCCCGTCTGCCTTGCACGGGGCTCACAGACCCAAGCCGAGCGGGCCAGAGACCCCTGGGGGGATGGCAGGACAGGGGCCTGCACGGGCTGAGGGCCAGGCCCAGCCCCAGGGCTCAGTGTCACTCCCTGCTTCCTGCTAATCTCTCTCCACTCCCAGGTGTGAGCGCCCCTCCACCTTGATGTCCCACTGCTCCAGCCCCCGTTCCTCTGCCTGGCATCTGCCAAAGGTCCCGGGCCGTGACTTGGTTTCCCTGCTCCCTTGTTGCTACCCCAGCTGCCCTCTGCCCCTCTCGGGAGCAAGCCGGGGCCAGGTGTTTGCACGGCTATGTATAACACGGGCTGGCACGGACATGTCACCAGCCCTGCGGTACATGCGCCCCACGCCCCCAGAGAGGGGAGGCCCTTTGTGGGGGTGGGATCCCTGCAATCGCACACAATCGCTCTCCCCAGCCCGCGGGTCTCCACGGGCTCCGGCACGCGCCTGGATTCAGTGCCCGGGTCCTGGCGCACCCGGCCCGCGGGGGGAGCGGGAGGCTTCGCTGCAGCCGGAGACGCCCCACGCGCTGGGGGGCAACACGGGCCCCTCGGGCAGCCCCACACGCCCGAAGGGATGCCACGAGGGGGGGAGAGGACAGCTTTCCTTGGGCTGCAGGGATTAGGGCAACCCCAGCCATGTTGGCTGCTCTGCTTTCTGCTCCCTGCCCTATCCTCTGCTCTGCTTTCTGCACACTGGCCTGGGCTCCCTGCCCTATCCAATGCTCTGCTTTCTGCTCCCTGCCGTATCCTCTGCTCTGCTTTCTGCTCTCTGCCCTGTGTTCCCAGCCCCATTGGCTGCTCTGCTTTCTGCTCCCTGCCTGACCCCTGCTCTGCTCTCTGTTCCCTGTTCGAGCTGCGTGTCCTGACACCACTACAGGGCCCCAATGAGAAGCAGCAGCATGGACCACGGCTAATGCAGACCAATGAATTCAGAGGCGATCGGCGCTCCGGAGCCACCAAACTGGTTGCACCAGTTCCTTGGGGGGACCTTCAGACACCGGTCTGGGCACAATGAGCGGGAGGGGATGTGATCCTCTCCCAGTCCCAGAAAAGGCACAATAATATACAGGAAACACAAGATACCCAGTGACATGACCCCAGAACGCACAGCCCCAAGTGTGTGGGGGTCTGACAGGAGGTTAAGCCTTTTGGGGGGCACAGGGGCAGGGACCCCGAAGGAGGGCAGCCAGCGGGGGAGGCCGGAGGGGGTCAGCTGCTGGCAGCGGGGGCTGGTCCGATGCCCACGCGCAGCAGAGCAGGCCGCAGACATCTCTGCTTCCAGAGCAGGGCCAGAGCGATGGGGCAGGGGGGCATTTCCAGACGGCTCTTGACAAGAGTGGAGCAAAACAGACGGGGCTCGTCAAAGGACGGGGAGCAGCTCTGGGCTCCACATTGGAAAAAGCCCCTGGAGAAGCTGGAGAGAGGCAGAGGGGGCAACTAGGGAGTCGAGGGGGGGAGGTCGAGGGAGCCGAGCATGCTCCGACGGGGGGAAAGGGCTGCGGGCGCGACGTGGGAGCTGCTGGCTGGTACCTGGCAGCTGCGCAGAGAAGAGGAAGGGCAGCTTTATGTCTTGCTGCCAAGAGCAGGGCGTGGACCCGGGTCTGAAGTTGCAAAGCAGGTTTGGGCATGAGGCTGAAGTCGGTTCCTTATTCCCAGGTCCTTATTCCCAGCTCCCGGCTCCCGGTTCCTTTTTCAAAGCTAATCTAGACCCAAGAAAAAATTGTTATTAATGAATTCCACATCCTAAAGAAAGAGATTTTCATTAGCTATGCACAGGTACTAATTAATATGTAAAATAATATTCCACATCAAGTACAGAGCCCTAAATGAAGGTCAGATTAGGATGGGATTATGGGGCAAAATACTTCCCGGGCCACCCCAAATTTGCTGTCAAGTGACAGCACCCCCCAGCCACTCTGCTAAGCACCCCATGGTGGCACCGAGGGGTGGGGTGGGGTGGCCCAAGAAGGATTTCTGGGTATAATCCCAGCCCAAATTCCAGGTCCTTATTCAGGTCCAGATACTTAGCAGAGTGGCTGGGGTGCTGTCATTTGGCAGCCTGGCACAACCAAACCATGCTTTGGGCCGGGCAAGTCTGTGGTCAGAGATGTCCAGGATAGTCCTCCGGTGGCACAGAGGTGTGGTCTGGGGTGGTCCAAGACAGATTTCCAGCTATAATCCCAGCCCAAAATCCAGTTCCTTATTCGGATCCATATACTTTGCACTGTGCTGCGCTGCTTACAGTAGGCAGGCTGGCACAGCCAGACCGCACTTTGGGCCGGGCAAGTCTGTGGTCAGAGATGTCCAGGAGAGTCCCCCAGTGCCACAGAGGCACAGCGTGGGGTGGTCCAAGAAGGATTTCTGGGTATAATCCCTGCCCAAAATGCAATTCCTTATTCAGGTCCATTCATTTAGCACAGTGGCTGGGGTGCTGTCATTTGGCAGCCTGGCACGGCCAAACCGCACCTTAGGCCTGGCAAGTCTCGGTCAGAGATGTCCATCAGTGTCCCCCGGTGGCACAGAGATGTGGTCTGGGGTGGCCCAAGAAGGATTTCTAGCTATAATCCCAGCCCAAATTCCAGTTCCTTATTCAAATCCAGATACTTTGCACAGTGTCTAGGGGGGGTGGTGTCAGTTGGCAGCCTGGCACGGCCAAACCATGCTTTGGGCCAGGCAAGTCTGTGGTCAGAGATGTCCTGGAGTGTCCCCCGGTGCCACAGAGGTGCGGTCTGGGGTGGCCGAGCAAGGATTTCTGGGTATAATCCCAGCCCAAAATCCAATTCCTTATTCAGGTCCATTAATCTAGCACAGTGGCCGGGGTGCTGTCTTTGGCACCCTGGCGCGGCTAAACCATGTTCTGGGGTCTGGGGTGGCCTAAGGAGGATTTCTGGGTATAATCCCAGTCCAAAATCCAGTTTCTTATCCAGGTCCATGCACTTAGCACAGTGGTCGGGGTGCTGTCTGTTGGCAGCCTGGCACGGCCAAACTGCACTTTGGGCCGGGCAAGTCTCTGGTCACAGATGTCCAGGGCAGTCCCCCGGTCACGCAGACGTATTCTCATGGGTGGTCCCAAGCAGGATTTCTAGCCATAATCCCAGCCTGAACCCCGTTCCTTATTCAAACCATTATACTTAGTACAGTGGTCATGGGGGCTGTGAGTTGGCAGCCTGGCACGGCCAAACCATGCTTTGGGCCGGGCGGGACTGTGGCCGGGGGTCTTTGGCACAGTTCCCCAGTGGCATCACCACAAAATTTGGGGTGGTCCAAGCAGTATTTTGCCCCATAATCCCATTCTAATCTGACCTTCATTTAGGGGTCTGTACTTGATGTGGAATATTATTTTACATATTAATTAGTACCTATGCATAGCTAATGAAATTCTCTGTCTTTAGGATGTGGAATTCATTAATAAGCGCTGCTCACGCTGCCTTGGGGGGCAGGCAGGGATTTGCCCCCTGCTCAGCTTCGCCTGGCCCGGCCGGGGGGGGTTTCCCCTCCCTCTGCAACGGGGGCATGGCCTGGGCCTGGGCTCTCCCCAGCGCCCACCAACCCCCTGTGGCAGCTGAAAAGTGTGCCTGTGTGATACAGGTGCTTGCTGAAGGCCCTATGAAGATTAGACCAAGTGTTTTGCTGTATTTGTTTAGATATTAAGCTATATGTTGTTGCTAAAAGCCTAATTAAAGTTTAAGATGTAGTGAGGCCTTGTATAAAGTAAGGCCAAGTAAATTTAACAAAGCCTTGAAGTAGTAAGGCCTTGTGGCGTAGTTAAAATTACCTTATCAAAGGAATGCAAAGCTTGTACTGCTAATTGGTCAGTCTAAGAACAGTTGAGGTAAAAGGAATCTGAGCGGTTGTACATTATCAGAACCGTTCAAAAGCTTTAAATGGGCTGGAATATCTAGAAACCATTCAGAAGGAGGATACATCTCTGTGAAAAGGATTAGTTAGCTGTTGCCTGGATCAGTGGGCCCGTGGACCTCGAGGAGCCCAAGGACTGCGTTCCAGGGTCCTTCCCGGTACCCCTCGGACAGCGCTGTTCAGGGACGCCTGACTTCGCTAAACTTTGTGGAGAGAGAAGCTTGCTGTGCATCAGGCATCAGAGGAGACTGCCGATAAGTTGCCGACGCGAATTGCTTTTGTCTGTCATTGTTTGTCTTGTTACTACGCGCAGTTGTGTTTTTGTTAAGTCAATACACCTTTCTTACCTTTCTACTCCCGACCATACTCTCAATCCTGAACCCTCCGCAGGCGGCTGGGACATAAATTGGTGTCATGAACAGGACTGAGAGGCTCTGGTCCGGAGAGAAAGGTCAGAATGGAGGGAGTTGCGTGGGCCCCGTTAGTCGCTTTGCTTAAGGAGGTGACGAGGATGGAGAATCCTGGGTGGGAGGGATAAGGATAGGTTGAGACCTGTCTGGAGTGACCCAGGAACTGTACCCGATCATTAGGCTAGGTTTGCTGCTGCTGCCCGGGGTAAGCCCGAGAACGGGTGCCTGTCATGGCTGCTGGCCACATGCCTGCGGTTAGGGGCTGAAGAAGTCGCCCAGCTCCGGGAAGAGGTCACCCGGCTGAGTAAGGAGTTAAAAGATATGGGAAATTCCAACAGCGTGGCGTGCGAGGCTGTGCAAGCTACGCAAAGCTGCTTGGAAACATTAAAACAGAAGACAAGAAATATTACGATCCCGTGCGTGGCCGCTCCCCTCCAGAAGGAAGTGCACTTAGAGCAGGCTATGAAGCGATCCTCCCACAAGTGTCTGTATAGAGATAAACCAAAAGTTAAGCTCTGGGAAGATAAAAGGGAGGAGACTGAAGAAGAGGAGGAGATTTATGATGAGCCTGGTGCTGAAACACCCCCGTATGTTCCTACCCAGAAGGAGGAACCTAGCCAGGCCTTCCCCGCCCCGAGGGAGAAACTCACCAAGTTTTTCCCGTGGTGATAACTCATTCAAGGCCGCAAGGAGAAAATCCCCGAACAGAGCTGCATTCCTTTACCTGTGCAGAAATAAAAAATATTGAAAAGCAGCAAAAGTCCAAGGCAGGAGAGGCAGTAATAGACTGGCTACTTCAAATGTATAGTGAAGGGGCATTTGCAATTTCAGTGAATAGAGCCAAAGCTGCAAAAATAGTTCTGTGCCCTGAGCTCCAGTTAAATCAGTTTGCAGGAAGTGATGAAAATGTTACTTTGGTTTCTGCTGCGCTCCGAGCCACTGCAGCCAGTTACGGTAATATGGAAGAAGAGCTTAACCCTGCCCCTAGGGTGTGGGCCAATTTAAAAGAGGCTGTCTGCTACTTGTATCTACTATCACTAACTGAAATCATTTGTGCAGTAGTTTGGACTCACGCCAAATGCAGAAGTTGTGACAGCACTGCTGTCGAGGAGGTTTTGTTGACAAGCACCCATAGAGCGCACCTCAGCCTTGTTGGCCTTGGAGCCAGAGGCAGTGAATCACCCAGTAAGAGATGCGATCCAGCAATTAGTGCAGCTTCGACCCAGTTTGCAGAAGCCAAGGCTTACCAAGCTGATGAAAACTGCCAAAGCCATGGCAGTGGCCTCAGTGAAAGATAAACCCCCTGGCCCCCCCGAATTGTTGAGAAAAGCCGGGAAAGGCCGGCCCAAGACTCCACAAGCAAAAATGTAGAAAGACTTGTTAGCTGCCTGTTACAATAAAGTGCACATTGATGGAGTGCCCACCAATGTCTTGCAAGGGCTGTGGGATAAACACTGTACCAAAAGGGCAAGACCAAAAGCAAAGCCTTCTGCGACACCAGCAGTGTCCCCGGAGAGATTCGCTGCCCTGAAAGCAAAACCAACAACATTTTCCCAGGCACATGCGGGGCCGCCAGCCTTTACCCCACCTGATCACATGGCCTAGGGAGTCCGGCCAGCCCAACCCCCAAAGAAAGGAGCCACAATGGGGGTAGTAGCAGGCCGAGGACCGGTATCTAAAGTTAATATTAGCCCCTTATTCGGATACCTGTACAGATTCAATTAAGTAAAAGTAAAAAGTCAATTGATATGCTATTCGACACGGGTGCCCAGATTTGCATTTTAGATTCTGCAGATTAAAAAAGGGAAGAAAGGAACCCCTTATCAAGTAATTGGAGTCGGAGGCACCAGACGACCAGGACATCTTGTCCGAGCGAACTTCGCATTTCCTAATGGCTCTAAGGTAACAGCGGCCACAGTAATACTTAAAGGGGAACCAAGCTTACTGGGACTTAATGTACTACGAGGACAGCGGTTTGCTCTTGAGCGAGAGAATTGGCAGGTTGGGTGCACATCGCCTCACCAAGAACCAGAAGAACGGCCATAACAGCTGTAACTCGGTGTAGCA
The DNA here is from genome assembly GCF_030867095.1 of Alligator mississippiensis. Lineage (NCBI taxonomy): Eukaryota > Metazoa > Chordata > Crocodylia > Alligatoridae > Alligator > Alligator mississippiensis. Next base: position 253,672,964 of record NC_081827.1, read on the forward strand.
CGATCCCACGAACCCTGCCTCCCATGAAAGGAGTACACAGACCCCAGTATTGAACTCCCCACAAGGCCACACAACCTATCCAGTGTCTTATAAGTCAACAGTTAAAAGATGAGACTACTATTTGAACCCACTCCCCGTATAACAATCCAGTGTGGCCAGTGCGCAAGCCAAATAGAGGGTGGCAATTAACTATTGACTTTCGAGCTTTGAATGCTAATACTGACCCCTTGATGGCTGCCATCCCATCACTACCAGCCTTGACAGAAAGCATCCAGAGTTATAAACCTGCATAGATAGAAGCCATTAATATCAAAGACATGTTGCGACGCTGCACGTTTGTAGCTGTAGAAGTTGCCACAAGAATACCTTTCGCCCGCGCCTCAGCGAGAGCTACAGCCCAGGACACTTGTGCAGCACTGGAAACTCTGCTAGCTGTGTATCCACCACCTACAAAACTACAAAACGATAATGGCCCTCACTTCTGCAATCATCTTGTATATAACTGGACCGCGAAACATAGCATGTTATGGACATATCACAGCCCACACCATCCGCAGTCTAACGGATTGGTAGAGCGAGCCAATGGCATCCTCAAATGCAATTTGTGGTAGCCGCTGGCCCGGCTCTTTAAGACTGAAACTTGCACCTGGATCGAGCTATCAATTGAGCTAATAACCGACCCCATCCAGGAGGTAGCCCCATGCAACAGGCCTTTGGATTGGTGGTCCCCACGAGCCGGCAGTAGAGCAACCTAGGGGTGGTGACCCGGGAAAGCTCCAGGCAGGAGATTGGGTAGTAGCGAAGCATCCTCAAGGAGGTATATGGGAGGGGACATTATTGGCAAAAGGTATGCATAATACATGGTGGGTATTTAAGTCAGATTTATCTAACGGAAGCCAAGCTCCTTGTTTTCTTGTTCCTACAGGTTAGATCTGTCCACAAGTGCAGCCATACCCATTTCTAATTGAGCCTGCCACTGAAGACAAGTCCTGCTCTGTCACCGGTCTGAATCGACTGGCACCACGAAGTAGTGGACTGTTATGAATGTACTCTTTTTATTAACGCCTTGTTGTGTCTCCTGGGTAAAGCATGCCTACTGTCCTTCTTATTACCCAGATATTAATGAACTTGCTCCTGAAGTCCTCAAAGAGTGGCCTGACCCTGGAATGGTACCCACTTTAATACAACCAGAAAGAAGCTGTATCAGCAAGTCTCCACCACTTATCCCCATCCTTTTATACCAGTGGGGTTCCTAAAGCAAATCAGGTTTATGATTCTGCCAGGGCAATGCCGTTTCATTCACCCGATACAACATCGTCCCCGTGAGTGACAGTGGGAGCTCTTTCGCTCTCTGGGAGGTGAAGCATGGTTACAGGCTCCCAAAGTAGGAAGGATAAATGTGATCTGTGAGAAAACGAAGTGTTCACTACTATCTCTGACTGTTCCCCCATGGGAGACCCCGACACTGCCCGTGTATAAATCCACACCCTGGTGGAGGTCACAAGTTAAAATCCCAGCCCTCCTAAACGCTTCATTGTTCGCTGCCCGAGTATTGTTCAGACCAGAACAATGGTATGTCTGAGCTACGTTTCCGAACGGTTCAGCAGGAGCCCGAGTAGCTGAAAGGTTGCTTAGATAGAAATGGCCAGTCATTTTCCGTTCCATAAGTGCACTTAAGTCCCGCAGATGAAGAGATACTCCAGGTTATCTTTAGAACGGACGTAACTCCACTATGAATGTGTGGAACTTGGATAAATCCCAGAAAAACGCTGAAGGAGTGAGTAGCCAATCTCCGACAGGTGGTAGGGCTGCTCACTAGGGGAGGCATGCTCAAAAGAAAAACGTTAGAGCACACTGACAAATTGCTAACTGATGTAGGATTAGAGACAGCCCGTCTTGCCCAGGTCATGATGGACACTGCTTTTAAAGCAGACAAAAATCAAACTTGAAATACTGCTTGTGTGCAAGTCCAGTTATCATTAAATATGCATTTTTCCCAGGTAATAAACAACATTAAAAATAGCAAATAGCCCCCTGGCTTAGAGCATCATGGGATGCCTGCAACATTTAAAGAGAAATACCCCTACCAAAGTACCTAAATTACCATTTGGGAAGGCTGTGATAAAAGAAAATGTTCATTCCTGGTGCAGGGGGTAAAGATGGAAACTAGACCACTGCTTATTTGCTAAACACAGGGCTAGGATTTACATCACCCCATATGGGAAATAGTTACCCCTGATGGCCCTCATTATGTAGCAGTCCCCCTTAGTTCAAATTAGTAGCACCTTGATTATATTAGAGCCCCTATGGAGAGGCTGGCCTCCCAGCCCACCTAACATGACCTGTGCATGCGAATTACCTAATGTGTCATATGTAACAATTGAGCAACGTGTTTGTTAGAAAGAACCAGGTTGTTTGCTGCATGAAAATAGTACCACCTAGACTTTATGCAATTCATGTCGCTTAGGAGCTAAATGTGAAGCCGTTGTTCTACTGCAATTAAGTAACCGTACTATTGCCCTAAAATAGCCAGAAATTTCCTCGGAGACTATACCTCTCAACTTTACGATACCCACTTCATGGGTATCAGATGTAGACATGCCACGGTTAGAAAACTAAAATGAAGTGAAAAATAAGCTGCAAAGCCTTGAGGCATAGGCTCAGCAAGGCACTCAGTTGGCTCTCCTTGCTGGAGAGGGTGGATGAATCATCAGTCTAGCTGTCAACGTGCCCAAGCCTTGTAAATAGTATGATGTAATCCTTACTATTCATGTGTCACCAAGCAAAACCTCAACTACGTAGCTAACCATCTTGAGCATCATAGTATTCTGCATTGCCCTAGTGGCAACAGCTAAATGATGTTTTAATCGTTGTTGTTGTAAATCTGTTCATGCTCTGCAAGTTAAATTTATAGATCCCTCCCCATTTTTTGATGTAGCGCATGTGGCTTTAGCATCTCAATTGTAGCCATCATAGTGCTTCAGCAAGCAAGGGGTGGAGTGTGACAGTTGAAAAGTGTGCCTGTGTGATACAGGTGCTTGCTGAAGGCCCTATGAAGATTAGACCAAATGTTTTGCTGTATTTGTTTAGATATTAAGCTATATGTTGTTGCTAAGAGCCTAATTAAAGTTTAAGATGTAGTGGGGCATTGTATAAAGTAAGGCCTAGTAAATTTAACAAAGCCTTGAAGTATAGTAAGGCCTTGTGGTGTAGTTAAAATTACCGTATCAAAGGAATGCAAGGCTTGTACTGCTATTGGTCAGTCTAAAGACAGTTAAAGTAAAAGAAATCTAAGTGGTTGTACGTTATCAGAACCGTTCAAAAGCTTTTAATGGGCTAGAATATCTAGAAACCATTCAAAAAGAAGATACATCTCTGTGAAAAGGATTAGTTAGCTGTTGCCTGGATCAGTGGGCCAGTGGACCTCGAGGAGCCCAAGGACTGCATTCCAGGATCCTTCCCGGTACCCCTCGGACAGCGCTGTTCAGGGACGCCTGACTTCGCTAAACTTTGTGGAAGGAGAAGCTTGCTGTGCATCAGGCATCAGAGGGGACTGCTGATAAGTTGCCGACATGAATTGCTTTTGCATGTCATTGTTTGTCTTGTTACTACGCGTAGTTGTGTTTTTCATAGATTTCATAGACATTCGGGCTGGAAGGGACCTCGGAAGATCATCGAGTCCAGCCCCCCGCCCGAAGGGCAGGACGTCAGCTGGGGTCACAGGATCCCAGCAAGATAAGCATCCAGTTTCATCTTGAAGGTGTTCAATGAAGGCGCTTGAACCACCCCCGGTGGCAGGCTGTTCCAGACCTTGGGGGCTTGGACAGTAAAGAAATTCTTCCTTATGTCCAGCCTGAAACGGTCTTGTAGTAGTTTGTGACCATTCGACCTCGTCATCCCTTGGGGCGCTCTGGTGAACAAACGTTCCCCCAGATACTGGTGGTCACCCCTGATAAACTTGTAGGTGGCCATCAGATCACCCCTGAGCCTGCGCTTTTCCAGGCTAAAGAGCCCCAGGGCTCTCAGCCTGTCATCGTAGGGTCTGCTTCCCTGACCTCTGATCATGCGCGTGGCTCTTCTCTGGACTCTCTCAAGCTTCTCCACATCCTTTTTGAATTGTGGAGCCCAAAACTGGACGCAGTACTGCAGCTGCGGCCTCACTAAGGCCGAGTACAAAGGGAGAATGACGTCCCGGGATTTGCTTGAGAAGCATCTATGGATGCAAGCCAGCGTTTTGGTCACTTTACTTGCCACAGCATCGCATTGCAGGCTCATGTTCATCTTGTGGTCAGTGATGACCCCCAAGTCTCTTTCTTTCATAGTGCTAGCCAACATAGCACTGCCGAGCCTATAAGGATGCTGCGGGTTTTTCTTCCCAAGGTGGAGAACCTTGCATTTATCGGCATTGAACACCATCAGATTCTCATCCGCCCACTTGCTGAGCCTGTCCAGGTCAGCCTGGATCGCCCGTCTGTCTTCTGGTGTGGATGCTTTGCCCCAAAGTTTGGTGTCATTGGTGAACTTGGCCAGTCCGCTTCTGACTCCAGTGTCCACTTCATTAATGAAGATGTTGAACAGTATGGGTCCAAGGACAGAGCCCTGGGGGACCCCACTGGTCACAGGACACCACGATGAGTGACTCCCATCAATTACTACCCTCTGGGTCCGACCCCGGAGCCAATTTTCCAGCCAGTGGATCGTGGAGGACCCAAGGCGACAATTCAGTTTCTCCAAGAGACGATCATGGGACACCAGATCGAAGGCTTTTTTGAAGTCAAGATATATGACATCAATCTCTTCCCCCTTGTCCAGGTGATAGGTCACCTGGTCATAGAAGGAAATGAGATTGGTCAAGCAAGACCTACCCGCAACAAACCCGTGCTGGCTATCCCTTAAGATGTTGGCGTCGGCCAGTCCGTTAAGGATGGCCTCTTTCATAAACTTTTCTAAGATCTTCCCCGGGATAGAAGTCAGGCTGATGGGCCTATAGTTAGCCGGATCCACTTTCCTCCCTTTCTTGAAGATAGGCACCACGTTGGCCTTCTTCCAGTCTTCGGGCACGACACCAGAGCGCCAAGAGTTTTCAAAGATCCGCGCTAGAGGCTGGGCTATGATGCTCGCCAGCTCCTTGAGTGCCCTGTCAATAAATCTTTCTTACCTTTCTACCCCCAACCGTACTCTCAATCCCGAGACACCCCCTGGCAGCAGCAGGATGTTGGCAGCCGCGGCCCCCCTGTACCCCAGGGGCAGGGGTGGGGACGATGCCCCGTGCTGCGATCAGGGAGGTGCAGGGCCCCAAGCCGATGAGCTGCACCGGGGGCTGACGAGAGCATCAAGATGCTGCAGGCTGTCTCAGCCCCTTCAGTCTGGCGGGACGTGCGGGGGAACAGGCTATAAACAGAAGCTCAGCTATGAACAGGCGGCTGCCGCCATCTGCTAGGCTGAACGTGCCAGGGAAGACTGGCAAACATCCCGGGGCCCAGAGAGCTCGGCCCCCGGCACTGCATGAAGTGGGGCTGAGACCTCCTGACAGGGGACTGACAACATCCTCTGGGGCAGGGAGCAAGGGGCACGGCCTCTGCACCAGCCCTGCCAGGACCCTCCGTGCTGGAGGAACAGGGGAAAGCCCTGCTCGGACCCAGGCACTCGCCCGCCAGCTCCGCTCTGCCCCGGGACACGGGAGACGGGGCAGAACGGGCCTGGGGCTGAGCCAGCGCAGGGCAGCTTGGATGTCCTTATGACTCCAGTATCCCCAGAGGCCATGACCCGGGGTCCTTCCAAGGGCTACGAGGAGCAGGTGAGATAGTGAAGAAGGAACCGAACCCTCCGGCCACCCCCGTCCAGCTGGATCTGCTGAGACCCTGGACTGTGGATCACCATAGTCATCATCATGAATTGTCTCCATTATCATCATCGCTGCCCAGATTTTAATGCTATGCTGGCGACTGACTGTGCCATCCTTGTGTGCACTGCAGGAAACCTCAACACCGAGAAATGCTCTATCACCTGCTCTGCACCATGAATGTGTCCCCCTCCCCAAACTACCATCAAGGGAAAGACCCTGGAGAGGGTCTGCAGAGCTGTCACCAACGATGCCCCCCAGAAAATCCTCTGCATCCCACGGGGGGATTCCCGCGCCGATGCCGGCGTCCTTGCTGAAGGCAATGTTACTAGGATGGATTGGCGATCCTCACGCCCCGACTCCGTGGACCAGACGCTGTGTGCAGATGCCCGACTCCCAAAGCAAGCGCTCTGCTCCCAGCTTGGCCGCGGCCTGAGACCTCCTGGGAGGAACTGGCTCAAGACTTGGACTCTGCAATCGCCTCCAGACCCATCTGCGAGCTGCAGTGGAGCTCACCCCGGCATCGCGGGACTGGAGGACTCTTGCTGTAGCCATGTGCCGCAGGTGAGGCTGAAGCTGGTTCCTTGTCCCTGCTGCTTGTCCCTTTGCCAAAGCTCATCTTTTAGCAATTGATGTGACGTGCTAAAGAGTTAAAATGAAAAAGAAACCAGGCACTGGGAATAAGGAATGGGGAACAAGGAACCAACTTCAGCCTTGTCCCAGATAAGGAGCTGGGCTCTGGATGGGATTATCCGGCAGCATTGTTTTCGGGTCACCCCCAAACATGCGTCACCATCACCAAGGGATTCCCCAAAGACGCCGGGGCAGGCTCCTGCTTGACCTGAAGCTCGGGTTTTCAGAGCCAGCCTGTAAGGCCTGCGTGCGGCCGGTCTGCCAGGCGCTGGACGGCGGTGAGAACAAACGCGGCACCGTCAATGGAAACGGGGCGTTGTGACGTGAACAAACCTGCCCGCCTGCAAGCCAGTGCGAATTTAAAACAGGTTTACTACAAGGGGAAGGGCGGTGAGGGCACGCCCTGTGCAAAGCCTGAGCTGTTCACCTTTGCCTGTAGTTCAAATTGGATCAGTCATAGCAGCAAATCCCGCCAGGAGCCACCCCCTAGGCCAGGCGCTGGGGAAGGGAGTCCCAGGAGCCGGGCTGCCATCCAGGGGCTCCACCACCTGCACCAGCTTTGTAGTAAGTGCTGGGTAGGGAGGTCCCGCCGGTCCCCGCTGCCAGGGGTTGCCGCCCTTCTCTGGGGCTCTACCACCCATGCCAGCCGGGCTGGGTCCGGAGACCCTGGACCCACTGCTCAGGAGTACTTCTGATGAGGGTGGATTGAAGACGTCCAAGGACTGACCCAAAGCACCAAAACCGAGGGCAGGCTACTGCGTGGGCTCCAGTGGGGCCAAGCTTTGGGTCACCTTTGTATCGTGTAAAGGGAGGGTCGGATGGTTGTTACTGGGGACGGAGGGGTCAGGGTTGTTACTCGGCTCTGGGAGGAGTGTGGTGCTGAGGCCCAGACGCCTGGTCCTCTCCCGGCTCTAGGAGGGGAGTGAGGGCTGGCAGGTTGAGAGCAGGAGCCGGGACGCCTCTCTGGGCTCGTGGTCTACCCCAACGTGCCAAGCTGCTGAGATAAGAAATGCCAGGCTGCAGAAGCTGGAGGAAAAAGCAGAACAAGCTGAACTAGACGGGATTACAAAACTGCAAAAACCTCCGGCAACACACCAACGATGCAGAAAGGAGGACCGTGCTATGAAGCAGGCAAGCGGAAGGCAAAGAGAATTGCTTGAAGAAACAATGGTCAGCTGCTGCTGCAGTGCGGATTACCACAAACCCATGCAATGCCCGGCTTTTGGTAAGCGCTGCAACATGTGGACAAGAGTCAATCATTTTGCAAGAGTTTGCAGAAAGGAGCAGGATGCAGCACACAAGACACAGCAGATGCACACTCTGTGCAGCAAGGAAGAGGAAGAATTCACAGTGCAAGAGCAAGTTCATTCCTCTGAGAGTTGGACAATCCGCCTGGACACCAATGGACTCATGGTCACGTGTAAATTAAATACAGGGGCACCAGAATACATTATTCAAAAATTGAGAACTAAACCCATGTACTACGAGAACAAGAAAGTGAGACTTAGAGCGTATAACAGGAACGTGATTGCAACGAGGGTGGTCGTGCGCTGCGTGTGAGACACAAGGGCGAAGTAGTAAACGTGCAGTTTGTAGCAGTCCCAAAAAGCTAGTGCCAATTATTGCACTATTATTATTATAAAAACCACGGATCCTCAAGAAATAATACATATGGGAGAAAAGCTCTGAGAAAGGGGTGCAGATCCATCCCGCAAGAGCTCAAGCCACCCCCTGCGGACAAGGAAGGGGTGGAGTGGAGAGATTACTGGGAACGATCAGTTCTGTAGGGGAAAATCTCCCTCCGCAGGGCAGACCAAACACGCAGACAGCTCCTACAAAAGGTGCTCGGTGGACATGGGAGCATGAAGCTGAATTTGAAAACTTGAAGGAAAAAACAGTGGAAGCTCTGGTGCTAAAAGCCTGTTACCTGAAAAGACCCATTAAATTGTCAAAAGAATGAGATGCTGCTGCTAAAACAGGCGCTGGAGCAGCTTTGGTTCGGGCGCACCGGGAGAGCGGGAGAGCAGCGGGTCGTGCGTCCAGCGAAGGCAGAGTCTGGATGCACAACTGAGAGAGTTCAGCGGTGGTGAGGCCGTGAGAAATCCCACGGCTCGGGGCCTGGCACGCCTGGGAGAGTGCAAGGGGTTGGGCACTGATAGGCACGCAGGGCGGGACACAAGCAGCCGCGGGCCGGACCCGCCTCGGCGCTATCACCGCACTGCAGCACCCAGTCCCTGCGCCCCCCTGGCCCTTCCCGGGGAGGGAGCAGCGCCCACGTGCACACCCCCACACACAATCACCTCCATACACAACCATACACATCCCCACACACCCCACCATACACACACACACCCATAAACAACCATACACACACACCCCCTCACCCCACCACACACATGCACCCCCATACACAGCCATACACACATATCCCGCCACATACACACCTCCCATACACAACCACACACACCCCCTACACCCCACTACACACACCCCACTACACACACCCATTCCCTCCATACACATGCACCTCCCATACACAACCATAGTCACACTCACACTTCCCACCATACACCCCCCATACACGACCATACATCCCCCCACACCCCACCATAAACACCCCCATACATACACCCCCCATACACAATACACACCCCCCACACTTCTCCATATTCACACACCCCATACACAACCATACACACACACCTATCCCCTCCATACACACCCCCCCCACACCCATGCACCCCATACACAACCATACACACACACCCATCCCCTCCATACACATGCACCTCCCATACACAACCATAGTCACACTCACACTTCCCACCATACACCCCCATACACGACCATACATCCCCCCACACCCCACCATAAACACCCCCATACATACACCCCCCATACACAATACACACCCCCACACTTCTCCATATTCACACACCCCATACACAACCATACACACACACCTATCCCCTCCATACACACACCCCCCACACCCATGCACCCCATACACAACCATACACACACACCCATCCCCTCCATACACATGCACCTCCCATACACAACCATAGTCACACTCACACTTCCCACCATACACCCCCCCATACACGACCATACATCTCCCCACACCCCACCATAAACACCCCCATACATACACCCCCATACACAATACACCCCCCCCACACTCCTCCATATTCACACACCCCATACACAACCATACACACACACCTATCCCCTCCATACACACACCCCCCACACCCATGCACCCCATACACAACCATACACACACATACCCATACACAACCATACATCCCTGACACCTGACCATACACACACTCATCCCCACACACCCCATTATACACCCCCACCCCCTCCATACACACACACACGCACCCCACACCTCTCCATACATCCCCACACCCCAACCTACACATGCACCCCCACATGCCCCACCATACATACACTCCCTACACCCTACCACACACACACATCCCACACAATATACAAGAGTAAGACTTTATTTTTGTGTTATTATCCAATTCCCTCGAGATACACGACACAAACACAAATCATGACAAAAATAGTTTTGTAATAAAATTAACATATGTTACAGGAAGAGTTTGACTCTCACGGCATGCTTTGGGTTTTTTCTGGTTCTTAGATGCTGCTCCCCAAAGGACTATTCCTGGGGGGTTATGGGGAGGGACTTTTGGTGGCCAAGATCAAGGGTTAGGGGCAGGACTTTGGTTCCCAAGATGGGGACCACGGGCAAGGCAACTGTCAAGGCGTGGGGCTACTCACGTGGCCCCCGAAAGCTCACCAAAAGCAGCCCTCCACCCGAAATAATTGCCCGCCCTGCTGTAAAGGCTTGTACAATGTGCTGAAAATACAGATCAGAAAAGAGCCCGCGCTCGTCATGGAGGAGTTCATGTCTGTGGCTCCGTGGCATCAAGTGGACGTTGACTTATTCATACATGCAGAAGAAAAATATGCATTAGCACTGGATTATCCTTCTCGCTATCCTTAAAGCAGATGCTCAAAAGCACGACAGCATCCCATGTCACAACTCACGGCAAATCCATTTTTGCTAGACATGGGATTGCACAAATTGTGAGAACGGACAACAGGCCTCAATTCAACTGTCTTCATTTTAAAGAGTTTGCCCACAAATACGGCTTCCCTCACAACACTTCCAGTCCTAAATACCCACAATCCAATGGTCTGGTGGAAAACGGAGTGCAGAGTGAGGAAATAGTTGAAAATTCACACGCGGATGTTTCGATATTTGCCTATCACTCAAATTGCAGGGCAACACCCGTGAAACATGGCTCGTGTCAAGCAGAAATGCTGTTTAACAGGAAACTCAAAACCAGGCTGCCAAATCTTGTGGATGATGCTTATCAGCATGAAAAGTGAGATGTGAAAACATTTAAAAAAATGTGAGAAACTCAAACAAAAATGGTACTGTGCCCGGGGCTCCAGGGAGCTACCACAACTGCACAGCAAAGATATGGTGCACATGTCAGACGGACGAACAGGGAAACCAACCAAAAGCACAAGTTTCCCATCAAGTAGCTCCCGCACCCTATGCGCTCACCACGCAGGAAGGACGGGCGGTCAGAGGGAAGAGATGACACTTGCAGCTTGGGGAATAAACAGGAGGAACTCGTCCTCCTGCTCAACACAAAGCATTACGACGTCATAGGGATAACGGATGATCCTCTGGGGTCCCTTCCAGCCCAAATATCTATGCCAGGGGCTGGGCTGTGATGCTCACCAGCTCCTCGAGTACCCTCGGGGTGTAAATGGATTCCTTACCCTCCATCAATGCTGACCATGTGAAGGAACATCTTGAGAGGCTGGACACCTTCAAGTCGGCCAGCCCTGACAGTTTACACCCCAGCTGCGTCCTCACCAAGGCCGAGTACAAGGGAATGATGTCCTGGGATTTGCTTGAGAAGCATTTCGTCGTTCTCCCTTGCACTCCCTCACCCGGGCCTCCCTGTCCCACAGTGGGCAGGGGCGTCCCATGGGGCTGATGAAAGACTGATGCACAGTACCCATTTAGCAAGGTGGCTTTTTCCTTGGCATCAGTTGTCAGTTCTCCCATCTGGTTTAGCCGGGGTCCAATGTTGCCCTGGCTTTCCTCCGGCTCCCCACATATCTGAAAAAGGACTTTTTATTGTCCTTGGTACGTGTAGCCAGCTGGAGTTCAGTCGCAGCCTTGGCTGTCCTGGTTCGCTCCCTGCAGGACTGGACCAGTGCAGAATAATCCTCCTTGGAGGTGGATCCCGTCCTCCATCCTTTGTAGGTTTGTCTTTTAAGACACAGGAGGTCTGCTAGGTCCCTGCAGAGCCACGGGAGCTGCTGTGCCCTTTTGCTGCCTTTCCTCCGAGACGGGATGGACTTTGCTTGTGCATCCAGGATCGCTCCCTTGAGGAGCAACCGCTCGTCCTGAGCTCCCCTGCCCTGGGGTCGTGGTCCCTTAGGGCCTCACCGACAACCCTCCTGAGCTTGTCACAGTCGGCTTTCCTGAAGTCAAGGACTTCTGCATTGCTGACTGACTTGCCAGCTTTATGGCGGATGGTGAAGGTGATCAGCTCATGGTTGTTGTCACCCAGCTTCCCTTCGATCATTAGGTCACTGATTAAGTCATCCATTGCTGCCAGTACCAGGTCAAGCAGTGCTTTACCTCTCGTTGGCCCGTAGACTTTCTGCGTCAGATAGAGCTCGTCTACGTGCACGAGGAAGCTTTGCAACTGTTTGGATTTCGCCGAGCTCTGCTCCCACGAGACGTCCGGGTAGTTGAAGTCCCCCGTGACAACCGTGCACCGGGAGCATGCGGCCTCGGCCAATTCCCTGGTGAATTCCTGGTCAAGCTTTCGATCCTGGGTGGGAGGTCTGTAGTAGACCCCCACCATTGTGTCCCCTGTGCCATGTTCCCCACAGATTTTCACCCAGAGGGTCTCCAGTGGTCCACCCTGGGTGCTGGCTTGCAGGGACACGTAGCTCTCCTTCACATCGAGAGCTACCCCCCCCCTTTTGTCCCCTCGATCCCTCCTGTACAGGGTACAGCCATCTATACCCGTGGTCCAGCCATGGGTGGAGTTCCTCCAGGTCTCCGTTATCCGGGTGACCACCAGGATCTGGGGGAACGGCTGTTCACCAGAGCGCCCCAAGGGTTGACAAGATCAAACGGTCACAAACTCCTCCATGAGCGTTTCAGGCTGGACTTAAGGAAGAACTTCTTTACTGTCCGAGAGACCAGGGTCTGGAATAGCCTGCCGCCGGAGGCGGTTCAAGCACCCACTTTGAACGCCTTCAAGACACATTTGGATGCTTATCTTGCTGGGATCCCGTGACCCCAGCTGATTTCCTGCCCCTGGGGCAGGGGGCTGGACTCGATGATCCTCTGGGGTCCCTTCCAGCCCGAATGTCTATGAAATCTATGAAAAAGAGATAGTATCAAAGCGACAAGAAATGACAGAGAAGATTGGAAATGACACAAAAGCAGAGACATCTGAATAAGGGGCCCATCTATGCATGTGCTTTAATGTGCATTAGCCTATTTTAATGTACATTAAAGCATCACTTAAAAAAGGGCTATTTAGTTAATGTGCATTAAAATAGGCTAATGCGCATTAAGCATCACTTAAAAATCGTGCTATTTCATTCATCATATAAAGACAGGCTAACGTGCATTTTATTAGTACCACACAATGGAGGGACTAGATTTAATGTGCATTAGCTAAAGCACGTTAATGCACATGTAGACGTGACCAAGGGACCCAAACAAGAACTGAGCCAGTAAGGACTAAGAATGAAGAGAAACTAAGATCACTTAAGGCATTTTTACATGTGCTCGGGGATGTGGCAAGGGGTGCTTTAATTAGTGAGCCACTCTAATTAAAAGCACCCGTGTGCCTCGTGTATGAGCATCCCTGTGCATCCCCGCGCTGAAAAAATGGCAGTGGGGCGCTCATCGAACGTGTTTTATTTCAAAGTGCTCCACCGCCTTTTTTCAGCACGGGGACACTGATGCATGGGACGCTGATGCATAGGCGGCAGAAGGCAGGGGCTAATGAGACTCAGCCCCCCCAGAGTGCCAGCCTGCAAGGGGCTGCAGGGAGTGAGAGGAGGGTGGTCCGAGGCAAGGGGCACCACGGGCACGTGCGCGGGCACACTTGCACGTGGCAGCCAGGCAGCACGGTGGAGAGCACCTCCCTGCAGGCAAGTCTATGTGTGGGGGGCATAGGTGATGTTGGGGGGAGGCAGACTGAGGCGGTGGCGACTCGCACCATGGCCCCGTGGTGAGGGATGGAGTGAGGCAGGGTTGGGGGTGCTGCCTAGCTCGGTTGGTGCCTAGGGCCAGGGCAGCAATGTGTGACCAGGGGTCCAGCTGGGCAGGGGGATGGAGCCACGGGCGGCTCATCAGGTGGGGGGAGGCTAGCAAGGGGGGGTTTCCCCGCTGCCCCGCTCACTCCCAGGGAGGGGGTCAGTGGCCCTAGGCAAGGCTTCGGGAGGGCATGGGGGCAAGCCTGGCCGGTGCCCACCCCCACCCTTACTCCTCCCACTGCTGGCAGCATGGGGACAGCAGTGGGGACAGCCAAAAGGGCCAGGGGGAGCTCTGATTTCCTATGATGAAAAAAACAAAATATATAGGTAATTAGGATGTATATTGTACTGACTGAGGCACTGGTAGGCTTCCAAATTGCTTTAAACTCATAAACATATCAATAAAACATGGTATTCAACTGAAACCTATCTATATAGTGGGGTCTCACTTCAGTCATGGAAACAAAGTGGATTTTTAACTTTTACAATCTTTTCTCCAATGCCTGATGAAGGGTGTTGCATGCCAGCACCCAAAGCATTAAGCAGCACCTTGAACAGCACCAGGCCCAGGACAGACCCGTGGGACTCCGCTCAAAACCGCCTGCCATTCTGCCATGCACCCGCTAATAAATTACCATTTGCACACGCTCAGCCACCCCAAATCATTTTTTCTCCCTCTGCCTATGCACGGGAGGCTGCCGGAGCGCATCCATTTCCATGCTCCAGCAGACTTGATTAATCCCCCAGGTCGATTAATTGAGTCTGCTCCATGCACCCACCATGCTCCCCCCCAGCCCTGTGGAAATACAGACAAACTCAGGAATGAGCTTGTGCAGGAAGAGGAAAGGGAGGGGGAAGGCAACAATGCCCGGGTCAAGCGGGGGCCGTGCAAGCAGCGTCTCCATGAAAATCAGGCATGGACACCCCCTTCCACGGGCTCTGCCAGGCAGATGGGGCTGTGGGGGTCTCATGCAGACCCCACCCAGCCGCCTGCTCCCACCAGTTCCCCTGAGGGGACCTTGAGCCGGACAAAATCCTTTGGCAGCTGGATCCGGCCCCTGAGCCGCATTTTGCCCATCCTCTGCCTCAGGCCCTGCCCCAGTCCCAGCCTCCAGCCCTCCCCGAGCCCCAGGCAGGGCCTACATGTGGGGTCCAGCTCCTGGCTGCCTTGCACCTGGTCAGCCACCCACAGGTGGCTGCTCATCGCGCCGGGTGGGCAGAAGGCACCTGGACACCTGGGCTCCCCTGTGTGTCTAGGACGGCAGTGGACACTTGGACGCCTGGGCTCGCTCCCAGTTCTGGGCCCACGGCCTAACTCCCCCACTCCCAGTGGCCCATTCCTGATGAAGAAGCAGGATCAGGCCGCCTGGGCAGGTCTCTGCTTGACCCACGAAGCCTGCCAAGTAACACCCCCTCTGAAGCCTGCACGTTGCCGATAAGGAATATCCAGTTTTCCCCATGGACCGTAACCATTGTCAAACATGAAGAACAGCATCAGAAACTCCCATGGAGGGAAATCTGAATTTTTTTAATACATCACAAGCATGGGACTGAATTCGAGGACGGGGGGGGGACGGCACTTCAGGATTTGACTCCTTGGGTCAAGTTTAAACCATGTTAAAAATTACATGATGGTTCTTCCTCGTTGGTTTTTAATATGAGGAAGCGACGTGTTGGGGGACTGGGCAACAGCAGGGGTGGACAGCGGCACTGGTGCGCATCAGGCAGCAGCATGGGTTGGGAATTGGGTGGGGGGCAGGTGACTGGGGGGCTTGTAGCAGGTTGTGGATCAGGGGACAGGTGTCAGGGTGCAAGCATGGGGGCAAGTGTGGGGGAGCAAAGGGCAGCGGTCAGGGTACGTGCCTGCCCCCCCCACGGTGGAAGACAGATTTAGGACAGCCCTCCAATGATCTGATTCTATACATGGAAAATTACGGCAGATTCTAGAATTACAGATTGCTCTAATTGTCCATGTATGGAATCTACCCATTTGGGGTGGTCGGCCTACATTCAGAGTCATTGTGGAGTCAGGAGATACAGCATAGATTGCAAAAACAAATTATCCTTATCGAGGGGCAGCAGGGGAGGTCGTGCTCAGGGGCAACCAGCACGGGTTCACCAGAGGCAGGTCCTGTCAGACCAACCTGGTGCCTCCTACGACCAGGTCACAAACCCTTGGCCACGGATGTCGCGGTGGAAGCTGCAGGTGTGTCTGCCGGGCACAACCGCCTGGGCAGCACCACCGATCGTGCGGGCCCCGCTTGGCCCAGGAGCCGCCGAGGGAAGGAGCTCGGCCGTTAGCCCGTCCATCGGGGTGCGCTCCCGGCCCAGCTGTGGCCAGGGGTGACCAGCTGGGAGCAGGCACGGAGCGCACGGCAGGTCCCCCCCGTTTTGTGGCGTGTGCAGGACAGGCCGGGTGAGGGGAGCAGGACGGTTCTGGCACCGTAGGGCGCTCTCCACCCCACCCCGCGCGCGAGGCTGCAGTGCGGTTGTCCGTGTGGGGGCCCCTGCCACCCCCTGGGCTGTCTTCCTTCCTCCCAGCTTGGCATGGCTCTTCCTCAGGGCTGGCATCTCCCCACACCATCCTTCCCCGGGGGGCGAGGGAGGCAGGCACAGGCGCTGGCGCAGGGGGTCCTGGCCCCGGCCCCCATGTCCTCTACACCTTCATTACCCCCCCCCCCCCCAGGCCCGGGCTCGGCTGTTCCCCCGGGGCATCCCCGCCAGGGGCCGCTGCCCGCTGCGCCCGCTCCCATTGGCCAGGCCTGGGCCTCCGCTTTCCAAAGGGGCGTGGTTTCGCGTGGGATACACCGCGTTCCGAGGGGGCGTGGCCGGCGGCCCCCCACGGCGTTCTAAAGGGCTGATACATCGCGTTCCCACGGGGCGTGGCCGGCGCGGGATACATCGCGTTCCAAAGGGGCGTGGCCGGCGCGGGATAACCTGGGGGGGGCCATGGCGGGCCCGGGGCTGCGGGCGTTGCGCGCGCTGTGCGGGGCGGGCGCCGCGTGGCTGCGCTGGGGCCGGGGCCGGTGCGGGGCCGGCGGGCGCCTGGCGGCGCGGGCGCTCATGGCCCTGGCGGGGCCGCTGCTGTTCCGCCTCGGGTGAGTGCGGGGGCGCGGGCGGCGGTTCCCCCCTCCCCCGGTGCGGGGAGCCCGGCCCGGCCCCGCGGCGGCAGCGACCCCCGGAGGGAGGGGGCATTGCTCATCGCGGGGAAACTGAGGCTCCCTGCGGGACCTGCGCCGGGCAGCGAGGGGTTAACACGCCCCCCCCCCCCCCCCAGCCGCATCCACCTGCCCCTCCTCC
Source organism: Alligator mississippiensis (assembly GCF_030867095.1). Classification (NCBI taxonomy): domain Eukaryota; kingdom Metazoa; phylum Chordata; order Crocodylia; family Alligatoridae; genus Alligator; species Alligator mississippiensis. Next base: position 253,690,071 of record NC_081827.1, read on the forward strand.
CCCGGCCTGACCTGCTTATTGCAGCTTAATCAGGGAGCCCTAATTAGCTCGAATTACCAGGCTGGGCCCAGCCCCCGCCCTCCTCCTGCCACACACCAGAGCTCCCAGTTGGCAGTGGGGGGTCGGGGGGGCTTCGGTGTAGATGAGCCCCCTCCCCCCAGCTTGGCAGGGGCAAGGCCCAGTGCTTCCCTGGCAGGCTGGATGGTGCCCAGTGCTGGCATGGGGCCGGGCTGGACCGTGCCAGGCAGGGGTGCTCCTCCCTCCTTCCTGACCCACAGCCCTGCCGGAGCCCCTCACTCCTGACCCCCCAGCCCCTGGGGGCCCTCGAGAGGGGTCAACCCCCCCCAGGCCCTGGCGAGGGGACTTCAGGACACAGCAAAGCATTCCCGGGGCTTGTGCTGAGCTCTGCTCCAGGCCCGGAGTCCTGCCCCCGCCTGGCATGTGACCCCAGCGGGTCACGAGGTCGCTGGAGCTGGTCACCTGGGACATGGGAAGCACACGCAGGAGCGCACACACGTGTGCACCAGCCCTGGATGTACATATCCCCCCCACGCACACGAGTACCCCCCTGCAGTGGTCTAGCATGGTCCCCTCTGAAACCTGCCTGCTGGCTACCGGTCCCCCCAACCCAGTGCATTCTGGGATGTCTCCTCCACCAGGCCCTGCCTACTCCACCCACCCATTGCAGGGGAGACTGAGGCACAGAGAGAGTTGATAGAGGGGCTTTTCCTTAAGGCTGCAAAGCTGGGGCAGGGAACCCAGGAGTCCAGGCCTCCAGTCCAGCTCTAGGCCCCCAGTGAACCACAGCCCCAAGCACTGGGAGCTGCTGGGCAGAGCTGCTGGCTCGCTGGCATGGTTCCCTTTGTGGGAGGGGAGGGGCGGGGAGGGCCAGGACTCCTGGGTTCCCTCCCCTTGGGCCTCAGTTTCCCCTAAGCCTCCACCCAGGAGCAGCTGGAGATATGCAGATGGATCTTAATGTAGGCAAATGAGATGTAGCCAGGGGCTCCCTGCCAGCACCCTGAGCCAAGCCCCAGGCCGGGCAGGGAAGGAGTTAATGTAGCGTGACCTCCTTCCCCTTTTGGGAGGCCAGAGGGGAACTGAGGCCACTGGACCAGGCGGTGAAGGGGGAGGGGGTAGCCTGGTGTGCAAGAGACGCACAAATAGCATGTCACAAATAGCGTGTCCTCAGCAGAGAAGGGGCAGGGGGGATCCAGGGGTGGAAGCGGGGACCCAGGCGGTGCCCCTCACTCCCAACCCACAGCCCCTCCCCCTGCCCCCCCAGCCCTGGCAGCCCCCTCTGGCTGGGTAATGGGGGAGCTGCCCCCCCCCAGTGACACTGCTCTCCCCCCCCAGGTACACCCTCTATGCCCACACCCGCCTCGGCTACCTCTTCTACAAGCGCCAGGTGCGCAAGGCGCGGGAGCGCTACCCCCACGGCCACTCTGTGCCCCAGCCCGTGGCCTTCCCAGGTGAGTCCCACCCCCAGCCCCTCACCACCTTCCCAGGCGAGTCCTGAGCCCCCTCTGCTCCCTGCTGCCCAGGGGATAAAAGCCTCTTACTGCTACTGAGGGGGGAGCAGCTGGTGCCTGGACCCTGGATTCAACCCAGGGGCCCTGGGGTGGGCTTGGGGGTCTGGGTGCAGCCCCAGGTTGGAGGGGGCCTTGGCCTGTGGTGCCCTTCTGGGGGTGCAGGGCAGGGCCAGACTTGGGCAGGGGAAGAGGGGGGCATCTCAGGACTCCTGGATTTCCTGCCAGGTGTGAAGATCCTGCCGGTGCCAGTGCTGGCCAACAACTACAGCTACCTGGTCATCGACACGGGGTCTCGGTGTGCGGCCGTTGTGGACCCCGCTGACCCTCGCGCCGTGCAGGTGAGACCTGCCCAGCCCCAGGGCAGGGGCAGATCAGGGGGGTGGGGGTCCCCATCCCCCTGCTGCAGCTTTGATTCATGGGGGGGAGCTCTAGGCTGTTGCCCCTTCTCCAGGGGGGAGATAAGAAGGTGCCCAGATACCAGGGCGATGGAGTCCTCAGGAGGAATGGGCTGCATGGGGCAGGTATTTGCCCACGGGGGGTGGGTAGATCTACCTAGGGCCCCACCCAAGGGTCTTTTGTTAGGGGGGCTGGGTGGAGAAGGGGTATCAGGGCTAGGCCCCAGTCCCTGGAGGTTCCTCAGTGGTTGGCACCCAACCCCCTGCTGCCCCAGCAAAGGAGACTCCCCTTTGGCTTCAGCACTATAGGGCCTAGGACAAACAGCCACTATCCCAATCCCCCCCCCTCCCCTCCCCACTTCATGGGTGCAGGGTCCCTGAGGCCCCTTTGTGCCCAGCCCTGGGGAGGGGGGAGTCTGGCTTGTGGGGAAGGGACACTGGCTGGGTGCTGCCACCTCCCCCTGGGGCAAGGATTGCCCTTGCTCCCCTGACCCTGCCCCCTTTCCCTCCCGCAGGCTGCCATCGAGCAGGAGGGAGTGACCCTGGATGCCATCCTGTGCACCCACAAGCACTGGTGAGGGGCACCTGGGGGGCAGGGGGCTGCGGTTTGGGAGTCCGGGGCACAGACGGGAGTGGGAGGGGGCGCAAAAGCCACTGTTTTTGGTTGTGGTACATGGCAGATAAGGGCTGGGGGGGCAGGCAGAGCAACCTGCACAGGCAGTCCTGACAGTGGGGGTGGGGGGCTGATACAGCCCCAATCCTGCCCAGCCCCTGCCTGGCTGGGTGCCCCCTCTGGGGGTACAATACAGGCTGGGGGACACAGGTTGGCTGGGCAGAGCCAGCCTCGCCCCCATGGCCCTGAGGCAGTGGAGGTGGGGGTGAGGGGCAGAACAGGGCAGAAAGATCCCCTGGGAAATGGGAGCTGTGCCCTGAGCCAGGGGGTGATGTCACAGGTTGGGGATCGGGGCGGGGGGGCCAGGCACTGACTGTCAGGTCCGTCACCCGCAGGGACCACAGCGGGGGCAACGCGGAGCTGTGCCGGCGCCACGGCTCCTGCCGGGTCTATGGCAGCGCTGCTGACGCCGTGCCCCAGCTCACCCAGTGAGTGTTGGCAGGGGGGCGCAGGGGCTGGGTTTCAACCCCACCCTCCGTCTGAGGAGCAGAGCTGAGATCTGTCGGCCTCCTTGCATGTGTGGCCACAGGCAGCTTGGGGGGGGGGGGGGGTCAGGAGTGGGTTCACCCCCCTCACCCCCTTCCCCCCCCCTTTGCCCACCCAGCCCGGTGCTGGACGGGGCACGCATTGGTGTGGGTGAGCTGTGCTTCACAGCCCGGCACACACCTGGGCACACGGTGGGACACGTGATCTACGTGCTGGATGGCAACCCCCCTGCTGCTCCCCCCTGCCTCTTCTCCGGGGACCTGCTCTTCCTCTCCGGCTGTGGTGAGTCGGGGCCCTCAGACCCCCGGGAGCCTGTGGGCGCCCACAGCAGGGTGGGGGGGGCACCAGGTGTGCAGGGGACCCTGAAGACTATGACCCCCTTGGCAGGGCGCATCTTTGAGGGCACCCCGGAGACTATGCTGGCATCGCTGGACACGGCCGCTGCGCTGGGTGAGGACACGCTGCTGTGGCCCGGTGAGTCTGGGGGTGGGGGGGACAGAGGCCCCGGGCATCTGGGCTCCTGGGGGCCGGGGCAGGAGCCCAGGTGTCCGGACCACCCTGACGCCCGTGTGTGGCCAGGCCACGAGTACGCGCTGGAGTGCCTGGGCTTCGCCAGCCTGCTGGACGCTGACAACCCGCACCTGGAGCAGAAGCTGCGCTGGGCCGGGCAGCAGCGCCTGGAGCGCCGCAGCACGGTGAGGGGGGCCGGGGGGGCCAGAGGCTGCCAGGTTCCACCCCAGAGGCAGCCCCTGACCCTTGCCCCCTTTGACCCCACAGTGCCCATCCACACTGGGAGAGGAGTGCGCCTACAACCCCTTCCTGCGCACGCAGAGCCCCGAGGTGCAGGCGGCGCTGGGGCTGCGGCGCCGCGGGAGCGAGGACAGCACCGCCTTCCGCGCCCGGGTGCTGGGCGAGCTGCGGCGTCGCAAGGACCACTACCGGGCCCCCTAGCGCTGCTGTGGGGGGGGCAGGGGCAACCCCCCCTCCCCCTCCAGGCCTAGCTGCTTCCTGCAAGGACTCTGACCTTTGACCCTGCAGGCTGCCCCTTGGGAGACCCCCCCACAGCTGTGTGTGGGGTCTCCTGGGGGTTCCCCCCCCCAAACCAACCTGGCTGCTACAGGCCCAGCCCCCCTCTGTGCTGCTGGGCTCTGGGGCTCCATGTGGCAGCTAGGGGGGGTTTGGGCCGGGTGGGGGGGGGGGGGGGGGCTGATTGGCTCTACTCCGCTCCCCCTGCAGGGCTGCTGGGGGGGTGGATGGTGCTCATCCCTGGGGCGTTGCAATGCTAATAAACGGACAGGTTTTACGCCAGGCTCAGAGTGGTGCACAGGCCCCCGAGCCCCCCGCCCATGGGTGCCCCTCACTCCCACCCGAAGTCCAGGGTGGGAACTGGGGCAAAGACCCCCCCCCCCCCTTTGAAGCCTCCATGGGAGGCCCACGGTGCTGCCTGGGCTCAGGCGCCCCCGTTGTACCCCCCCCCCCGCCCACCTCTGTGTTTCGCGTGGGAGCGGCACAAGCTGCTTCGTTGCTCCTGGCCCTTTAAGAGGCGGGGCCCGCGCGGTTGCCAGGCGACGGTTGGATACACTGTTGCCGGCGGCTGTTAGGTGCGTGGGGCCGAGGCCACGTGGGCCGATCGCGGGGCCCGGGGTCTCGCGTGGGGGGGCTGTGGGGGGTGGGAGCAGCCCGGGCCTTTGGGGGTCTCGCGTGGAGTGCATTTCAGGGGCAGTGGAGGAGGGTGGTGGGCGTCTCGCGTGGGGCCCCGCGGCCCGGGCTGACCCCGCGTGTCCCGCAGGGATGGAGGCCGCGCCGGGCCCGGGGCAGAAGGTGGCCGCGCCGAGCCGGGCCGCCCTGGAGCTCCTGGCACTGCTCGGTGGGTGCCGCCCCACGCGTGACCCTGCCCCCGCGGGCTGCTGCGTCCTTGCCGGGTGTCGTCACGCAGATACACGTCACGGCAGCACCTTGTCCTGCAGGGCGACCCCCCCCCCTCGAAGAAGAGCATGCTGGGAGACAGGGTCTGGCAGGGGTGGGGGTGCCGGGAGGGGGCTAGGAGCTGGCCAAGCTGCCCCTCCTAGCATGCACCGCGGCAGCGTGGGAGTCTGGGGGGTGGGGTCTCTCAGGGGAAGGATTTTCCCACTGGGGAAACTGAGGCAGGGAGCAGGGTGGTGTGGCCAGGACAGGGACCCAGGAGACCACCCCCTGGCAATGGCAGAGCCTTCCAGTTCCCCGAGTAGAGCTGGGGGGGGGGTGTCTGGGCAACCCACCACCCCGGGGGGTCCCATGCCCAGGTCAGGGACCAGTTCCCCCTCCCCGCGCCGTGCCTCAGTTTCCCCGGGGGGTGCAGTGCCGTGAGCCCTTGGCGGGCCGGGCAGTGAGCAGGCCTCGGCCCCCCAGACCCGGCGGAGCTGGGGCCCTGCCTGTTCGCGGAGACGCTGGCACTGGTGGATCTGGGTGGGCGCCCGTGCGGGGAGCTGCAGCTCTCGGCCCAGCTGGGCTCCTACGGGCACCCGGACGGGCGGGACGAGGCCTGTGTGCTGGTGCGGGCCAGGAGCCAGGCCAGCGTGGACGGCGCGCCCTGCGGCACCTCCCTGCACGGTGGGTCTGCTCACGGGACCCCCGCCTTGGGCCTGGGATGTGCCCCCATCAGAGACACCCCATGCCCCTGGGGTCCCCCCCCAAAGGGCTGGCACAGCCAGCTGGTGCCCCTCTGGCCATCCCCTGGGCCCTGCACTGTGGTGGTGGAATTTCCCAGCATGCACCAGCCCTGTACCCCCCCAGTTTCCATCATGCACTATCCCCGTGCCCCCCAGACCCCAGCATCACAGCTGTGGAATTTCCCAGCATGCACCAGCCCTGTACCCCCCCAGTTCCCATCATGCACTATCCCCGTGCCCCCCAGACCCCAGCATCCTAGCTGTGGAATTTCCCAGCATGCACCAGCCCTGTACCCCTCCCAGATCTCGTGGCTGTGGCATTTCCTAGCATGCACCATCCCCGTGCCCCCCTAGTTCCCATCATGCACCATCCCCGTGCCCCCCAGGCCCCAGCATCACAGCTGCGGAGTTTCCCCCGTGCCTCCTTCCCCAGAGGGTCCTTTCTGCCCCCCGGGACCAGGAGCAAGAGGCTAGGCAGTTGGGTGGGGGTGGGGGGTACCCCGCCTGGTGCCCCTGCTTACTGCCCCAGGCACAGGCAGGCCGGGCCCCCCCTGACCGTGGCCCCGTCCCCCCCCAGCCTTCGTGTCCAAGAAGCTGGAGACCCTGGAGCAGCACCAGCACGAGTACGTGAAGGTGAGTGCCCCCCCTGCACCTCCTTCCTGACCCCGCTGCAGTGCCCAGAAGCATGCGGGTGGGGGAGAACCCCTGCCCCCCCACGGCTGTGCCCGGCCCCTTCACCCACTGTCCCCATGCAGCTGCCTGGGCACCCCATGGACAAGACGACGCAGCTGGTGCAGCGCGGGGGCAAGATCCTCATCAGCTGCACCACGGTGGAGGGAGAGGTGAGGGGACCCCCCGGTGCTGCCCCAGAGCGAGGAGCACTGGGGGTCCCCACTCAGCTCTGCCCCCCCAGCAGGAGCGGCAGAGCCAGCGCTGGGAGGAGCTGCCGGCTGCGCGGGGGCTGGTGTCGGAGGGCGCCGCCGTGCTTCTGGGGCGCGTGCTGGCTCGGCGCCGTGCCGTGCCCCCCAGCACCGTCTTCCTGGCTCTGGATCCTGAGGGCCACTTCTGCCCGGCTACCTATGTGAGTCCGGGCACCGGTGGGGGTGGGATTGGGGGGCCCCGGGGGCCTAGCCTGGCTCCGGACACCGGCACTGCCCTGCCCGATGCCCCCCCAGAGCGTGCTGGGCACACAGTGGCAGCAGGTGGGCGCGGAGGAAGCCGAGGTCTTCGTGCTGGAGCGCGCCGTGGGTGCCACCGTGCCCCTGACCTGGCAGGACAGCTTCCTCCCCGATGGGTATGTGCCCCCTCCCACAGGGAACCCAGGCAGCTGGGGCCTGCTGTGCCCCCAGGGGTGGGGGTCCCAGGAGGATTAACCCCTCACCCCCCAGGCATCTGGCCCGCCGCATCCAGGTGGGCTGCCCCACCACCGCCCTGCTGCTGGACAAGCTGCCGCCGCTGGAGCAGGGTGAGCCGCCCACGCGTCCTAGACCCCGTATTGCCAGCAGCGCGTCCCCTTTCCTGGAGGCAGCTAGGGAGGGGGGGAGCAATCCTGCCTGACCCCACTCTGGCCCCCAGAGCCCACCGAGGCCCCCCTGGCCTGGGGGAAGCAGCCCCTGGCATGGGAGGACGATGCACAGCTCCGCTCGCAGTTCCTGGACAGGAAGGTGAGCTTGAGCAGGCCCACCCCAGAGCCAGTCGCAGGGGCATGGGGAGGGGGCGGGGGGCAGGCTGGTGTGGAGCTGATGGCTGTGCACACGCAGGAGGAGCTGCAGGCCTCGCACGCCGCCTACGTGCGGCGCCACCCCGAGCTGCCCGCGCTGCTGGGGGACTTCCTGCAGGCCCTGCTGCTGCGCCAGCCCCCGGACCCCCCCACCTTTGCCGCCACCTTCTTCGCCCCCTTTGCCACCCGGCGCCCCCCATCACCCCCCTTCCGCAGCGCCTGCCCACCCAGCCCGCCCTAACGGGCTCGAGGACCCCAGTTCTGCTGCCCTGGTGCATTGTGGGTATGTCCCCCCCAGGGTATCCTGAGACCCTGGGGTGGAGGAGGGGGTAGAGGGGCCTGCTGGGCTGTCAGCGCCCCCCCCCCCCCCCCCACTTACTGCCTGGTTAATTAATAAAAGCCTTGAACTAATTTACAAGTGCCACTTTGTGTGCACCAGTGCCTGGTGGGCATAGGGGAAACTGAGGCAGGTGTGAGACCCAGGCATGGGCATGACCCCTGCTGCCTCTGCTGGGCACGGGGGAAACTGAGGCAGGCCTGAGGCCAAGCGTGGACCCAGAAGCATGTGGGGAGTGCTTTCCAGCCTGAAGCTTGAGCCCCCCTGGACATCTGCAGCCCCTCACTGCTGGAGATGGAGCCGGGGGGGGGGTGTTTGAGCCCCGCCTTACCCTGCTCAGGCCCCAGGGTTGAGGCCTGGGCCTGTTCCCCCACCCCCCCACCCCGGAGGAGCTCCCAGTTCCCGGAACATGTTGCAATAACGGACATCCCGGCGGGGGGGGAATGGCACTGCTCGGGTGCCTGTGCCTGGCCCCACCCCTAGGACTGGGACTGGGGTAAGGTGCACACCCCCCCTCCGCCAAGCCAGCCGGACACATGGAGAAACTGAGGCAGGAGTCAATGACCACTGGCTTCACCCCTCTTCCCCCATCCAAGCGTGGAGGCTCAGCCAAGGGACCCTGGACTGCAGGCTCAGGCAGGGCTGCTGCCTGTTGGGAGTGGGGGGGGTCACCAGGCCCAACTGCCCCTCCCACCTTGCTGCCTCTTCACAGCAGCTGCAATCGGGGAAACTGAGGCACGTGGCACACTGCCCCCAAGCCTGCGCCCTGCTGACTTCTGGGGCTGCCGCTGCCTCAGTTTCTCCACCAGGCTGGAGGGCAAAGCCCCCTGGGATTGGCTGCCCCCACTTCCCCGCCCCTGCTCCACACGCGGTGTCCCCCCCTGCACCCAAGCGGCACCACACGTGTCCTGGCTTGTCCTGTGTGGGCCCATTAGCGTCCCCGGGAGCGTCCAACACGGTGTCCTGGGCCTGGGCCCCATGCAGGGGGCCGCCTTGGCGTGTGCAGGGGGTGTGGGTGCAAGGGTGCACACATGAGCTGCTGTGTATGTGGGGGGGTTGTGCATGCATGTGAGCATGTGCAGGTGTGCACAGGCATGTCTGTGTGGGTGTGTGCATGTACAAATTCATGTACATTTTGTGTGCATGCAGATGCGTGTGCATGCACATGCAAACCTGTGTGCAAGTGTGTGTGTGCCTGCATGTGTGAAAGGATGTATGCACAAGTGTGTGTGCCTGTGCATGCAGATGGGTGTGAGTGCACGTGTGTGTGTGTGTGCGCCAAGCACATGCCAAGCTGTGCATGAGCCTGGGGGTGCACAGGTGTGTGTGCAACATATCTATGTGAACCTGTGCACAAGCGTGGGGTGTGAGCTCATGTGTGCATGCACGCCCAAGTGTGGACGTATGAGTCTGCATGTGCACGTCCAAGTGCATGCGAACATGAGGTCATCGTGCAGCTCTTATCCAGCCCCCCCTCCCACCCCCACCCCCAGCTTCCAGGGCCCCTCTGAGCCCCAATCCTACAGCTGGGCTGGGGCTGAGACCCCCCAAAACTCATTGTATGGGCAAGAGCCACCCAGGTGTGTCCCCCGCCCCCCCCCCCCCCCCGCCCCGCTGGAGAGATGGGGGGGCCCCTGTGGAGTCCAGGAAGGAGCACTTCCTCTTCGTGCTCCAGGCGGCCACAGGATCCCAGATCAAGGCCGGATCGGGTCCCGGAGCCCCCATGGCGACACCGCAGCCGGGTGAGACTCCCAGAGACCCTGCCCATGGGGATACACATGGGGGGGGTCTAATGCCCCCCACCCTGCCAGGGGGTCCCTGCCCCTGCCTAGACTCGCCCCCATTGAGGCCCCCCTGGCGCTGGTAATGGGGGGGCAGGACCCCTCCAGCCCAATGCCCCCCCAGCCCAATCCACAGGCCACAACGACTTCCTGTGACCACAAGTTCCTGTCTCCGGTGAGGGGCGGGGGGCAGGAGCCCTGGCACCCTCAGGCTGGGGGCCCGGGTCAACCCTTGACTGGCTGGGTGGGGGAGGGGAGACCTGTGACCCCCCCTCCACCAGGAGACAGCCAAGACACCTGGGTTCTTGTCCCCGCTTGCCCAGACGCCGCCTTGCCTCAGTTTCCCCGGCAGCGCAGGGCCCCCTAATACTGCCCCCCCCACCGCCCCGGACTTGGTTGGAGGCTCTGATCTGAGCCCAGCTTTGCCCCCCAGCCCAAGGCTGGCATTGGACAATGCCCCGGGACCCGGCACGGAGCTGCGAGGCCGGGGGCTGCCCTATCCCCCCTGAGGAGCGCGGGGCCGTGGGGGGCACCTACCTGGAGGAGCGGATCCCCATTCCTCGGGGGGACAAGGTGAGTCGGTGCTGGGCCAGGGGGGTGGGGGGCAGCTTCATCTCACAGGCCTCAGGGACACATGGGTTTTCGCCCTTCTCCTGCCTCAGTATTCCCTGGTGGGTAATGTAATGGGATCAGCCCAGGCTGCGCATTAGGGGCTGGAAGGTCCTGGCACTGGCGGGGGGGGGGGGGCAGACGCCCTATGAGGCCTACCCAGGGGCTTCCCGGCCCTGCCTGGGGAAACTGAGGCAGAGGGTGGGCTGCCCTAAATGCAGCTGGGGACCCTGCTCGGGGTCTGGGGGGGTCTCCCCCCTGGCTCTGCTCCATGCAGCTGGGGGGAGCAAAAGCCCCCTCTCCCCAGCTCCTGGGCTCCACCTCTGTTTTGCAACCCACCTGGGGAGGGGGGGATTTGAAACCAGCAGGGCCCTGGCACTTCCTGGGTGGGGGGCATGGAGGGCACCCCTGTCTGGGGCCGGGGGGGAGGTCCCCCTGCCCTTGCGGTCCGTGCTGCTGCCAGGACTCAGATCCAGGAGAAAGACCCTGGCTGGGGGGCATCTGCCCCCCCAGCCGCACCTTCCCACACATGGCCTGGGAGCTTCCTGGGGGGGAAAGGCTGGGGTGAGGGGTGCTGGGCCCTGGGGTTCCTCCCCCCGGCCCTCCTGGCAGGCTTAACCAGGGCGGGAAGGACTCAAGTGTGTGACAGGCGGGAAGGGGAAGTGGGCAGAGGGGCCCCTCCCGGGCTGGGGGGAAGGGAGGCCGGGGCCAGGGGGAGGGGGAGGTCACCCATGGAGCTGCCCCCCCAGTTTAGTATTGGGTGGGTTGCAGCCCCTGAGCTGGGCAGGGCTGGGGGTCTTCGTTGGCCCAGCCCTGCTCCTTGTAGCGGAGCAAGAAGAGGGGGCAAGAAAGTGGGGCAGGAGGAGAATTTACCCCTCTGATGCCCCCCGTGCCCCCCACCTCCAGCCCGGCTTCAGCCTGCGCAAGCTATGGGCCTTCACAGGCCCTGGGTTCCTCATGAGCATCGCCTACCTGGACCCCGGCAACATCGAGTCGGACCTGCAGTGCGGGGCCGTGGCCGGCTTCCAGGTAGGCACCGGGGCTGTGGGGGGGGGCCTAGAGGGACTGCGGGCACCAAGGATTGGGGGGCTGCAGGCTGTGGGTGCCATTGGGGGAGCTGTCTTGGGCGGGGGGTGGGCTGTGCTTGGCACTGGACAAACCACTGCCCGAGGCATGGGGGGAACGACTCCCCCCTGAGCTCTGCCCCCCCTGGCAGCTGCTGTGGGTGCTGCTGTGGGCCACGATCCTGGGCCTGTTGTGCCAGCGCCTGGCCATCCGCCTTGGCGTCGTCACTGGCAAGGACCTGGGCGAGATCTGCTACCTCTACTACCCCAAGGTGAGCTGGGGGGTGGGAGGCTGCCCCCCCACAGACCAGGGGGCACAGGGGTCTCAGGCATGATACTGGTGCATGCCCACAGGTGCCCCGCGTGCTGCTGTGGGTCACCATTGAGCTGGCCATCATCGGGTCTGACATGCAAGAGGTGATCGGGACGGCCATCGCATTCAGCCTGCTCTCGGCCGGACGGTAATGCACCCACCCTGTGGTGACACGCATGGACAGGGGGACACGCATGTCCAGGCCAGGCTGAACCCCACCTCTGCACCCTCTCCCTTCACAGCATCCCCCTCTGGGGTGGGGTCCTTATCACCATCATCGATACCCTCTTCTTCCTCTTCTTGGATAAATATGGTGAGTTCCCGGGGGGGTGCAGCTGGATCCAGCCCTCCACCTACTGCGGAGGGGGTCCCCAGACCCCCTCACGCTTCCCTGTATTGCACCCAGGCAGAGCCCCCAGTGGGGGCAGCCCATGGGACCATGGCTGCCCCTGGACTCCCCCCTGTTCCCCCCAGGTCTGCGGAAGTTGGAAGCCTTCTTTGGCCTCCTCATCACCATCATGGCTGTGACCTTCGGCTATGAGGTAAGTGACCCCCCCCCACCCCAGGCCTGTCCTCCCTGCTCCCCTTAGCCACGATCTGGGGCGCGAGTGGCTTCCAGGAGCTGGGTGGAGGGCATTCGGGGGTTCAGGGCTCCCAGGCTCACCTGTGCCCCTCCCCCTTCTGGCAGTATGTGGTGGTGCGACCGTCCCAGGAGGCCGTGCTCCGGGGCATCTTTGTGCCCTACTGCAGGGGCTGTGGGCGCGAGGAGCTGCTGCAGGCTGTGGGCATCGTAGGTGCCATCATCATGCCCCACAACATCTACCTGCACTCGTCCCTAGTCAAGGTGAGCCCCCAGCTCTGGTCAAGGTGAGCCCCTGTCCCAGTCCTAGTGATACCCTTGCCCTGGTCATGGTGAGACACCACCCTAGTCACTGTGAAACCCCTGCCCAGATCATGGTGAGACCCCTACCCTAGTCATGGTCAGACCCCTGTTCCAGTAATGGTGAGACCCCGGCCAGGGTCATGGTGAGACTCCTGCCTATGCCCCCCGGCCTGCAATGCAGTCTCCAGCCACTCTGAGGGCCACTGTGGTACCCCCGCTTCAGTCACTAAGGGCTACTGCCACAGCCCTGACCTAGCCAGCAAGAGGCACTGCCCCAGGCTTGTGGAAGACTAGTGCTGGCTGATGGTGCCTGCTCTGTGCCCCTCCAGTCCCGCACCGTGGACCGGACACAGCAACAGGAGGTGAGGGAGGCCAATGGGTACTTCCTGCTGGAGTCGTGCCTGGCGCTGGGCATCTCCTTCCTCATCAACCTCTTCGTCATGGCTGTCTTTGGCCAGGCCTTCTACCACCGCAGCAACCGCGATGTGGTGAGCACCAACCCCTGTCTGGCCTTGACACACTCTCCTAGGGGGTCCCAGCCCCCTCCTGACCTCCACCCTCTTCTGACCTGCCCCCACCCATTGCAGCACGACGTGTGCGTCAACAGTAGCGTCAGCCAATACGCCAATATCTTCCCTGCGGACAACAGCACCGTGTCTGTGGACCTCTACCAGGGGGTGAGTGCTGGGGGATGGGGTGGGGCAATAGGAAGGGCTTGCACTGACTCCTCCCTTCCACCCCAGGGCGTCATCCTGGGCTGCTACTTTGGGGCAGCCGCCCTCTACATCTGGGCCGTGGGGATCCTGGCAGCCGGGCAGAGCTCGACCATGACCGGTACCTACGCGGGGCAGTTTGTCATGGAGGTGAGCTGCAGGGGCGGGGGGTCCAGTGCCTGTACTTCCGCAGGGTTGTCCCAGCCCCATGGAGGCCTTGGGAGAGGTGGGAGCCCCAGTGGCAGTCAAGGAAAGCCTGGCAGAAGCATCAGCAGGGAGGCGGATAAACAAGATACATCATTAGGTTTCAGAGTCAACAGCCTGATGGTGGGGGCAGGTTAAGCCCTACTCATTGGGGCAGGTGGTGGGTGCCTGGATGGGCCTGCCTGAGCAAACCTGCCCCCCACCCCCAAGGGCTGAGTCACGTCAGGGCAGCCTCCCCCATGAGCCCCAGGGCATTAACTCTGGACTCTAATGATGGCTGCGGCCACAGACGAGAAAGGAGTTTGGGGCTGATCGTAGTGGCAGGTGGCAGCTGCTCTGGGGCTGGAGCCGGAGCTGAGGGGTTGTGAGCAGGGCTTGAGGCCACAACCCCTCCCTGGATCTTGCCCCCACCCCCGCAGAGGCAGCCACAACCCAATCATCGAACCGCTAAACCACGGGCTCCAGGGCCCTTGCACAAGGGAGCAGAGTTCATGCACTTCATTTACATAATTTGCATAACTGAATCTTGTAATGAGCGGTTCCCTGGGTCCCGCTGACACCTGGTGGCTGCTCAGTGCAGCTGCAGCCACCCAGTGCCCCCCACTCCTGACCCGCAGCCCCCGCCTCCCCCAGCCCTGGGCCTGGAAGATAAGTGGGCACCTGAACCGCCTGGTGGGGGCAGGGTGTCCAGGCCCCAATCCTGCCCCCAGACTTGGGCAGGGGGGGGTCCCAGCCTCGCCCTGACACCTGCCCCAACCCCGCAGGGCTTCCTGCAGCTGCGCTGGTCCCGCTTCACCCGCGTCCTCTTCACCCGCTCGTGCGCCATCGTCCCCACTGTGCTCGTCGCCGCCTTCCAGGACGTGCAGCATCTGACGGGCATGAACGACCTGCTCAACGTGCTGCAGAGCATCCTGGTGCGGGCAGCGCTGCCCCCCGCCCGCGCCCCTGGCCCCCCTGTGCCCCTCACTCCTGCCCCACAGCCCCCAGTGCCCCTCACTCCTGCCCTGCGGCTCCCAGTGCCCCTCACCCCCAGCCCACAGCGCCCCTCATTCCTGCCCCATGACCCCTGGTACTCCTCAGCCCTAACCTGCAGGCCCTGGCCCTGCCAGTGCCCCTCACCCCCAACCCGCAGCTCCCCAGCCCTGCTGGTGACCCTCACTTCTGCCACCGCAGTCCTGGTGCCTCTCACCCTGCCCTGTAGCCCATCCCCCCCAACCCTACCAGTGCCCCTCACCCTGTCCTGTGCCCCCAGCTGCCCTTCGCGGTGCTGCCCGTCCTGACCTTCACCAGCCTCCGGCCGCTCATGAACAACTTCACCAATGGCATGTGAGTGGGGGGCAAGGGGGGGACCCGAGCAGGGCCCTGGGAACACGTCCCTGCATCCCACCTGCATGCTCCCGGCCGGGGGTCCAGCAGGTTTGCAGGGGCGGGCCTCCCTTCCCTGCCCTTGACCCTGGCCCTGCCCTTGACCCCCACCAGGCCAGGGAAGCTGGTGATGGCACTGATCACACTGCTGGTCTGTGCCATCAACCTCTACTTCGTGGTGGATTTCCTGCCCTCGCTGGGCAGTGTCGCCTACTGGGTGCCCGCGGGTGTCGTGCTGGCCGCCTACGCCGCCTTCGTCATCTACCTGGTACAGGGGGGGCTGAGGGGGCGCAGCGGGGGGCACTGGGGGCCCGTCTCACTGCCTCCCCTTGCCCCCCCAGCTCTGGACCTGCTGCATCGCGCACGGAGCCTCCTGCCTGGCCCGCGGCCCCCACGCGCGCTTCGCCTACGGCCTCCACGATGGCCCCCCCCGCACTGCCAGCCCACGAGCCGCGGAGACAGCGGGCCGGCAAGGATGGGGTTAACAGCTGGGGTGCCACCCCCCCATGGAGTGACACCCCCCAGGCTGCCGGTGCCCCCCACTCCCGACCCACAGCCCCTGCCCCCCAGCCCCGGTGCCCCTCACTCCCGACCCACAGCCCCTGCCCCCCCCAGCCCCAGTGCCCCTCACTCCCGACCCACAGCCCCTACCCCCCCCAGCTCTGGTGCCCCCGCCCCCCCAGGCCTGGTGCCCCCCACTCCCGACCCGCAGCCCCTGCCCCCCAGCCCGGCCCGTGCCTGCAGGGCTGGATCCTGCCCCTGGGATCAGGTCCCTTGCACTCGGCGCTGGAGCAGCCGCAGCCTAAGTGAATTAGCGGCCCCGAGGGGGCAATTAGCGGCCCCGAGGGGGCAATTAGCAGCCCGGGACTCTCCCCGCGCCGGGCGGGGGCTGTGCAGGGCCCACGCGTGTGCAGCCCAGCGCGCTGTGAGCAAGCAGCGGAGGGGGGACCGGAGTCCGGCACGGCAATAAACCGGGTGAAACTGCCCCGCGGCCCCGAGTTTCCTGGGGGGGTCACGCGTGGGCCTGGCCCTGCCCCCTCCGCGCGGGGGGCACTTGGGAGACGCTCCCTAGGCACTTTCAAGGCCGCCTCTACCGCCCGGGGGGGGGGGGGTAAAGGGGCCCCTCCCGGAACCCGGGCCTTAAAGGAGCAATGCACGGGGTGGGCCCCACAGCGGCTGAGCCCCCCCAACCTGCCCCTAGCCCCCCCGGACCCGCGAGGGGCTCCCCGGGAAGTGCATCTGGGAGGGGAAACTGAGTCACGAGTGGCGGGAGATAGGGCTGCCCCGGCTCTAGATCTGGACCCTGACTGGGTGGGGGTCTGGTGCTGGGGGGGAAGGGGGTGCTGTTCTCACCCCGGGGCAGAAAGGGCAAGGTCTCTCCTGCAGCACTTGGGAGATGGATCCATATACATCCTGCACGGGGGGGGGGGGCGGGGGTCCAAGCCTCTGATGGGGGTCGCAGTGACCGGCTCGGGGCCAGGGAGGGCTTCCACCCAGGGTCTCCGTGGGCACATCTAGCACCGGGTTCCCGAGGGGATGCAGCCCCCAGGGGCGGACCTCGGGGGTGCAGCACATCCAGCAGCGGCTGCGCCGGCTCAGCCCCGGGTCCGTCCTGCCCCATCTCCCGTGCCCCGGGGCAGAGCGGAGCTGGCGGGCGAGTGCCCGGGGCCGAGCAGGGCTTTCCCCTGTTGCTCCAGCACGGAGGGTCCCGCAGGGCTGGTGCAGAGGCCGTGCCCCTCGCTCCCTGCCCCAGCGCTCCCCGTGCCCCTTTCCTCCCCACACGTGTCCAGTCCCCGGTGGATCCGGCTGCACTCTCAGCTCCGCCACGTCTGGGGCCACAAGTCCCCCTTGAACGCCCCGTGGGGGGACAGGACGGCCTGGGTCTGGTTGGCAGCTGCCCGTGCCGGGATCCCCGCTCTGTCTGGGCAGAGACGGGCAGGAATAAACCCCGGGGACTTTCTCCTCCCCGTTCAGTGCGGTGCAAACCCTGCTCCTGTCCCCTCCGGCGTCTCTCCTAGGCCTGGCCTCGGTCTCTGCTCCTAGCAAGCCCCTCTGCAGCCCCCGGCCTCCTTGCTGTCCTGCTCCGCACCTTCTCCAGCTCTCCTCTCTCCTCCCGGGGCCGCGGGCACCCGAGCCGGGCACCGGGTTCAAGGCGTCGATGCCCCGTGGGTTTCTGAAGGGACCTTGTGATGTTCCCGTTGTGTTTCCCCCCCAGTTTTCTCCTGTGGGAGGGGGGAGGCGCTGGCACCATGGTATTGTTTAAGATCAAAGCAAAACCAGTATAACTGGTGGCGTGTGCACCCTTGGCGGGACGACAGACTCAGAGACGACCAGGGCTGGCAGGGACCTCGGGAGTCACATCCAGTCCAGCCCCTGCTCCAAGCAGGACCAGCCCCAAATGCACCATCCCAGACAAGGTTGTGTCTACGCGGGTCTTCAACACCTCCCAGGATGGAGACTCCCCCACCGCTCTGGGGGCCCTGTCCCAGTGCTGCACCGCCCTCCTCGGGAGAGAGCTTTTCCCAATACCCAGCCTCAACGTCCCTTGCTGCAGCTGGAGCCCATTGCTCCACTGAGAGCAGCCCAGCTCCATGCTCTTTGCAGCCCCCCGGCAGGGAGGTGAAGGCTGCTGTTCACCCCCTCTCCCCTCCCCCCTCCCAGAGCTCCGCCGGGGGTTGCCAAACACCCTGGACTGAACGTAACCCGCGCCCCCCGTCCCACAGCCGACGGGGGCCTGAGCACACCGGGAGGACATGTGGCCCGCTGCCCCCAGCCCAGCAGCGCCAGGCCCTGCCCTCGCAGCTCACACACTAAGAGGCAGGGAAACTGAGGCACGGAGCAATGTGGCTTGCACCCCACAGGACCTGGCGGGGGCGGAGCCTGCGACTCCTGCCCCCGCCCCGCCTCGCCCCGCGTTGGACTACATCTCCCATGATGCACCAGGAGCGCGCGCCACGTGACCACCTCCCCGTGCATCATGGGAGATGGAGTTTGCACTGGTCGCACAGCGTGGTGGGGTGGGGGGCTAGAAAGCCCCGTTTTCCCCCCAGCAGCCGGGGGACCTCGGCCTGGGGCAAGGCATGGAGCTTGGGCTGCACCGGGCTCTGATGCGCCCCAGAAGCAGCTGCATGTCGGGCTGGGGCCCCTGTTACGCGCCGCTCCCCCCAGAAGCAGCTGCACGGAGGCATCGCCCTTTTAAGGGGCCCCGGGAAGCGGCGGCGGCTGCGGGGCTGGCTCCGGCCGCTCCATGTTGGAGCAAACTTTCCGCCGCCGCCCGGGCCCCACGCGCGACCCGAGCCCACGCGCGGCCGGGCCCATGGACGGCGCCGGGGTCATCGCCCAGCTCAGCCGCGACGAGCCCGGGCCCCGCCCGCCGCGCCGGGGTAGCGCCGCGCCCCCGACCCCCCCCACGCGCGTCCCGGGCCGGGAGCGGGGGCCCACGCGTGTCGCCGCCGGCGGGGCGGGGCGGGGCGGGGCGGGCGTGCCCCCGCGCGGGTGGCCCGCGGGCTCGGGGCGGGGGGCTGCGGGGTGGGAGTGCGGGGCACGAGTGGGCAGGGAGCGACGTGCGGCGGTCTGAGCCCGGAGGGGGCCGCCCGCGCCCGGGCAAGCGGGGACACGGAGCAGTGAGGGGAGCCCCCGGGCAGGGGGCTCGGGGGGGGTCCTAGCCCCTGCTGCCCCCGGTGTGGGGGGGCAGATGCAGCCCAGCCCCCGCCTGGGCTGCGGCCGCGGCTCCGCACCCACGGGGTGCTGAGTGTGCCCGGGCCCGGCGGGGGGCTGCGGGTCGGGAGTGGGGGCACGGGGCTGATGTTCCCCCCTTCCCCGCCGCAGGGGCCCCGGGGCTGGCGCTGGGGCAGAAGCCACGGGGCAGGGGGCTGCTGCGGTCGCTGTTCTGCTGCCTGTGCCAGGGGGACCCCGAGCCGCCGCCCCGCGCCCCCCTGCTGCCACCCGACGAGCCCGGCGCCAAGGTCAGGAGCGTGGGGCGGGGGCACAGGGCAGGGATGCCCCGGCCGCCTCTGGGACCCCGGCTGCCCCCAGCCCCCTGCGCCCAGCTCTGGGGCGCGGCGCAGGGCGGAAGGGGCCGTGGGGGGCAGGGGGCAGGCGGTGGAGCCCTGACCCCTGTCCCTGCCCCGCAGGCGGACGGCCGGACCCTGCTACCCGAGGTGCAGCCGCAGGACGCGGGGAAGCTCTGTGCCGTCATCGACCTGGATGAGACCTTGGTGCACAGCTCCTTCAAGGTGGGCGGCCAGGCCTAGACCCCCGGGGCCCTCCCTCGTGCAGGGACCTCCTCCCACCTCCCTGGGCCCCCCCAAGTCCAGCCCCTGCCCCCCAGACCTGGGATCACTCCCTCTTGCTCCATGACTGCTCCCAAAAACTACCCCCCCAACCCTCCAGGATCCTGGACCCCCTCCCACCTGCCCCGGGGCCCAGGACCTCCCTCGTGCAAGCCCAGGTACCCTCTGCCACTGCCCTGGGACCCCCCACTCAAGGCCCAGGACCCCAACCCCCGGCTCTAGGGCCCCCTAAGCCCTCCAGTAACTGGGGACCCCCCAAGACCCAGGCCCCCCCCTTTCCAAGCCCAGAGACCCCCTCCCCCTGCCTGCCTGGCCTCTGCCCCTGGCACTCCCCTGTGCGCCCCCCGCCCCCCCGGGATGCCTCAGGGGAGGGGGCTGGAGGCATCATAGCGGCTGGGGGGGGCTGTGACCTCCCCCCTGACCGCCCCCATCATCCTGCCCTGCAGCCCGTGAGCAACGCGGACTTCATCATCCCCGTGGAGATCGATGGCGTCATTCATCAGGTGAGGGGGGACACCCGAGGGGGGGGTACAGCCCCACACGCACACCCTTGGGGGCCAGTAGGGGGTGCTGTGAGCCTGAGCCCAGCTGCGGGGGTCCGGGGCTGTTCAGGGCAGGGGGGTCATGGGTGCACGGGGGTCTGGAGGCCGAGGGGGCTGCGGCTGTGGAGTGGGGGTCCAGGGGATGGAGGGTCCTGGGTGTGTGGGGGGTCTGGTGAGATGGGGGTGAATCCAGGCTGGGGGGACAGGTGGTGCCCGCGGGGGGGTCACGGTTCAAGTACTGCAGGACAGGCTGTGTGCCCTCGACTGCTTGGGCCCGGAGCTGCCCGCAGCAGCACATGGGCTGGGCCCACCCCTGGGGGTCCCAGCACAGCGCCTGCCCCACTGGGCTCAGTGTGGGGGTCCGTGCCCCCTGCTTACCCCCCTCCCCCCCCCGCCCCCAGGTCTACGTGCTCAAGCGGCCGCACGTGGACGAGTTCCTGCAGCGCATGGGGCAGCTCTTCGAGTGCGTGCTCTTCACCGCCAGCCTGGCCAAGGTGAGCCCCCGGGACCCCTCCCCAGCCCCCTGGTGCTACAGGGGGAAACTGAGGCACGGCGGGGCCCTCCTGCATGGACCCAGGCTCCTGCTTTAGGTCTAACCACTAACCTGCACTCCCTTCCCCAAGCCTGGGATAGGACCCAGGCATCCGGGCTCCCCCCGGCGCTAACTGCTAGACCTCGCTCCCCTCTGGTCAGCAATAGATCACACCCGCAGTGCCCCCAGACCTCCCCCAGGTTTCCCAGAATGCTTTGCTGCCGTTCCCACTGTTGGGGGGGGGGGTCCCAAGGGGTTGGGACCCCCTGCCCCGTGACCTCTGCCCCCGTGCCCTCTGCCCCCAGTACGCCGACCCCGTGGCCGACCTGCTGGACAAGCGCGGCGCCTTCCGGGCCCGGCTCTTCCGGGAGTCCTGCGTCTTCCACCGCGGCAACTACGTGAAGGACCTGAGCCGGCTCGGGCGCGACCTGCGGCGCGTGCTCATCGTGGACAACTCGCCCGCGTCCTACGTCTTCCACCCCAACAACGCCGTACGTGCGGGGGCTGCGGGGCGGGGGCGAGGGGCACTGGCAGGGCTGGGGGGAGCAGCTGGCCTGACCCGCCCCCCGTGGCCGTGCCCGCAGGTGCCCGTGGCTTCGTGGTTCGACAACATGGCAGACACGGAGCTCCTGGACCTGCTGCCGTTCTTCGAGGGGCTGAGCCGCGTGGACGACGTGTACTCCGTGCTGCGGCAGCACCGGACTAGCAGCTAGTGCCCGCGGGGCTGCGCCGGTGCCCCCCCAGCCCGTGTGCTAGGGCCAGGACATGCCCGGCCACGCGTGGCACCACGGACACGGACCAATGGACACAGCCTGGGCCTGAGGCCTGGCCCCCATCGTGGCCTGCAATGCATTCTGGGAGTGGAGCCTCCCCCCCAGCTCCCAGGGTCCTGCCAGTGGGGGGCTCTGGTCTGGTGCTGTGAGGAGCGCCCCCTGCTGCCTGCCCCGGTGCTGCCCCACGGGGGGGGTCTTTGCCCTCCCTCTGCCTCTATCAGTGCCTTCTCCCGCCCCCCGGACCCTCGTGCTGCCAAGACTGCCTTGGGTGCCAGCCCCCCTGCCCCATGGCGGGGCTTCTGGGGGGGCCTCATCTGCCTTATCCCCCCTTAATGCCCCCCTTGTCCTGCCCCCCTTAGGGGCTGTGGATGTCGTGCCTGGGGCGGGGGCGGGCGGGGGGGCCGGTCTGAGGCCCCCACCCTGGCCAGCCACCTCCGGTCCTGATCCTGATCCTGCCCCCCCTCTGCAAGCTCAGCACTTTGTAACAGGTTGGGGTGGGTATCCCAGCACGCAACAGCCTGCCTGGACCAGGAGCTGCTGAGCATGCTGGGAAATGCGGTCCCCGCCCCACGTCCTTGTATGTTGGCTGCGTCTGGGGGGAGACGTGGCCGAGCCCAAGTGCCTTTGTGCGAGCGCGTAACGGGGAGGGAAAGAAACCAGCCGAGAACCAGCCGAGCCGCGTGCCTTCCTTCGCCTCGTGTGTGAGAGCGTGTGCGTGTGAGAAAGCACATGTATGTAGGTGAGGGGGTGAGAGCATGTTTGTGATCATGCATGTGTGCAAGGAGCGAGCATGTTTGTGACTACATGCATGAGCGTAAGGGAGTGCATGTGTACGGTGTGAGTTGTGTGTGTGGCTACATGCATGAGTGAGCATGTATGTATGGGGGAGGGGGTTGAGCATGAGTGTGCATGTGCACATACCTGTGTCTGAGACTCCGTGCATGGGTGTGAGAGTGAGTGCAAGCGGGAGGAGGATGAGTGTGAGTGTCCACAAAAGTACATGGTCTCACACACGCGTGTGTGGCTACATACATGTGTGTGAGAGGAGTGAATGTGCATGACTACTTGCATGGGTGTGAGAGTGAGTGAACACATTGTGGGGTAAGTGTGCACATGTGAGACCATGCATGCATGTGAGAGGTGACTACATGATCACATGCACAGGCTTGAGCGTGCATGTGTGAGGGGGGACATACTGCATATGTGTCAGAGTATGTGTGCATGAGATGGGTGAGTGTATGTCCATACACGTATGTGTGTACGTGTGCAGAGCCCCTGCTGGCATGTCCACCCCCACACACGTGTGTGTGCCTGCCTGTGTGTGCAGGGCAGGACACTTGCATGCACCAATGGGGCCTGGGCCGGGCCCAGCCGCGCTGCAGCGAAGGAGGTGGCCGTGGCACTGGGGTGCAAACCCGGCCTGTGGCCTCCGAGGCTGTGTGAACACGCGTGTCCCTGGCTCTGCCTCGAGGGCCAGACCCTGGAGATGAGCAAGCATCGGGGAGATCCACCCGGCTGCAGCCAGTCCTGGGGCCAAGATGGAGCAGGCCGGTGTCACCCGTCTCTCCTCGAGGGGCTCTGGGTTGGCGACCCCACGAGCCACGCTGGAGCTGGCCCTGGCACCCGGCGTCGAAGCTGCCGCAGCCTCTCCTGCAGCCTGCTCTGGGTCCCGGGGCGCAGGAAGGACATGCGGAGACCGGACGATGCTAAGGGGTGGGGGGACCGGGGACAGGACGGGTGGTGATGGGGCTGCAGGAGAGGAGGCCGTGGGGGGAGTTGGTCCCAGGCACCGCGGCCCCACGGAGATGAGAGGACGGAGAAGGGGTTTTCTCGCTGGCCGCAGGGGAGAAATGGCCTCAGGATGCAGAAGGGGAAACTGAGGCAGGAGGCGAGCAGGGGACCGGGCTACAGGAGGTCGAGGAGGTAGGTCTTAGGCTGACAGCAAAGCCAGGCCGGTAGGGATGTGTGTGCATGTCTTGGGTGGGCTGCTGGTGGAGACGCTGCTTGTGTGTGTGTGTGTACAGCTGTATGGGTGAAAGAGTGTGTGTGTGAGAGTGTGTGGACGTGTACGTGTGGAGACGCTGCATATGTGTGACTGCATGGGTGAGTGTGTGTGTGCATGTGCATGTCTCAGGGCAGGCTGCTGACAGACTGTGTGCACATGTTTGTGTGTGTGCATGATGAGTGTGTGTGTGAGTGAATACATGTGTGGAGACACTACACGTGTGTGACTGCATGGGTTAGGGAGTGTGTGTGCATATGCATGTCTCAGGGCAGGCTGCTAGCCTGCTTGTGCATTTGTGTACACACACATGTATGTCTGTGTGCAAGCATGCAAATAGGGGTGAGTGTGTGTGTGTGGGGGGGGAGGAGTGCATGTGATACACATGGTGTGGAGACGCTGTGCACATGTGTATAACTGCATGGGTTAGGGAGTGTGTGCGCCTCTGTGTGGGAAGGGGGATGAGTGCAAACACGTGCAGGGAGACCGTGTGTGCACATGATCTGGGTGTGAGATGGCAAAGAGTGCATATGTGTGTGGAGTGGGGGGAAGGAGGGTGAGTCTGTGTGCAAACATGTCCATGTATGGAAGCACTGTGTGTGCACGTGTGTGGGGGGGGGGAAGGGGCAGTGAGTCTGTCTGAACATGCACGTGTCGAGGCACTGTATGTGACTGCACAGGTGCGAGTGAGTGAACGTACATGTATGTGCATGTGGGAAGTAGGGGTGAATGTGCAAACATACACGTGTGGGCACACTGCGTGCACAGGTGAGAGGGCCCGTGCATGTGGGAAGGAGGCTGAGCCTGTGTGTGAACACAGATGTAGCTCACGTGTGTACCTGCGTGTGCACAGACCCTGCGGCCCCCTTGTGGGGCATGTCCTGCCGGGGCTGGGGGAGGGCAGGACCTGCCCCCCCCGGCTGTAACCACTGGGCTCCCTGGTCTCTCTGAGCTGGGAGAGAAACCAGGGGGCCGGCTGGGCCCCCACCCCCACCCTGTCCCGCCACAGTGGGGTGCTGCACGCTGCAGCTGGGGAAACCGAGGCACAGGGACACAGAAAAGGGACCCAGGCATCCTGTTGGGGGCCCACCCCCCCTTCCAGCCCCCTGCACAGCCAGGGGCGGAACCCAGGTGGGGGGGGGCAGTCCAGACAGCCCCTTCCCTGGGGCTTTGGCCTGCTGCTACCTCCCCACCCCCCTGCAGCTTTGGCAGCTGCTTCCTCACTAATGAGCGCTGCCCTAATTGCTGGAAGCTCATTAGTGCAGGGGGAGTGGGCGCTGTGCAGTGGGGCAGGGATAATGCCTCCCCCCACCCACCCCAGGCAGTGCCCAGCTGCAGCCGCCAGCGCCCGGGCACCACGTCTGCGCCAGGTGAGGTTTGGGAGAGTGCTGGGGGGGCAGGGGGGGCGTGGCCCAGCTGGTTGGGGCAGGATGGGGTGGGGGGGCGGATCCAGCCCCTCACCCCAGGGGGCTGGCGGTGTTGCTGCATCCAGAGCTGCTTGGGTGCTGGGGGGGCACACTCGGGAGCACTGAAAACCTGGGACACGTGCACGTGTGCTTGGGTAGGCATACATGCGCATGCACGTGTGTGTGTGTGCGCGTGAGCGCATGGGCAGGCATGTGTGTGCTTGTGCCTGCGTGGGTGCTCGTGCCCACATGCCCATGTGTGAGAGCATGTGTGCGCATGTGCACGTGGGTGCCTGCATGTGAACGTGCAGCTCCGAGCTGGCACCTGGCGGATCCTGCCTGGAGCAGGGCGCTGGGACTCCCCCAGACTTTGGAGCCGTAGGGCAAGCGGCGCTGGCACTGCCCTGACACAGCAGCCCAGATAACACAAGGGCAGAGACTGGGGCTGCTGGGAGATAAGGGGAAACTGAGGCTGCGTGCAGGGGGTGCTGTGCAGCCCTCAACAGGGGCAAGAGCTTGGCCTTGGAGCCTGCAGCCGCCCTTGCTATTTGGAGGCGCTTTCCCAGGGTTTAGCTATGGTCGGTACCCTGTGGTCTCGCCACACATGCTAATTACATGCAAATGTTACTGGCATTGCCAGGGCATGGACAGAGCCCGGACTCGGGGAGTCGGGCATCCCCCAGAGCCTGCCCGTCTGTGCTGCGGGCGGTGCCAGGGCCGGGTGGGGCCGGGGGGTGGGGGGAGCAAAGGTTGTGCCTCGCACGAGCATCTAGTGCACGGCTGTGCCCGTCTCTGCGTGGCACCCGCGACCGCACAGCTGCACTCAGCCAGGTAGGAGTGGGACCCCCCAACGGCCACCCCCTGCCCGGGCACCTGATGCCAGGAGGGGGTGGGCATCGGGCTGAGGAGCTGCTGGACCCCCCTCCAGGAGCTGGGAGGGTGGATTTGGGGCTCCCCCCTGAACCATGGGGTAGGGGCCAGGTTGGTGGGGGCAGGTGCGTGACCCTCCGGGCATGGGTCACTAATTAAAGCGCCCTCCACGTGACCACATACGTGTGTGCCCATGGCAGTTTGCGTGGGTGAGGACCTGTGTGGGTCACAGGTGTGGACGGGCTGCACGGTTCTGCACACGGAAGAGGCACCGACATGTCTGCTCGGGGGCGGAGGGGCACACGCATGTGTTTGCGTGGGCATGCGTGGGCACTCCCGGCCGGGGCTAACGATGCTAATGGTCCCTGCAGGCCCCGTGCCCCCCGCTGCCCCCCACCATGGTGCAGCTGGACCCCAAGGTCACCCGCACCCTCGGCAAGACCAAGCCAGGCCTGCAGATCTGGAGGATTGAGGTGGGGTCTCGGGGGGTTGGGGTGAGGGTCTGGCCTTGCTGCCTGGGCTGGGGTCTCCCACTACTGGAGCCCAGGGCTGCAGCAGGGTTGGGGGGTCAGCCTGGGGGGGGGACGGACCATGGGGACCCCCCCAACTCAGCACCCCCTTCTCCCCCCAGAACATGAAGATGGTGCCGGTGCCGTCCCAGTCCTACGGCAGCTTCTACGAAGGCGACTGCTACGTGGTGCTCGCGGTAGGAGCCGGTGGGGGGGCTGGGACGTGGCCTCTCAGCCCAGAGGAAGGGGTCCCCCAGGGTTGGGGGATCCCCACAGAGCTGGGGGGCTGGAGGGGCCATGGCAGGGGCAGGCCGGGCGTGCGGGGGCACGAGGGGGTAATGGCACGCATCTCCCCTGACGGTGCCCCCCACCCCGGCAGACACGGGAGACAGGCGGGGTCCAGAGCCACGCGCTGCACTTCTGGCTGGGCCGCGCGGCATCGCTGGACGAGCAGGGCGCGGCCGCCATGTACACGGTGCAGCTGGACGAGGAGCTGGGCCGCACCGCCGTGCAGCACCGCCAGGCCCAGGGCGCCGAGAGCGAGGCCTTCCGCGCCTGCTTCCCCCGCGGCATCGTGTGCGTGGGGCGGGGGGACCCCTGCACCAGGGGCGTGGGAGGGGGGGTGGGGGTCTCCCCGGGGCTGCGGAAGGGATCGGTCCCCCCTGCAGCCCGAAGGGGGGGGGAGTTAACCCCTTGCTGGCCCTGGTCTAACGCCCCCACCCCGTGCAGGTACCGGAAGGGCGGCGTGGCCTCGGGCATGCGGCACGTGGAGACCAACACGCACCAGGTTCGGCGCCTGCTGCACGTCAAGGGCCAGAGGCGCGTGGCAGCCGGCGAGGTGGGTCCGGGGCGAGCTGGGCCCACGTGTCCTCAGCCCCGTTCTGCAGTGGCAGGAGGACCCGAGGGGAGTCCCCCCTCCCCTGCCCCCAGCCCAGGGTTTAACCCGCGGCCCGTGTCTCAGGTGGAGCTGAGCTGGGAGAGCTTCAACCTGGGCGATGTCTTCCTCCTCGACCTGGGCCAAGTCCTCGTGCAGTGGAACGGGCCCCAGAGCAACCGGCGCGAGCGCCTGCGGGTACTGCACCCCCCCGCCCCTCGGTCCTGCCCCGCAGCCCCTGCCGCGATGCCATACCCCCTCCCTGGGCTGACGAGACCCCTGGGCTTTCCCGTGGGGCAGGCAATGACCCTGGCCAAGGAGATCCGGGACCAGGAGCGTGGCGGCCGTGCCGTCGTGGGCGTCGTGGACGGCGAGGATGAGGCCGCGTCCCCGGATCTCATGCGGGTGATGACCGAGGTGCTGGGCGAGTGCAAGACACTCGCACCCGCCACCCCTGACACCATGGTTGACAAGGCCCTGGCCACCTCGCTCAAGCTCTATCAGTGAGTCCCAGGTCGGGAGTGGGGGTAATGGCAGGCGTGGGGGGCAGGGGGCTGCGGGTCGGGAGTGGGGGCAATGGCAGGTGTGGGGGGCAGGGGGCTGCAGGTCAGGAGTGGGGGGCAATGGCAGGCGTGTGGGGCAGGGGGCTGCGGGTCGGGAGTGGGGGCAATGGCAGGCGTGGGGGGGGCCTGGCTGCCAGACCGCTGGTCCACTCCACGGGTTGGGCAGCCCCCTCTTAAAGGGCCGGCGTCCCCTTGCTGCCAGACCCCTGGTCCACTCCACTGGGTGGGCAGCCCCCTCTTAAAGGGCCAGCGTCCCCTTGCTGCGCTGAGTGTGCCCCTCTCGCCTGGGCAGCGTGTCCGACGCCGAAGGGAACCTCCTGGTGCAGGAAGTCGCCGTCCGGCCCCTGACCCAAGACATGCTGAGCCATGACGTACGTGCCCCCCTAGTCCCTCTGAGAGCCCCCCACCCTTTCCCTGCCCGGGGCCTGATTCTGATGGTGCTAGGGTCTCTGCCCCCCAGGACTGCTACATCCTGGACCAGGGCGGCAGCAGGATCTTCGTGTGGAAGGGGAAGAACGCCAGCCAGCAGGAGCGGGAGCAGGCCATAAGCAGGGCTGTGGTAAGATGGGGGGAGGCCCTGGGGGGCCTGGAGCAAGGACCCTCCTTGTGCCCTCCTAGCATATGAGGGGGGCAGGTCCCCTCACTCCCGACCTGCAGCCCCTGCCCCACACCTGGCCGTGTCCCCCCCCCAGGGCTTCCTGAAGGCCAAGGGCTACCCAGAGACCACATCCGTGGAGATACAGAACGATGGGGCCGAGTCGCCCGTCTTCAAGCAGCTTTTCCAGGGCTGGACGGAGCCGCAGCAGAGCCGTGGCCTGGGCCAGACCCACGCCCGTGGCTCCGTGGGTAAGCAGGGGGCATGGGGGGGTCTCCTCTTTTCAGAGGGCACTGTGATAAGGGGAGGCACCCCTTGCTGGTGCCCCTCACTCCCGACCCGCAGCCCCTGGGGTCCCCCTGCCAAACCCCATCCCATGGTGGTCCAGCCAGCATTGGGGGGGGGGGGTCTGGAGGGTCCCCCCACCGCAGCCTCAGCCCCCTGCCCTGCCCCGCAGCCAAGGTGGAGCAGGTGAAGTTCGACGCCACGACACTGCACGCCCAGCCCCAGGTGGCCGCGCGGACCCGCATGGTGGATGACGGCTCCGGCGAGGTCCAGGTAGGTGCCGTGGGGCCCTTGCCCAGTGCCGGGGGGTCGGCTGGGGGTGCGGGGAGGCCCACGGGGATCTCACCCCATGCCCGGCCCCCCAGGTGTGGCGAGTGGAGGAGCGGGAGCTGGTGCCCGTGGAGCGGCGCTGGCTGGGCCACTTCTACGGCGCCGACTGCTACCTGGTGCTCTACACCTACCAGGCGGGCGGCCGCCCCCATCGCATCCTCTACATCTGGCAGGTGAGTGGCTGCCCCGAGACCCCCTGTTCCTGGCCGGCTACGGGGCACCGCGAGCCTTCCCTGGCTCTCTCACCGGGGAAACTGAGGCACCGTGCAACACTCTGTCCCCCCTGGGACCCCAAGTCCAGGCTGGCGCTGTGGGGGGCTGGAGGGGGCTGTGTGGCCATCCCAGCTCTGAGACACCCCCTTCTCCCAGGGCCGCCACGCCAGCCCGGACGAGCTGGCCGCCTCGGCGTACCAGGCGGTGATCCTGGACCAGGAGTACGGGGGGGAGCCCGTGCAAGTGCGCGTGCCCATGGGCAAGGAGCCCCTGCACCTGCTGGCCGTCTTCAAGGGCAAGATGGTCGTGTACGCCGTAAGTACGGAGCGGGCCGGCTCCCGGTGGGCTGCAAGGGGGTCCGGCTTGAGCCCACGTGGCTAACAAGATGCCTCGGCTGTGCCCTGGGGCGGGCAGCGGCAACCCCAAGGATGCCTGAGCATGGCAGTGCCCCTCTCTGGCTATGGGGAATATGGGGAAACTGAGGCACAGAGCGATGCTGAGGTGGTGAGGTCACCCAGAGAGCTGGTGGACGTGGAGGCTGGGACCCCGCAGTGCCGGGACCGGGAACCCCCCTCCGACCCCTCCATCCCCTCAGGGCGGCACCTCCCGGGCCGGAGGCACGGAGGCGGCGGCAGCCACGCGGCTCTTCCACGTGCACGGCGCCAGCGAGACCAGCACGAAAGCCATCGAGGTGCCCGCTCGCGCCGCTGCCCTCAACTCCAACGACGTCTTCGTGCTCAAGACCCCGGCCTGCTGCTACCTCTGGTACGGCAAGGTAGGTACAGCGAGACCCAGCGGGGCAAGGGGTCTTTGGGCAGCCGGTGTCCCCGCGGTGCCTGCAGCCGCCGCGCGCTCTGTCTCCGGCAGGGCTGCAGCGGGGACGAGCGGGAGATGGGCAAGATGGTGACCGACCTCATCACCAAGACGGAGAAGCTGGTGGTGGCCGAAGGGCAGGAGCCCCCCGCGTTCTGGGCCGCCCTGGGTGGGAAAGCCCCCTACGCCAGCAGCAAGAGGTACCCCCTGCCCTCCGTCCCTGGGACCCTGCCGGAGCCGCCCACCGTGCAGCCCAGAAAGACCCCACAGGGAGCGGCCGTTGGGAGGATTTTTTATGGTTACGGCGTCACGGCCATCCCGCCAGGCTCGGTCCAGCCAGGTGTGGGGCCGGGATGCAGGGGCAGAGGGTTGGAGTAGCATGGGACCGGGAGGGAGGTCTGGGGGTTACATCTAGTCCAGCTGTGCACCTGAGGCAGGATCAGGCCCGCCCCAACCATGCCAGACACATCCATAGTCGTAGGATCCCAGCGCCACCTTGATGGCACCTGCAATGCTTCACGGTCGGTCGTGTCTGCCCCCGAGTTCACAGGCCTGGACCGGTGTGCTGGTTTCTACCTAGACCTGGCGGGGCAGGAGGTAGAGGAGGGACGTCCCTGGGCTGGGCTGGCAGAGGAAAGGCGGAGGAACGTGGAGAGCTTGAACAAGGAGAGAGCGGCGTTCACGCCTGGGAGTGGAGAAAGATTAGCAGGAACCCGGGAGATGACACTGAGCCACCGAGTCAGTGCTGCCTGGATAGAAATGCAGCTGCGTCTAGGGGGGCAGGGATCAAAGCGGGGGTCCCCTGGGCAACGCAGCCGCAGGAGGGGGGTCCCCACGCCCCCTCCCCAACCCACCTCCCGGCAGGTTGCAGGAGGAGACACCGTCCGTCACCCCCCGCCTCTTTGAGTGCTCCAACCAGACGGGCACCTTCGTGGCCACGGAGATCATGGACTTCAACCAGGATGACCTGGAGGAGGACGACGTCTTCCTGCTGGACACCTGGGACCAGGTACGGAGCAGAGGGGCTAATTAAGCCTCCCTTAATGAGGTCCCCAGAGCAGCAAGAGGCTGGCCAGGGCAGGATGGGGACCCAGGCCCTCCCTGCATCTCCATGCCCCCAGCTGAGCCAGTAGCCTGAGCCATGGGGTCCCGTGTCCAGAAAGGCCCCGATCCTGCCCTGTGCCCAGCCCCCCGGCTCCGGGCAGGTCTGGAGAGCCTGTTTGTGGCGCAGGTTTTCTTCTGGATCGGGAAGGAGGCGAACGCGAGCGAGCAGGAGGCGGCAGCGGTGATGGCCCAGGAGTACCTGAGCTCCCACCCCAGTGGGCGCGACCCCCAGACCCCCATCGTGGTGGTGAGGCAGGGCCACGAGCCCCCCACCTTCACCGGCTGGTTCCTGGCCTGGGACCCCCTCAAGTGGCAGGTGAGTGATGGGCCGGGTAGGGGCCCCCCTCTCTGCCCGGCCCTGGCCCCGGCAGTGCACACCAGAGATTCAGAGTCCAGATGTTGAGGATCTTAAACCCCGATTCACCACCTGCCCCGGCTATTTAACCCCCCCTGGCAGCTCTGGAGGCAAGGGCCGGGTCCCGTGGGTGGGGTGGACAGGGGCGCCGACTCTCAGGTGGAGCCAGTGGTGGGGGGCAGCCTTGAGGGCAGGGGTGCCACAAATCTGCCCTGATCCCCTTCCCCACCCGATCCACTGCTCTGGGTTCTGCTACCTGCAGGGGCTCCCTGCCCCATCGGCTGCTCTGCTTTCTGCTCCCTACCCAATCTGTTGCTCAGCTTTCTTCTCCCTGCCTTGTGCTCCCTGCCCCATCCCCGGCTCTGCTTTCTGTTCCCCGCCCCACTGTCTATTCAATGTGCTGCTTGGCTTCCTGCTTCTTGCCCCCTGCCCCATCCTCTGCTCTACTTTCTGCCCCCTGTACTATCAGCTGCTCTGCTTTCTGCTCCCTGCCCTGCTCTTTCTCTTTAATCTTCTGCTCTTCTTTCTGCTCCCTGCCCTGTGCTTTCTACCCAATCTGCTCTTTGCTCTCTGCCCCCATGCCCAGCCTCGGGGCACTGCTGTGCTGGAAGGAGATGGATGAGCTCCTGGACCTCAGCTGCCCCTGAGCGCACCGGACGCGCCTGAGCCCTGGTCTCCGTCTCTCTCCCCGACAGGACAAGAAGTCGTATGAGGAGCTGAGGGCTGAGCTTCAAGACAACAAAAACTTTAGCCTTGTCACAGCGGTAAGTGCCCAGGTGCCCCGGGGCAGGTAGACAGCAGCACTACGGCACCGTGGGCTGATCGAGGAGTTTGCAAACCCATCGCCACTGCAACCACTGCCAAAGAGCAAACTTCATGGGCATCTGCCTGAATTGGCTGCATCACACCTTGCGCTTAAACTCACAACTCAGCAAAAAATGATCAAACGATGTGACCTCATTAGTCCTGGAGTCGTTAGAAGCAGACGGATGTCTCTCTTCAGATTCAGGAAACACCTTGTAGCCATCTGAAGCATCTGGGCAGGGCCTCGGTGCTCTGCAGAAAGTGGTTTCTGCGCCTGGGTTCAGGTTTCTAGCTGGGGTTCAAAGCAGTCTGCAGGGCTGTGGAAGAGGAGCTGCGGGACCAGGAGCTGCGAGCAGGCAGCGGGGGTGCAGAAGAAAGGGTAGCTTGATTAGTGGAACCGTTAATGAGGAGAGAGGGTTGTTAAAGTCTGTGGGGCGAAGAGGTTAGCAGGAATCGGGGAGAGAATGGCAAGAGAAAACGTACTTTGATTAGTGACATTGTTAACAAGGGAGATGGTCGTTAACGCCTGTGGGGTGAGGAGATGAGCAGGAACCAGGGAGCTGATAATGAGCTGCGAAGTCCATCGACTCCCTCTGCACTGCCTGAATAAAAATGCCCCTCTCCGCCAGGCAGCTGGTTTTAGATGATGGAGCAGTAGTCCAAGTGGGGGGGTGGGGGGATGCCCAGATGCCCCCAGCTGGGCCCAGCAGGGGCAGATCCAGGGGGGTGAAGTAGTGCAGTTACCCCCGCTTCTGCCTGCTTTGCTTCCTGCTCCATCCAAAGTTTTCTAACCAACTGCCTGGCAGTGGTAGTGGCACTTCTATTCAGGCAGCACCAAGGACCTCCATGGACTTTGCAGCTCATCTTAATAGACCCGATTCCTGCTAATCTCTTCACTCCCCAGGTGTTACCCACCCTCTCTCCTTGCGCGAGCCTTTTGGCTGCCCCGCTGGCTGCTGCTGGCAAGGGAGCTCCTATGTTGCAGTCAGGAGGGAGAAGCAAGAGCTCAGGGGTTGGACACGATGACCTCCCGAGGTCCTTCCAACCCACATTTTCTATGATCCTGCGGATGTAATAACTCACATCAGCTTTAACTTGGCAAGACAATTGGACACGGCTTTAATTGTCAAGAGGCTCAAGAAGGCAGGACATCGTCTTATGAACCTGCACGAGCTGCACGGCTGCTTCTAACCATCCCAGCCTATTGGTTTCTTTGTCCCTGGAGAAAAATAGGTGCCGGGGGGTGTGTGACGATGCCTCACATTAGCTGCACCCCCTGCTTTTCAGAGTCCTAGATCTGCCCATGCCTGGATGGGACCAGCCGTGCCCCTTGGGCGTGCTGGGGGGGTGGTCTGGGGAAGCCAAGCTGCAGCCTCATGTGACCCCCCTGCCTCTTCGCTGTCTCCCAGGGGCTCACGGGAAAGCAGGAGGTTTTCACGACCAAGACCACGCTGAACTCGGGGACCCTGCAGACCTTCCCCCTGGAGGACCTGCTGAACAAGGCCGTGGAGGATCTGCCCCGGGGAGTAGACCCCAGCAGGAAGGAGGTGAGAGGGGGGCTCAGGGGCCATGCCCACACGTGCGTGTGCGTGTGCATGTGTAGGAGGTGGTGAGGGGCTCACTGTGTGCAGGAGAAGGGGAGAGGGATGTGTGCACATATGTGGGCAATGCACCTAGGAGGTGAAGGGAGAGGGGGAACATGCACATGTGTGTGTACGGGGGCACATGCGTGCGTGTGTATGTGTGTGAGGAGAGAGGAGAGGGTCCTGGTGTGCATGCAGGAGGTGGATGTGGTAGGTAGTGAGGGAGGCACAGTGGGTGTGTGCACGTGCTCTGTGTGCACATGTAGGTGAGAGGGACTTAGGGGTGTGTATGTGGAAGATGGTGAGGGGTTGTGTGTGTTGGGGTGAGGTGGTGAGAGGAGCTTGGTGTGTGGGTACACACGTGTGTGTAAAAGGTGAGAGGCTCTGTGTGTGGGGGAGGGAAGGTGGAGAGAGGAGCTCATGGCATGTACACATGCATGCGTGTGTGTGTGTAGAAGGTGAGAGGGGCTTAGTATATGTGTGTGTAGAAGAGGGTGAGTGACTTGGTGTGTGGGTGTGTGCACACGTGCGTGTAGAAGGTGGTGAGGGGCTGTGTATGTGTTTGTGTGGGGAAAGTGGTGAGAGAAACTCAGTGTGCGTGTTCATACATATACACGTGTGTGTGTGTAGGTGGTGGTGAGACAGGCTCAGTGTACATGTACACGTGTGTGTGTGTGTAGAAAATGAGTGGAGCTTGCTGTGCATATACACGTGTGTGTGGGGGGGTGAGAAGGGCTTGGTGTGTATACACACATGTCTGCATAGAAGTGGGTGAGGGGCTTGGTGTGCATGCAGAAGGAGGTGAGAGAGGGCTTGGTGCGTGCACATGCACAGGCATGTGCATCGGACCCCGCCTCTCCCCTCCATCCCCTGGTACGAGCTCTGCAGCCTCCCGGCTCACACAGCCCCCAGCGCCCACCCTTAACCCCGCTCTGCCCGCAGGAGCACCTGAGTGACCGGGACTTCCAGGCCGTGTTCGGGATGTCCTGGGGCGCCTTCTCCCTGCTGCCGCTCTGGAAGAGGCAGAAGCTCAAGAAGGATAAGGGGCTCTTCTGAGGCGGTGCCAGCCCGAGCGCTTGGGGACACCGGCGTGGGGGGGCTCTGGCCTATGCCCCCCCCACGGCCCTCAGGGCAGCCACCACCTCGCCCAGGTGCTACCCAATAAATCCAGTGCACAGAGCACGGCTTCTGCCTCCTCGCTCCCGGTGATCTCAGCTGCTGCCCCCGGTCCCCATGATCTCAGCCATGTTCCTGCCCCCGTCCTGGTGATCTCCACGGTGTCGCACTAGTCCAGGTGATCTCAGCCGTGTCCCCCAGCTGTGAGACTTCAGGGGAGAAGTTTTGGCTTGCCCAGACTGCATTTGCACAGGACCCGCGGCTGGTGGGGGATCCTGGGTCGGGCAGAGGGGGGAGGGCTGGGCTGGGCTGGGCTGGGCAGGATGTCTGTGGTGGGGGCTGCTATGGCCTGTCCTGGGGGGCTTGCAGTGGCGCAGCTCGAAGCGCAGGGAAGGCGGGAGTGTGAATCCTCACCCCAGCCCCGTCCCCAAGGGGCTGCAGGATCTGCAGTGTCCACGTTTGCTTGTGCGGGTGTGCACGTCCCCGTCATGCGTGTACCCGTAAGTGGTTGTGTGTCCATGCATGTCTGTGCATGTCCATGTGTGGGGCTGTGTGCATTCGTGTCTGTGCTTGTCCATGTTCAGGCATGTCCACATCTGTGTGTGCATCCATACGTGCTCATCTCTGCGCGTGTCTGTGTCCACACATATAAATGTATTTGTGTAGGTGTCCATGCATGGGCACACATTTCTGTGTATGGATCCATGCACATCCAAGTGTGCCCATGCTTGTGTGCGTCCATACCGGTCTCACCACGTCTGTGAAACAGGTTTGAGAAGCTGCGCTGAGCGCCCTAGAAGCAAGCTCTGTGCTGTAGCAAGGTGCGGCGTGGGATAGGCCTGGGCCTGGCGAGGTGCCGCGGGTTCCCAGCTGCCCGTGCCAAAGGTCGGGGCCCCGTATGGCTGCTGCAATCGCTGTTATCTGCAGAGGCCTCATAAAAGCCCTGTGCAAATATTTGCGGGGCTGAAGGTGCTAGGCTGGGGGAGGAATCGGGGCAGGGGTTGAAGTGCAGCTGGTGCTTCCTCGCTGCCCTTGACCCCACTGTCCGATAGGCTGGTGGGGTGGGACCCAGGGCAGGCTGTGTGCTTGACCAGCACATACAAGAGGCCTGACCCTGCCCCAAGCAGCTTGTAGCTCCAGCCCTGCCAGCAGCTGCAAGAGGCTGAGCTGTCGCCTGGTACCCATGTGGGACAGGTACCGTGCCCCACGAGCATCAGACTAGCCCAGAGGGAAGGAAGGAGGCACCATGGCAGCTGGTGCGGATGGTTTCTCTTTCCCCAGTTGCACCACGTGTCAGTAAACAGCAGCTGGCAATCCCCATGTGGACGCCCCATGGGTTTAAGGGACCTTGTGATGCTTTTATTTTGTGTGTTCACAATTCCCTTCTTCACCCTTCACCTGCTCTTTGCCTTTTCGCTGGCTGCTGAGCACAGAGCTGATGCATTTAGTGATGCGGCCACCACAACTCCCTCATCTCTTGGCTAATGGCCAATGTAGAGCCCACGAGGAAGGGACCAGCTTTTCCATCCTAATGCTGAAATGGCAGGGGGGGCAGCAACAAGTGGAGCCTTAATGAACCCCCCCACCCAATGTCATAATTGGGCAACGAGAACAGGTACTGCAATAAAATCAGAGCATGAGGGTGGGAAAGGACCGCAGGTGATCACAGTCCAACCCCCTGCTCAAAGTCGGACCAGCCCCAAGTGGCTCCCAGCCAAGGCTTTGTCCAAACACATCCAAGGATGGAGAGTCCCCATCTCTCTGGGTCAGCTGCAACGGTTGCAGCTGTCAGGATTTCGGCACTGATGTAACAACAGCCGGCGGGTGCCAGGTGGGACTGGAGCGTGCCGTGGCTCTACCGCAGCTGGCACCCACGGCATTGCACCGAAGCTCGCTGAAAGATGCAGTAAGTTCATTCCCGGGTGACGGACTGACGATACCAGCCGCTTCCTCCAGGTCCCAGGCTAAGGAACAAGAGTGCACTGAGCACACAAGTGTTGGGGGCCCTGTTCTCCCAGCCCACCCCCACCACCTGCATGGGGCAGGGGAAATGGAGACGTGGGAGCATGGGAGGGTTAATAAAGAGGTTTTAATTCCACAAAAGAAATCTTATCTACACAGTTTAAAAACGGGGAGGAGAGGGCAAACCTCTAAAGATCCCAGTGGAACAGATCTGTTAAAACACAGAGAGAAGTGCTGCTCCACGGGAAGAAGGGAAGGG
Organism: Alligator mississippiensis; assembly: GCF_030867095.1. Classification (NCBI taxonomy): domain Eukaryota; kingdom Metazoa; phylum Chordata; order Crocodylia; family Alligatoridae; genus Alligator; species Alligator mississippiensis. Next base: position 253,726,573 of record NC_081827.1, read on the forward strand.
CCCCAACGGTGGTCACGTGGCCTCCCCTTGACACACGCACGTGGCCAGACATGTGCCCACAACCCTGAGAGCCACCGAGCCGGGTGGCAGGCAGGTTCTCTGGTAAGGCCCCCACTGGATCCTGTCTTTGGTGATTGGTTACTAGCCCCAATTAAATTGGTTTAGAAAAGGAAGTGATGAGCCCTGTTGCTCCCCTGGTCCTGCCCAGTGCCCCCGGCCTTGCCACGGGCCCTCAATGTCCGTACGAAGGTAACGCGGGCTAACCCGCCATTTCTCCCGTTAGCTGTAGCAGCCCTGTTAAACCCCTCGTGGGAAGGGAAAGGTCCTCTCCCCCGCTAGGTAGGATGGGATGAAAGCCCAGCTAGGGAAGACGCATTCTTCCAGCACAGACCGTATCTCTCTGGCCAGTCTTGCCCTGCACGCACCTCTCCGATGGGCCCAGCAGCAATTCTGCTTTTCCCACCCCGATACAAGCACAGCTATCGCACAAAGCAAATGTAAGGAAGAGGGGAAACTGAGATCAATGGAAAGCTGACAAAAGGTGAGGGGAAGGCAAGAGCCCCCGTGCTGCCCTTCCAGACTGAACTGTCGCTGGACCAAACCCACCAGGCTCTGGGGTGAGTAAGGGTCTGAGCGAGGACGCTCTGAGTGATGGGTAATGTGCCCTGCACTGGACCCTCGCTAGCCAGACACACCCATGAGCCCTACTGGCATCGCTGTATTACCCCACAAAAGTCTCCTGCTTCCCAGCTTGCTTGGCAAGAGCTTCTACTAAAAGCATGAGGCCGAGAGAATCGGAGCCGCCCCGTGGCATTGCTAGCTACAAACCAGACTGACTATAAGGCCACAGGGGGCTAAAGCTGAGCGATATCAAGTTACTGCAATGAGACAGGCAGCATGGGAGGCGCACGGTGAAGGATGCTGGGGACATCTGGGCGTCGATCGCACCAGCAAGCTCCAGAGGGCAAGGTCACCGGCTCACAGGAGCTTGTTCACTGCCTGCTACCGACAACACGGGTGAGCATGTAGTCTTCGCTCCAACAGGGAAACCTGGCCGCAAGCTCCCCCTTTGCACCAAGCCCAAGCTGTGCTCACTAGGGGGGCGTTTGGCTAGCACCGGGCTCCCCAGGGGTATTTACACATGGATGGATCCGGGGAGCTGCATGCTTAGACCCGAGGGAACTAAGTTCCCTGCTCAGTTCGTTGGTGGACCTGTTACTTCTAGCACCGCCGCCGGCTGTGACTGGGGGAAAACCCGGAGGAAGGGGTGAGTCACGGTGGAGAACAGTGACTGCTCTAACACTACGCTCCCCACCTTTTGCTCTGGGCCTCTACAACAAAGTCCTCTGGGAACTGCCCCCTCCCCAGTTCGATGCACCTTCATTTCAACAACAGAAAATGTGAACGGTTTATAACACGCTGTGCGCGGCCGGAACTGCATCGTCTTAAGGGCAAAGCTTTGCCATGCATGTCGCAGGTCCGCATCTAAGCCCACTTACTGCAAGACCAGCACCTAGCAAGACTTCCCGCTTCTTTGGTTGCGGTTAGCCTTCCACTCAGAAGCTCCGTGGACTCCGGATGATCCCTATCTGATGCCCACTGTCATCAGAGACACATCTGCTTAGCTCTAGGTATTTTATTCCTGAGAAACTCCTCATGGTAGTTTTAAAACAGAACATCCTTGATAGCAAAGAAAGGTGGAAAAAAATAAAACCCTTTCAACATCTGTAACCAGTTAATCCAATTGCAAAGAGGCAGAATTAGGGGCAAAACTCAATCAACTTCTCCAGTTGCTAATAACAATTCATTTGGGAGAAACCCCCCAAAAAAACAAACGGCAAACAAACAAAAAACCCAGCAGCTGAAGGAAAATCGGCCCAAGTTAAATAAAAGATGGTTTGAAGGTGCTAATAAGAATCAAATTGTGGGATGTTTTACTGAAACCGGCTATAAAACGAGCTTCGTGTTACTGAAGTCAACTAGGAAAATAGAAGAGGTAAAACACGTGTGCCCTGAAATCTCTTCTTAACCTTGAAGTTTCCAAAGCTTCTCAATGGAGCTGGGTTAAAGCAGCTGAATGCTCCAGACTCCTTAAAGCCCAATAGATTTATAGCTACCCTGAAAGCACATCTCTCTCTGGGCAGTTCTGGGGGTCTGGAAGGTCAGTTTGAAACCTTGGCTCAGTCTAACGGAGCGATCCAAGGATAATCTTGTCGACGGGCTTTCTTCACTCGTTCTGTTTGAGATGACACAAAGAGACAAAGCTTTGCGTGTGCAGACTCTGAAGGGGCCGGGCCAGAACGACAGTTCCTGGCGTGCGACGACACATGGCCGGGGTTCACTTCCGAACCTGCCGAAGGTCAAAGCTTACCTTCCACCCCCTGCCCCATCAGCTGCAGCTGTTGAAGTCAAAACAAGGCAACCCGACGTGGTTTGAAGCCAGAGAGAAACACGTATGTGGAGACAGATGCTTCCTCTGCGAGCTGCACCAAGCAACAATGCTATGGAAAGAGGCAGTCAGAGAATAAAACGTTCAAAACAAAACCAAACGTGTATAATAGCGTTAAACCAGGGGGGACGAGGAACTCTGGCAAGGTGATGGAACGCAGCTGGGTCTTAAACGCGTGCCACAGAACCTGCACTTTGTTTCCCAGCGCTGCAAAGAAACACCAGAGTGTCTACCATCCTGCCGACGTCAGGACACATTCAACTGGCACGGTGCGGACACCCCAGCTAGCAGGGCAGACTGGCCATAGGATACTCGGCGTCAGGGGGTTTCCAGTGAACGTTACTAACACGATACAGGCCGGGTTACAGAATCTATTGCTTCAGTTGCTCTTGGAAAAGAAAAAGAATAGAATGCCAAGTGATATGCAACTCTCCTCCCCACTTGCACGTCCTAGGCGAATGGGCCTGGAAGGTCTGGTCTCTTTGCACTACCGTGAGATCAGTTCATGAGCAGCTGTAGTCTGGTGATTCGGTGTCACTCTTTAAGGCTCCACGCTGACAAAGCTTTTCCCAGAACAATAAAAATCTTCCCCCTGCCGCCCCCCGCAAAAGGAGGCGCTCTCAGGGATGCCAAGGCTGATGACTGCGGCTCAGGCCCATGGTTCGGCAAGTCGAGAGTCCCGTGTTTCTCACGCTCCATCTCTCCCTGAGCGGTTTGTTCTCCTCCATGTCTGGCACAAGTTCAGAATTCCCCACAGTCAGGAGGAACGAGGTACCCTGCTCTTCACAGGGGCTGGCGCACAGACCTTCCCGCTTCCGTGCTCAGCGGCTGCGCGTTCTTCTCTGCTTCTAGCAGCTCCTCAAAGATATCCCTAGGAAGCCGGAGAAAGGCACATCGTGAGATCAACGACCAAAGAGCGGCTGGACAAGCTGAAGACAGGTGTGGTGAACAAGAAGTTGGATTGAGGCCTCAGAGAAATTCCAGATGCTGGGAGTTAAGTCAACAGAGATACCCCAAAGACCTCTATGCCCAGCCCCGTGAATTCATAAGCAGCTCAGGACTAAGTTTTTGGTTATTACAAAACAGTTTGACAACAATCACCGTTAAGACATGAGGGGAAGAGGGCAACAAAACTAGAATAATTAGCTGGTGCCAGTGAAACGGTTGGAGGGAACAAGGGCACTGACAAAGAGGATAAAACAAGGGGAAAACAGATGTGTGGGACTGACACAGATAATACTGCTGAGCTACCACACCTCCTCCTTTAAATGCATCTTTAATGCTAGGCTGGCATCTGATCGCAACCGGACGTATTCATGGTAGATTTGTGCACTATCACAGGACTTTCTCTCAGACTCTCAGGGCAGGAACAAAATTAAGATCCCCAGAGAAACCCTCAACTTTGAGGAAGGTGGTCAGGAGAAGGGAGATCATAGAGAAGTGGGGCTGGAAGGGAGCTCCAGAGGTCACATTAGCCCAACCCTTGCCCAAGTCAGCCCTGTCCAAACCATCCTATACAAATCTGACTAACCTCTTAGTACAACTACTGTCAGCCCTGACATGACACGACATCCAAACTTGCCACAGGGGAAGCAGAGGGACTGTGGCAGCTAATGTACTGCTGCTGCAAGGGTTATTCATATATGCTTGAGACAACCCGCCCATCTGTATCAATCTGACTATGGAATAAAATTCCTTTCTGACCCTGAGCAGAGGGGCAAGACCCCCTAGCTTGACGTCCCAGCAGGAGCACTGGCACAGCTGTCAAAATCCCCAGCCTGAGCTGCTGCCAACTCCAAAAGCCTCTAAGAAAAACCCCACATCTGACACATGTAGCAGAAAGGGGGTGACAGAGGGATTCCCTTTCAACCTCGTGTGGCAACGTGCAAAGCCCAGAAGCCTGGGACACCCCCACAGCAGATCACAAGCATTGCTGAGCCTAGATCATCCCCATCCAGTGGCTGGCCAACCTCTTCTTGAAAATCTCCAGTAATACAGAGTCTTCTCCTTCCCTGGTGCCTCTCCTATGGCCTCCCTGCTCAGACAGTGAAGAAGTGTTTCCTGAGATAAGCCTGCTTTGCTGCAACCTCTAGCCCTGGGTTTGCATCCTGTTCTCTGTGGCAAGAGAGAAAAGCCATTTTTTACACTTTTGCCTCAAGCTCCAAGTCTCTTACTTGTGCATGTAGAAGAAGATGTAGCCGCTTCGGTCTCGGTCACACTGTACAGTGCCCTCTTGAGTTCTGGACACTTCCAGGTCATTGTAGGTGAACCAGGACTGCTTCTTGATATCGAAGACGTCGCTGATGTAATGCCCTTCGAAAAGAGAAATGACACTGTTTTTTTCATGCACTAGGTCAAAAACCCATCAACTAATTGTTTGACACCTTGATGAGACTGCCTGGCCTCAAGCAACTTGGAAAGCCCTCATGACTTATGCAGCCCCTCCCAGCCCTCTTTTTCTTAGGCCCCTGCCACACATTACATATATTATGCAATAAATTGGTTAATCACGCAATAAATTTAGACCAGCCACATATGCAAAGTAATTGTCACACCATAGATTCATAGATGTTAGGGTCGGAAGGGACCTCAACAGATCGAGTCCGACCCCCAAACCATGTCCAACCATGAATGGGTTAATCACAATAAATTCAGACCAGCCACAAGTGCAAAGCAATTATCACACCATAAAAGTAGTGGCCATTCAGCTACAAAAAAGAACAGACCAGCTACAACGTTAGTGTTTGAAAGAAGTGCAACCACTTTATAGCTGGTTTCTATCCAGCTTCCATTTGAACGTGTGGTAGGGCCCTATGAAACAACATATTGTTCAGCTACTGGAAAAAGGTTTATTTTGGAAGCTCAATTACAAACCAGAAAGTTATTCTTACTAATTAACAGTGACCAAGTAAATGGATCTTAATGTTTCCCTGAACCTACGTACGATGCTGTTACAGTAACTCAACATTACGTATCTCTAACCAGTGCAAGAGCAGTTAAAAGACGATACCAAAGTGTATATTCCCTACCTGAAGATGATGTGCTTCCAATGTGGCTGACAACGCTGATGAGACGATAGGAATGAGGGAGTTCTCCTATCTGGAAAACAGAATTCAAAAGGATTTGCTTTTATTTCGGCACTGGATTCAGAACAAGTCCTATGGCTAGAATTTGGCCTTGGGTCCTGTGTCCACAGCAGCTGCCTGAATAAGAAATACACTCAGGTGCACAGAAACTGGACTGGACAACAAGAAAAGAGTATCCCTGGAGAACTGGAGGCACTTCTGAATTGTTTCCATGTCCCCGGTCACCAGTGGAACAGCACATCTCTCCCTTTTGGACCAGCTGGATGCCACGTGCTCTCCATTTTGCTTTGCACTGTCAAGCTAATTTCCCCAAGTAAATGATTTCCACGAATGTCAGTACTAAGTCCACAGAGATAAAGTTAAATAAACCACCCTGGGAGCCAGGTTGGTTACTATGGTGTTAAGAACACCTCTGATAAGCGGGGCGTGGAACTGGCAGTCCATGCCCAGATAGGTGGCACAGAGATTCTCCCCCATGGTGCTGCCAGTAATCAACACACTTTTCCTTATCCCTTTCATAGATTCATAGATGTTAGGGTCTGAAGGGACCTCAATAGATCATCAAGTCCGACCCCCTGCATAGGCAGGAAAGAGTGCTGGGTCTAGATGACCCCAGCTAGATACTCGTCTAACCTCCTCTTGAAGACCCCCAGGGTAGGGGAGAGCACCACCTCCCTTGGGAGCCCGTTCCACACCTTGGCCACTCGAACTGTGAAGAAGTTCTTCCTAATGTCCAGTCTAAATCTGCTCTCTGCTAGCTTGTGGCCATTGTTTCTTGTAACCCCCAGGGGCACCTTGGTGAGTAGAGCCTTACCAATTCCCTTCTGCGCCCCCATGATGAACTTATGGGGCTTTCTCCATGGCTGTAGCACATGTTCCTTCCAAAGAAGGAGACAAGCCGCTCTCAGGCAGGGCTGCTCCATGGGGCAGAGAGCATAACAGAGAGATGGGAGACAAGCAGTGTGACACTTGACCCAGAGCTCATGCACCTTCTCTCCCAACGCCTCTGAGCAACCACTGCATGGTCTAAAACACTTCCTTTCTTAACGGACCCATCACCCACTTTGTTTCATGCGTACACAAAAAACACTTGTAGCAGTAGTAATCACCCTTTCCTGGCTCCCCCTGCTACATCCCCCCCCTTCCCTTCAAAACTACACTCAGGGTTCCTTGGTAGGAATTCTTGCAGTGAGGAAAGCCCTTATTTCATTTTATCAGTCAAACAAAGAGGGCAGCTACTTAGCAGAATCAAAGTTCTTTTTCACCCCATTAAAGGGTGAAACTCGTTGTCACCAGAGGAGGTAGAAGTATAGACTTCAGCCAGATTCACCAAGGGACTGGGCCTGTTCTTGGAGGAAGGACGTATCAGGAGCTATTGAGCAGGGGAGTGAGGGGTACGGCTTCTGAATCAGGACATCTTAGACCTTAAATGCTGGAGGCTGTAAGTGGGAGGGGAAGAGGGGAAAAATACCCTGGTCAGACCCAGTTTACTCTCCCTTTCAGATCCACTCTCTGCTGCTGTGCGACAAGAGACGGGGCAAGGGTCTGCCCAGCACATGGCACCTCTTCTGTTCTTGTGTCTCTTAAAGCTTAACAGATGCGTTTGCTCCCAAACAGCAAGTGCTGAAAGGCTGAACGAGGGGCTCATTTCTCATTCAGCACCCAAAATCGCAGATCGCTACCTCAGCGTTTCTTTTCAGCTCTTCTGCTTCGGTGTCCGAGTACTCCATGTCAAGAACATCCTCGTTCCCAGAGTCCTCGTCAGAGCCAACGCTGTCCAGAAGAGAGCTGTTAAACTCTAAATGGCACAAAGACAACGATGCTGCATGAGAAAATGTGGCAGGAAGTGTACAGGAAAGCAAGCATGATCACACAAATCGCAGGGCCGTCCAACTCGACTGGTTGGCTCTAATGAAAATACTTTAAGTGTCAAGGCTCCTCATGGACAAAAGCAAGGGGCTCTGGGCACTCCAAAAACTTCTCTATTATCTTGTCAGACAAAGAAAGTGGAATAACTTATGCTGTATATTGGATTCAAGGAACAGAGCCTACCTATAGCATGCAGATCCATATACAAAGCTTCTACCATTTTATTCAGTAGGTCAGATAAAAAATGCAGAAAGTCTCTGCAATATGAAGGCTGCTTGGTAATTTTTTTTTTTTTTTTTTGCTCCCCTAGCTTAATTCGACTGCACAGTTATACACGCCATAAGCTCTGGGGGTCCCAGATCAAGTGAAACAATGGCCCCCCTCTTACTGGGCTGGCTGTAGTGTCAATGGAGAACAGCTACGAACTGTCATTTCAAACCAGGCGCTGCATTCACGGAGCGGCTTGCTCAGTTCAGACAGGCATCTGAGGCTGCTGTGCGTGGCTGTGCAAGAGCCAGAAGGGCAGCAGTGTCCCCCTGGACACAGCGTTCTCAGCTCAGTGCTCCTAGGAGGATTTAACTTTGTCCTAAACAAATCTACTTTGCGCAGCTCGGATGGACGAGAGCTTTCTGCTCTTTTGCTGCCCACGGCTAGCAGGGGGAACAAGCTCTCTTTTAAATTAGGATCATGCCAGCTATTGTGAAAATTCGTTGCCAAAGAGGTTCTTAAAGCCAGCCCTCCAAAAAAATAAACAAATAGATAAATAAAATAAAGCAGCAGCCGGTATTAATCTAACAGCATCCAGAAGTTTGTTCTCAAGTTGAACGGCTCTTAGCCAAGAAGGCTTTTCTGCCAGTGCTGATATATTTCATCACCAAAGAGAAAATTTGCCCTCTAAATAGGTCACATATGGAAACTCAGCGATAGATTAACTAAATCCCAGCCTGCTGCTAGCCTCTGGATTATGAGAATCCCATAAAGGGCCCTGGAAGAAAGTACTGCTGCCTGCTTGTTAAAACAGAACAGCTGCTCTGTAGAGAAAGGTTATTAGCAGATCCCTTTAGGCAGGTATCTACTGACACTTATGAATGATGCGGTAGCTCATTGAGAGGCATCTGACAAGGTTCAGGGCGTGAAAGAAAATTAAGTGATTGCAAATCAAGAGGATACTGAAATCCCAATGCCAAGTTCTCTCAGGCTACTAAGGACCGAGAGAGTGGTAGGGACAATGCACACAGCCTGCTGGAGAAGGTCTTTGTCTGGCTACAACTCCAAGGCTGGGGAGCGTGAAGTCGGGAAGCTGCCAACAACGCCCCAGGACACTGGCAGTAGAAACTGGCTGAATCTGAGCTAGGACACACTGCACTACTAAATCCCCAACCCTGGGGTGCCGTGAGATCCTTTTAAGGGTGCCACGGAGTGCCACGCAGCTGAGTGTTGGGTTGCAAACACTACAAGTGAATCACAAGATAAACCCAGAGATTTCGAACAGAAATCCAGGGGCCACAAGCATTCTCTCTTGTTGTGTCCATCCGAGTTCTCCACAACAGAATGGCTCTAGTATTTTCTACAGTCAAAAACCAAGCAAAAGCTCAGAGCTTTTCCAAGGGGTCCCTTGAATCCAGTGAGGAGTGCCTTGAGTCTAGAAAGGTTGAGAACTGCCATTTGATGAAATATAAAGCATTACTTATTTCTCCTGGATGAACAGGGGCACCCACATGTCAATCTAGCTAAGGTAACGCTCTTCAGATGCAGCCTGGCAGGTGTCTCTTGCCATAGGGAGCTGGCTTTCAGGGAATGGAGAGTTTCAAAACCCACGTGTCAAATGTTTGCCAATGTTACTTAAAAGAAAAAAAAAGAAAAAAGAAAAAAAGATGAATTAAAGGAATGAACCCCCCAACAAAAAAGCCTAGGGCAGTTTCCACTTGAGGGATTTTCCCTGGCCCTTGTTTCCATAATGGAACGGAAACAAGAAAGCCGACACAAGCAGAGCCAAGTCCCATCAAAGAGAAAAAGGACACAAACTCCCAGCTGCCTTTCAGAATCCCACGTGGATTCTGGGCCCCTGAAAAGCAGTGCTATGGAGGGAGTTAAATAAATTTCACCTTGCAGACTTAATTCAGTAGCTCGCTTGAGGTCGTCATCTTCTTTCTGTTCTCGTGCCTCCTGATGGGAAGAGAACAAAACTTAGTTCGCAGAAGTCCCCGGCTGTTTAAAATTCTCGTGGTGCGTGTTCCCGCTGACACTGCGCCGCTCTGGTTTCTACAACAAACCTGACATTGTCAATTAAAAGTTCCACGTGAAGGAATGTTTGCAACGAGCTAGAGTCCAGTGTTCCAGTGCAAAAGGCCCGGGGGATGGGTCTTAATTAAGACTCGTCAAAGCTGCTGACGGCTTGGTATGCAGCGGAGCACGTCCTGCTAACGCCATGCGCTGTCTTTGGGTTGTTGGTTTGAAAAGCATCATAGAGAGTTTGCAAGTCCTTTATCCAGCAAAACTTTCCCCAGTGCACAAAGCCCCTTGCGCTTTCAACCCCCCCCCCCAAAAACGGGGCTATTTGCGGTCTGAAACTGAGGACACAGCCCTTTAATCAAAACAGTAAAATGGCTACCATTTGTTTTAAAACTGCTTGGAGTAACTAAGCCATCGGCTTCACAAAACTCAGGGAAAACTCTTCCTCCTTTCCAACCCCAGGGGAAGATTTTGCAAACACTGGCATCAATGAGCAGTGATTGATGTTAGAATCAAAGCTTCTCACCTTTGATCATAAAGCACTTGGGAATCTGCATGTGCTCAGTGTCTGATAAAGTGAACTTGGGTTCAAGAACAGTTGGGAGCACTCTCTCTCTGTATGCATCTTATTTAGTCAGCCTATAAAGGTGCATATCTACCTTACCTCCTGACTGACTTCAGACTAACACAGCTAACTACCTCTCAGAGCCAAAGCTGGTCACTCCAAACCCTGCTAAAGTTTTAGATGCATGCCCCTATGTTCCTCCCATCACCCTTCAAAGGGTTCCTTATAGTCACATTTATTCCAGCTGAAGAACAGGGCTGTGATTACTTCCAAAGCCAATCAGCATTGCTCCCCACACGTACTACATAGCAGGGTGATTCATTTCAAACACTTCACAACTGCACCGGACCAGATGCCCCTTGAGGTCTCTTCCAATGCTGTGATTCTAAGTGGGCTCCTTAATTCAGGGCCTGAACACATCCCAGTGCCCTTGACCACAACCCTGTAACTGTACAATACAATCAAGTGTGCCAAGGGATTTGTGTTCCAGGCTGGGGACGCAGGAGAGAGCAGGCAGGAGATGTGATTATGGGATCGTGCATCAGATCCCATCACATCTTACTGCCAGCGCAGGGGCAACCCAAGATCACGATCCCGGACCGCCCCTACACCAGCAAGCAGCAAGGACACATTGGAGAGAGTCTAGCAGAGGGCAATGAAAATGGTTTGGGGGGCTGGAGCACATGACTTGTGAAGACATGCTGAGGGAACTGGGCTGATTCAGTCTGGAGAAGAGAAGCCTGGGGGTGGGGTGGGGATTTAATAGCAGCCTTCAGCTCCCTGCAGGGGGATTGCAAAGAGAATGGAGCTGGACTGTTCTCAGTGGGGGCAGATGACAGGACAAGGAGCAATGGGCTCAAGTTGCAGCAAGAGATGTTGAGGTTGGGTATTAGGAAAAACTCTCTCGCTAGGAGGGTAGCAAAGCACTGTAACAGATTACCCAGAGAGGTGGTGGAGTCTCCATCCCTGGAGGTTTTTTTGGACCTGGCTAGACAAAGTCTTGGCTGGGATGATGTAGCTGGGACTAGATGTGACCTCCAGAGGTACCTTCCAACTTTCATTTTCTAAGCCCCCACAGCTGGGAGCCCCATCAGCTGATCTGGGCTGCCAGCCACAGGGGCACCTGGCCACATGTTCAATTACTGGCATCATAGGAACCAGCTTCAAAAGTTATTCCACTTTTTTTGTGGAAAAACTGTGCGCCTTATTCCTTATTTTAGGATGCCACTAATTGCTTTAACGTGTGGCTGGGTTACAACGATGTGATAATTAGGAAAACTTTGCTGTTAGAATAGTGAGGCAGTGGAACAGACACCCAGGGAAGCTGGGGACTCTCCAACACTGGGAGGTGTTCAAGAAGAGGTTGGACAGCCACTGGGCAGGAATGATCTAGGCATAGAAGTGTGTGCTTTACTATAGGGATTGTCCAGGCTTCTGTACTTTGCTGGTTGCCCCATATCCCCTTTTCTGTTCCATGTGTCAGGGTGTTTTTAAACCTTCCTTAAAGACATTGGGTGTTGGCTTCAGCCCAGGCTAGGGCTGGGGACTGGGCTGTGCCAATGCTCCTACTAGGACCAACCCCGCAGGGTCCTTGCTAGATGGTCCTGGCTCCACTCAGGGTCAGACTGATCCCATATTTGGGGTCAGGAAGGAATTCTACCCCATGGTCAGACTGGTATGGACTGGGGGGCTTTGCTTTCCTCTGTAGCAGGGGCACAGCCTCTACCTGGGATCTCTTGGGTGCTCATTAGCAGCCTTTACAGAAGCAGGACACTGGCTGCTGTTGTTCACGTTTCACCTGCAGCAGGTTTGGGTCTGAGGTCTGGTGTTGTGTCAGGGTTGACAGCAGTCTTACGAAGGGTTTAGATTACGGATTAGTTTCGGGTGGTTTGGGCAGGGCTGATCCTACCTCATGCAGGGGGCTGGGCTAGATTTGACCTCTGGAGATCCCTTCCAGCCCCACTTCTCTAGGATTTCTACAAATTGATTAATTAAGTCTTAGGTGTAATGTGTGGCAGGGGTCTAAAGCACTTAGGAGTCTGCATCTGCCTGGCTGAAACAACGCTATGTCTGGCATGGAGTGCAACCATGTAAGAATGAATTTCCAGGAATATGACGAAGGGCGAGGAGATTGTCCCCTGGACCTTATGGCATAGCTAACCCCCAGATGGAGCACTGAAACATCAGCTCCAACATCAACACAAAGCAGACCCACTTTTCTGTTCGACCTTCACCCTTCTGTACGGTAGCAGCAGCGACTACATCAATGACGGACTAAGTTGACTCCAGGCTGTCTGAGCAAGTCTAGCCTGACACGCACACGCAACACTACAGGAATTCTCCACAACTCTAGACGCCCACATATGACCAAGGGCATTCCCCTTGTCCAATCTGCATCTGACTGGTAGGTCGATTCCTGGTTAAGGGATCCCTGCAGCACAGGCCTGGAGTACATGGTCTCACAGCTGGAAATATGTTAAGCTTCATCAGGTACAGAACGGGGCTGCTTATAGCACAGCACAATGCTCTTTCTGGCCCGTGGTTTGAACTGGGTCCCTGGGTGCTCTGCGCTGTAACTCACGGTGCTCGCTTTGGACTTATTTTCTGAGCAACCTGCCTGCGCACCTCATGGGATCTCACAGCCGTAGGGCGGCAGCTGATCACGGCCTGGTTTAAGTGAGGGTTGTGGCTGAAAGGACTCTCTTGGTGTGGTGGTCTGAGGCTGGGGACCCAGCTCCTTGCACTCTCGTCAGGCCTGGTTGCAAGGCCTTAATGGGACATGAATTAGAGGGAGGGAAAGGAAGTCAGTGCTTCCAAGATTCCTCCTAAATCGTGTTTAGTTTCAAGCCTGCTATTCGTTCATTAGACTAACCTGCTTCTCTGAGCCTACTCTCATCCAGACTGGCATCACAGGGAGACCATGAGCTGCCTGGGTAATGGGCCAGCTTGCTCTTGGGTTCCTGGGGAGAGATGCAGGGGCAGGAAAATGGGCTCTTACTTGCTCTTGAAGGCTCTGAGCCAGTGCCTGCTGCAGTTCCTGCTCCTCTCTCTCCCGCTCCATGTCGTACTGTTGCAGCCAGTCGACCTCCCCCTGGGAGCCTTCCGGAGTTTTGTTTTCTTTATTCTCATCAAAATCCTTCGTGAAGTTGGCAGGACCTGAGGAAGCCAAGAGGATAGTTAGGTTCTTTTCCCCCCACTCCATTCTTTGTTTGTTACCAGCTAAACCCTTTCCACACTATTCAACTCCTGAGACCACAGTGACGTCAACTGATGTGGGGCCAGTGTTGGTTAGCTCTGGGAATTCATAGAAATCATACAGAAGTTGGGCTGGAAGGGATCTCCAAAAGTGAATTCACAGAATCATAAAGAAGGGGGGTTGGAAGGGACCTCCAGAGGGGGACCATGCAGCTTATGTCTTGCTTCTATAAAAGGTTGTTAATATACTTTCAAGAGACTCCAGTCAGAGGCCATGCCCCCCACTACCACATCTGTACCAATTTGACCATGGGGTAAAATTCCTTCCTGACCCCAAATGTGGTGGTCTGACCCCCGAGCCCTAAAGGCTCAGGCTAAAGAGGTAAGACCCTCTAGGCAAGACCCTCCGGGTTTGAGTTTTAGCAAGAGCATGGGCACAGCCCAGTCACAGTCCCCAGTCTGGGCTGCAGCCAATACCCACTGCCTTAGAAAGACTTAAAAACCCATAGCCATGAAGCATTGGGCATTCCCACGAGAAGTCCAGCAGGGAACATCACAGGGATGCTAACGGCTGTGGGGACAAGCCAGGTTTTACTTGAAAGAACCTCTGCCCTTGTCCTCACACTGGATGCCATCCCTTAAAGTGCAGACTGACATTTACCAGAAGGAAGACTGAGCCAGGGTGGGGCTACTTAACAGGTGCTTGCCTTGATGGTGCCCCCTTGGAACGCAAAGAGGCAGCTCCACCCTCAGCATGCACATCTATTTTCCCTTAAAAATACAGAGGCCTCTAAGCCTGTCTTCGACAGAGATGCAGGGAAGCAGCAACATCTGAAATGCTGGGAGGGTTTCTTTTCAGCTTCCTAGGTCTCTTTGGGATTTCTAAGGGATTCTGAGAACAAGAAGGGCAAAAGCTTGCCATTTACCTGTAAGGTACATGCTGTGGACAGGATAAGTGGGCTTAATTGCAGAAGTTTGGGGGGGGGGGGGTGAATAGTGAGATCCATTATTGCAGGCAGCTCCCCACCACAGCACACAGGCTACACACAAGATGTGGTCAGGCTCCGCTATGAGAATGAGCAGTCTCAACACGCCAGCCCTAGTTTGACATCATGCTGGAAACACAGGCTTCAGCATCTGTTCTAGTAATCGCGAGGATTAGGGAAAGCAGAATTCCAGTCTCCGTGACCTCAAGTGCAGGCTTGCGATCCAGCCCCATCTAATCCTCTTAGATGAATAACGAAAGGCTGGATTCATTACAGAGCTGCTGATGGCTGCAAACTGAGACTTTTACTGGAAGCTGCAATGCTCCAGACCAGGGCTCCAAGTTGCACGGAAGAGGGGGCCGGGAACAGGCGCCCTCTATCAGACTTAACGCTAGCGGTCTCTCCCTGACTTTCTCTGAAAGCAAGAGGAGAGTGCGGTGTGTTTAACGTGCCTGTTCACGGCCACTGACAACAGACCAAGGCACAGATATACCTACATTAAAGGCGGGAGGTTTTTCTACACTTGTATTGCTCCCAAATCATGTGAGCATAGCAGCTTATATCAGCATGATTGACTAGCAATGCAATGATTACCTTGGCAATGTTTTTCGGGGTATAACCTCCCTGGTCTTGCTTGAGTCTCCATGCGACATTAGTCAGGATGCAGTTGGAGTACTGCGTCCAGTTCTGGGCGCTGCACTTTAAAAAGGATGTGGCCAGCCTGGAGAGGGTTCAGAGGAGGGCCACCTGCTTGGTAAGAGGGCAGCAGGACAGGGCCTATGAGGAGAGACTGAGGGACCTGAACCTGTTCAGCCTCAGCAAGAGGAGGCTGAGGGGGGACCTGGTGGCTGCCTACAAGCTCATCCGGGGAGATCATCAGCAAATAGGAAGAGCCCTTTTCTCCCCAGCACCACCTGGGGTGACGAGGAACAATGGTAATAAGATGATGGAGAACAGGTTTAGGTTAGAGATCAGAAAGCAATATTTTACAGTTCGGGTGGCCAAAATCTGGAACCAACTTCCCAGGGAAGTGGTCCTCACCCCTACCTTGGACAAATTCAAGAGGAGGTTGGATGATCACCTGTCTGGGGTCTTGTGAACCCAGCATCCATTCCTGTCTGTGGCAGGGGGTCAGGCTAGATGATCTGATCAGGTCGCTCCTGACCCTAGCTACTATGAAACTATGAAGCCAAGCGCATGGTCCCTCAGGCTTACCAGCTTTGCAGTGCTCGCTTCAGAGCACGCACTAGTTTCCCCCAAACCTTGAGCAAGGTCACGATGCCTTACTCTTGTCAGCCTCCCACAGTGCTTAGTGGTGGGCAGCAAACAGGGCAGGGTAGGACAAAAATTCACGTATCTGTCTCTAGTACTGCTTAGGAGAACAGAATTGCCTCCTACTGACTCAGCTATCCCCACTGAAATCCATGGGACCATCTGACAGTAGTAACATCTTCATTATCATTACTATTTAGGGTTGGATATTTGACCGGTCAAATAAAGTCTGGTCAACTGACTGGTCAAATATCAGACAAAAAACTGTAGAAAATTGCCAAAAGATCTAAATAATACATAGCAAAAGCACAAATTTTCCATTAAATGTGTCGCCAAAAAAAAAAAAAATGCGTCAGGAACATTTAAACGGCATGCAACTCTCTGGAGGGCGGCAGGGCATAATATGCAAAGGCACACTGGGGCCCCTTGTGCTGAAGTGTATGCGTGCATGTGGGGAGAGCAGCAGAGTGGGAGAGGTAGCGTTCTGGAAAGCAAACAAACATTCTCTCGTATGGACTGCAAGAACAAGTACATTTAAAAAATTAATATATATATATATATTAATTATTAATATTAATATATATATATATATATTAATATTATATATATATATCCTAGAGAAAAGGTCAAATTAAAGTATAAACCCACTTATTTTTCACTACGTAGGTGTTCTCAGCTTATCCTTTGGGGGGAAAAAAAATATCAATATGCACACAAAAGCCATCTTCAGACATTGCTGCTATACTGCTATGGGCTAATAGTTAGCTAGTCAGACAGTTTTTGGAAGCGAGCTGAACTCAACACAAAGCACTCGTTTTTTAATACTGTGACGTGATTTAACTCTGGGGTTAGGGGGCTGACTGGCATGTGTTAAACAGGAGCTGAAAAATTTGCTCAACATCTGTAGTGACCTTATATTATACTCTGTAAAACCTAAAGGCAACTGTTTCAAAGCTCAATAGAGCAAGTAGCAGAGAATCCAGATGCCTCTCTGTACTCGTGCATCAGATGCCGTATGTGTACTGCACTCATCCGTGTCATCCCCGTGCTGCTGTAAATGATCAGCTCTGTAGTCACTGAAGTTCTGGTTCAGCGGAGAGACGTTACTTGGCCCTACCTGATTCTGTAGCCGCTTTGGGCTTCTCTGCCTCCACCGATTCCAGATTTTCCGGCAGTTCCTGGACCTCGTCTTCTCCGAAGCCAGTGTCAGGGCTGCTGGTGGGCTTATCTTCGTCATGGCTCAGAGTCAGCGAAGCTTCCCTTTTGCTAATCTCCAAGACAGCTGCTAATAGCTCATCCTCACTCATTCCATCAAAGCCAGCACTTCCCAGGTCAGCAGATTTATCACACTCTGCTTTATTTCTTTTTGAACCCTAGGGATGGAAAAACCCAGGTGGGCCACTTTGGATTTACATGGATATGCACATTTTTCCCAGGTGAATCCTAAGTGGGAACCTGGGCCTGCCAAATACTACTCGCAGCTCAGATAGAAAAACATGCTGTCTTTTATACAATGCACTACACCTACAGCACACCACGTTCAAGTGATTATATAGCTTGGTATATGTATTCTGATTTTTAATGCAAGTCTTTCATATTGTTAAAAGCTGGTGAATAATGTATTTTTCCTCTTAGGAGATTTTAAGACAGATATTTTCAAGCTACAGTTTTGGAAGGAAACTGGAATTCAATTGGAAAGGCACAAAAATTTTATGTTATTATTACAAATACTATGGTTACTACAACTATTATTATTATTATTATTATTATTTATGGTTGGGTATTTGACCAGCCAGGTAAAGTTTGGTCAACTGACTGGGTAATATCAGTCAAAAACTAGAAAATTCCCAGTAGGTCCAAATAATACACAGAAAAAGCACAACTTGCCCCATTAAATGTGACAAAAAAACTATTACATAATGCATTTGTTAAGAAAACTACAAAAATGTAGGCTTTTTTTGTAAAATTGCTATTTTTTGACTGGTCAAAGATGATACGTGGTCAACTGACAACATTTAACTGGTCAATTGATTGGCCTGCCAACCCCATTATTACTTATTAGCTAAATATAGTGACAGTGCTTTGGATATGTAAAAATGTCTCAAAACATGTTTTGCAATTTGGAATAACTAATTGATTACAGAGAAAAAGTACTGTCCTACAGTTAGTGAATTTGGTTCTTATCACCACTTCCTCTAGACCAGGAGAGCTGGCAGATCCCATTTGCACACGCATCATCTTTATAGGTGGGTACGTGATGGAGCATGATTCCCAAGATAAACCTGGAGATTTCAGTGTTAAAAATATTTTGCCCTGATGTGGTCTGAGACCTTTCCCACAGAATTATTCTATTTCCCATGTGCAGCCTTGAGCCTAACAAGGTCGAGAACTGCTGATTTAAGCACTTGGCACACAGCAAAATTTTTCCTTGTCTATCAGCTATAATGGGACCAGAGTCCAAAAGATGTTGCTTAGCTCAAGTCCACAGAGCATCTAAACTGTATGCTGTACTCCCTGGATTGTGTGTCTCAGCCCCCAGTTAAACAAGGATATTTACTGGGTAATTTTACTAGTGATGACTCCCATCATTATGTTTCGGTCAGCGCACAGCTTTAGTAAGAAAGTCATTCAGATGCCCTAGGGACTGTCTGAACACCATGTCTTGTAGCTGGCACACCTGACGTAAACCCTTTTCTTCCAACAGGACCACAAGACAATTAAGGATGCTGGCTCAGGCTGGGAGTTATAGAGAAGTAGGACCTCCAGAGGTCATCTAGTCTAATTTTATGATTCTATGAACCGTACAGAGAAATCAATTAGCCAGCACAGTAAAAAGCACCCCCATTTAGCACTGCAGTGCCAATTATGAGCCAATAATGTATATGCATGTTTCACGCGGTTTGTGCTAGACAAGAGTTCACAGACACTAGGTTGCAAGGGATTTTGGAGGCTTTGAAGGGTTTGTTTGTGACTCTAAGGACCCTGCTACACGTTGAAATTACAGCTGGATAGAAACCAGCGCTAGAGTTGTTACACATTTTTAAAGCGCTGACTTTATAGCTGGTTGGGTTTTTTTTATCATTGGAAAGTCATTTTGATTGTATGATAATTACTTGCCACATGTGGCCAGTCTAAATTTATTGCGTGATTAAATCTGCAGAAAAGGACCTGGGAGTGACAGTGGACGATAAGCTAAATGAGAGCCAACAGTGTGTCCTTACTGTGAAGGCAGCTAATGGCATCCTGGGCTACATTAGTAGGAACATTGCCAGAAGATCGAGGGAAGAGATTATTCCCCTTTATTCAGCACTGGTGAGGACACATCTGGAGTCCTGTGTCCACTTTTGAGGCACCCACTACAGAAAGGATGTGGACAGGTTGGAGCGAGTCCAGTGGAGGGCAATGAAAATGGTTCAGGGGCTGGGACACACAATTCAAGGAGAGGCTGAGGGAACTGGGCTTATTCAGTCTGGAAAAGAGAAGACCTAGGGGGAACTGAATAGCAGCCTTCACCTCCCTGCAGGGGGGCTGCAAAGAGGATGGAGCTGGACTGTTCTCAGCGGTGGCAGATGGCAGGACAAGGAGCAATGGGCTCAAGCTGCAGCAAGGGAAATTGAAGTTAGATATTAGGGAAAAAATGTCTCACAAGCAGGGTAGTAAAAGCACTGGAACAGGCTTGCCAGAGAGGTGGTGGACTTTCCATCCTTGGAGGTGTTTAAGACATGAGTAGACAAAGCCTTGTCTGGGATGATGTAGGTGGGGCTGGTCCTGCTTTGAGCAGGGGGTTGGACTCTTCCAACCCTCATTTTCTATGATTAACCAGTCAATTGCATAATACATGTAACATGTAGCAAGGCCCAAGCTAATAGGAAACTGCCTGCATTGCAAATTGTATGGAGGGAAGCAGACCCTTACCTTTTCTGTATCTTCTGGTGGTGGCTGTTGCTGCTGAGGAAGCTCTCTGATGGGTACATCACACAACCTTTGACTGTGGGCCACAGAGCGCTTCAATGGTTCATCATCGCTGTCCGAATCCATGCAGAGCAGGGCCGAGCTCTTTGATTTGAAGGTGTACTTTCTGAAAATTAAAGATACAGCCAGGATTCCCCAGTGCTGGAGAAAAGTTTAACTCACAACCCCATCTTAAAAAAAAAAAATAAATAAAAATTCAGAGATTGGTGAAACAGGCTGCAAGGTCAAGCAGCTGTAAGACCCGACTGAAATCCGCTACATGGGAAAATCTATTAACTTAAGAACATAAGAGTTGCCATTTCCTGGGTCAGACCATAGGTCCATCTTGCCTAATCTCCTTTGTCACACAGTGGCAGAAAGAGGAGGCTGGAAAGGAGAGTGAACTGGACTGACTAGAGATTTTCCCCCATTCCTCTCTCCCTTGCAGCCTCCAGCATTTCATTTAATGTCCAGGAAGTTCTGATTCAGAGGCTGCGCCCCTCATCTCGTACTCAATAAACCGTCTATAAACTGACCAAGGGGGACCAGCAGGCAATGGGAGAGTCCCTGTGCCCCGGAGCACTACCGGGAGTAACAAGGAACAACGGCCATAAGTTGATGGAGAGTAGATTCAGGCTAGATATCAGGAGGCACTACTTCATAGCCAGGGCGGCTAGGATCTGGAACCAACTTCCAAGGGAAGTGGTGCTGGCTCCTACCCTGGGGGTCTTCAAAAGGAGGCTAGACAGACACCTAGCCGGGGTCATTTGACCCCAGCATTCTTTCCTGCCCAGGGCTGGGGGTCAGACTTGATAATCTGCTCAGGTCTCTTCTGACCCTACCAACTACAAAACTATGAATAGCTCCTGATGCCCCTTTTCTCCAAGAACGTGTCTGATCCCTTGGCGAATCTGGCTGAACTCTCAGCTTCCACCGCAGCTGGTGGCAACAAGTTCCACCCTTTAATTCCACACTGGGTGAAAAAGAACTTCCTTGCATTCATTTTAAACTTACCACCTATTAGTCTCATGTTGTGACCCCCTAGTTTTAGTCTGGTGAGAGAGAGTAAATAATAAAGTTTCTATTTACTTTCTCTTTGCTATTTAGTACTTCGTAAATCCTTCTCACGTTCCCCCAACCAGCAACTCTTTTCTAGACTGAACAGGCCTGGCCTCAGTAGTCTCTCCTCACATGGAAGCCCTTCCATAACACTCATCATCCTTGTTGCCCATTGCTCTTCTCTATCCTTTTGAAGGTGCAGGGACCAGAACTGGGCACAATATTCAAGATGTAGATGCACTTAAAGAGGATCGGTTCTCTCTCCTACATTACTTATTGGTGCACTTAAAGATTCTTTAGTTCTTTACCAGGTAGCCATTCATTACAAGGGTCAGGATTATCAGCCAGCCCCAAATGCGTGGCTATGTCAGTGACACACACAGCAAAAGCATAATCAAGCACACAGACCCTGGATTCATCTATCTAGATATTTAAAGTGCATGCATAGTACTTCATAGATGTCATTCATTTAAGTGGGCTTCACTATGATACAAAGGACCATTACAGGCTATTTATTTGTTAGCAATTATTTAAACGCTATTATTTGCAGGTAGCTATGGGGAAGACAAAAAACTGTCAGTAGCTCTGTTGAAAGACAATGGTCACAGCATCTGTTGCCTGTTTGGCCCTTCACAGGCATTAGTTACTTTTGGCTTAAATAAAAGCCAAGACAGGGACCCAGAGAGGTGAAAGGTAAGAGGACTTCATATAGGTTAAGAAGTCTGTGCTTTGTCTGCAACTTCTAGTGCGTCTCCACAGCCTACAAAATTATTACAACTTATCACTGTTAGTTAGAAAGTGGCTTCTGGAAATGAATAGCAGAAGCTATGCCCATTTTTACCACCCCATAAATAGGCTCTAGGATTAAACGTTTCTGTTAGATTCATAGATGCTTGGGGTGGAAGGAACCTAAACAGATCATCAAGTCCGACCCCCGACCTCCTGCCCTGGGCAGGAAAGTGAGGGTCAGAAGACCCCTGCTAGGTGCTTGTCCAGTCTCCTCTTGAAGACCCCCAGCATAGGGGAGAGCACCACCTCCCTTGGAAGCCCATTCAATTCTGGCCACCCTTACCATGAAGAAGTTCTTCCTGATATCTAGCCTAAATCTGCTTTCTGTCAAAATGCTCTGTGGTGTCAAGTACAAGGACAAAGAAAAGGGCTAAGTCTTAAACTAAAAGAACATTTTTGCTTCTATTCTACATAGCTCAAACCAGCTTGCTTGCAGAGCTGACTGTAAACAGCTCTTACATGACATTAGCAGGTAATCTGTACCAACTGAATTCAGGTTTCCTTGTTACCGTGTGTTTTCAGGTTTAAAAACTCATCTATGTTCATTTGTACTTGTGCTCTAGAAATGCGGAAAGATGTCAGTTGGGCTATGGGAACGTAACATAATATTTAACATGTTGGATGTGCCCTTTCACTAAAATTCTGAAATGCGAAGAACAGCAGCAGAGGCAGTAATTTAGTTAAAACAAAAAACATGAGAGGGGATTTGAATGGATATAAAGAAGATCCCACAGCATTAGAGAAAGGCAAGGAAAAAAACCCACAACCATGCTAGGAGCTTTTCAGAGAACTCCCTCACAGACAAAATTCTGGAACTGCAACTCACCTACAAGGTGTGGAAGTGCTTATGATGGTGCAGGAATTCACCATTTGAGAGGCTTTCAATGGTCGAGATCTATTAAAAAAGCAAAGCACTTATTGCCATATTTATACGCATAGAAGAAATCCTACAGAACTCACCTGCTACGTAGGTATGTTCAGGACCATGAAAACCATGACCTCCTCTGGCAGGTTGCATCAGTTATTCTAATTCAGCTTCTCCTCAAATTTCTCGTTCCACTGCAACCTCACCTGAGCACCCCCTAGTTCCTCACACCTACAGCTGTCAGGGGACTGCCACTGTTTCAGCCTAGTCCAAGCGACACAGACGACTGCCCCCCACACAAGACTGCTCTTCCAGGCTACTGATGATGAAACCAGATCCCATCTCTCCAGCTAAATGGGAGGAAACATTAGGCTTGAAAAATGTGAGTCCCATTAAAACCTACTAGAAATACCATCCTCCCAAAGATGCTTGAAGATATGTTTGTCCTGGTCAGTGGTTAGAGTTGCCAATTACTAAAACAGATGTTGAAAACCCTTCGTGTTAACCACAAGTGCTGCTCTCTATGTTCAAGACTACATCTGAAATAAACATGCCATGGCAGAGTGGATTAGCTACACTACCTCACTGTAGGGTTGAATAGGAGCCAGCAGCGTGCCCTTGATGCGAAGCAGGCTAACTGCATAACTGACGAATTATCCTGGGGCAACAGGCAAATGATTCCCACTTTTATAGGGTGACACTGAGGGCCAGGGATGCATATTCCCTGCTTCAGAGGTATCACGAGGACAAACCTGCTATGTAACGTGCCTGGATACTAGGATGACAAACACTGTGGAAAAGCTTTATAAATGAATAACCAACAGAAGAGGAGGGGTTGGGAAAGGCAGCAAAGACCGGACACTAAGTGACATCTCATGGCAAGAGCCAAGGCGTGCCCAACACAAAGCTAACTGCAACAGAGCATCTGCACTGCAGCTAATGCTGAATTACAGTGTGTACTGACAGCAGTTCCCTAGCACACAGACCATCCTCCAGAGCCTGGCCCAGCACCACTGCACAGGTTATTCTGCAGACAGCGTCCCATCCTAGCTTCAAGTCTCCAAAGCCAGCCCTCCTGCGTCACGAGATGTAATCCTCTCTGCCTCTATGGGGGCCTTCCACTGACAGTCTTCTGCAAGAGGGTGCCATGCAAAGGACTTGGATGGGGACTAGACCTGATACATAACTGCTCGGGGCAATTGACTTCTTGATGCCATGGGCACTTAATACCCTGGGATCTACCACTGTCACCAATTCAATGTTGCACACTTACATTGCAGAATGTGCACTCCAGCCCAAAGTAAGCGGTGGCCTGGTGCCTTCTGTGCAGTGCGATAACAAGGTCAAGTACCTTGGTATAACCACCTGCTGCCCAACTTTGTGATTGAGGGAGAGTGCTACATTGAAGCTGTATCGTTTTAGGTGAAGAATCAAGACCCTGAAAGATATAAAAGGGGAGGCATGATTAGCTCCATGAAGCTCAAGACCCGAGGGCAGGCAAGGTGGAAACAAAGAGATACCTGAACCCCAGTTTGCTCTTCTATAGAATATACTCACCTCAGTTTCAAATGTTTTAATTTTAGAGAAAAAAAAAAAATCTCTCAGCCTCTCATCTTTGTGATGAGATTCTGAGTGCCATGACTGACTGACTGTTATATACTAGGAAGGAAGTTTGAGATAGGTATAGTTGTCACCCCTACCCCCCAAGTCCCTGGACTTTGGGCTAGTTAGGACCTGAAAGTCTAGTAATATCATTAGGACAAAACAAGGAGCACAGATACAGTGTACTCAAAGCATGGAGGGGCAGTGTGATCACTACTGCTCTCTAGTGAGACACCAGTGCTGCAGACCAGGGAAATGCCCTGTGGTGATGAGGACAGGCAGACTTAACCAATGAGAGGATTCCTACTTCAAAAAATCAACATTTCACTCTAATCCAGACTGAACTGAAGCCAACTGGCTTTTATTCAGGCCCTTGTTTCTCCCAGAGAATGGCAGAGCTAGGAAACTGCTCTGAACAAAGCCAGGAGAAGACAGGCATGAGCATTGTCTTCTTCCCTAACACGTACCTTTGTCCTGTGGGAAATCTTTTGCCTTGCACAGGTCTTAGTGCTCTCTATTTAGACCAGGCAGCACCTATGCAGTGGTACTAGGATTTCTATTGCAACAGTGCCTTTACTGGGAGAATCTGTCAGGCTCTGACTTCCCAGACAGAAAGTGATTTAGGGGAAAGCTCTGCTCACTTCCTCAAAGCCCCAGTCACTATGAGATAAAAAAGTACAAGTGCCAAGGAGGAAAGGAGCTGCTGAGCTCAACTGGACAACTCTTCTCCTTGCGTGAGCATATGGAAAACAGCATCTTTTCAACGTCACTTCTGACAAATTCCAAAGTTTCAGCAAAACTTTCTAAAGGGGCCTGGAGAAAATCTTTGAGAACAGGCTTGTCAGGGGGTATTCAACATGGCAGTTGGGGGTGCAACCTCAATATCCATAGGCCTCTGAATGCTGGAAGCCGAAGGGGGATAGAGGTAGGGGACAGATACGTCTGGATATGTCCTAAATACTTTAATGCAAGAGTGATGTTGTAGCTGTGATGGTCCAGCCCTGATGAAGGATGTCTTACATTCTCGAAACCTTGTGTAACTTTATCCCAACTACACGGTAGGTCCAAGAAAAGATATCACCCTAAGAAATCCTTGCCTTTATATACATACTCTTCCTTAGCACCCGCTTTCTGCCACTGAGAGAGACTGGATACTGGGCTAGCTGGACCTGTGCTCAGACCCGATCTGGCATCTCTGATATTCTTACATCAATGGGCAAAACCTCTTCATTTTGCGGAAAATCAGAAATCCAGAAAGGGAACCTGAGGGAGGCAATCTGAGCTGTCTCTTCCCCAGTTCAGCCCACCAAGCCCAACAAGTTTTAAGTGTTAACACACAGAATAATTTACCTACCAGCTAGAAAGAAAAGAAATAATGGTATGAGGAATGGGAAAAATAAAACAGAGAACCTCTGGTGTCTTGGGAGACTGGGCAGGTTCGGGGAAGACTTGAATCGAAGGGGGATAACCAGAGTTATCCACTTACCTTGGAAGCCTGTTGAACTTGTGTGCGACAATGGCAGACTTTCCATTGCACTTCTCACAGGAATACTCAATCTCCTCTGCCTATTTAAGACAAGGCAAATCAAAGACCAGACAATGAATCAAACAAGCAGATGGCTTCTGAAGTCCACTATGTTTCTCTGAAGAGAGTAGTCATCTTTAAGGCTTATTAACACCCATCTTATTTCAACAAGACACACCAGAAAATGAATGACATAAGCTAGTGATTCTCAACCAGGGTTCTAGGGCACCCTGGGGTGCTGTGAGATCTTTTGAAGGAGGAGATACATGCAGGCTCATGCTCCTCCCTGCCTGGCTAGTGCCCTACCACTCTACAAGGGGGTAAACACTAACACTGTTGTAAAGTGTCAGGAGCACTGCAAAGATCAGATGTTGTCTATACAACACTTTGCACACAACTGATGTACAGGACTTCTCACTGCAATCTCCACAAAGGAGTGCAAGCTCGTGTATTTCATGCCAGCATCCCCCGTTAGAAAGGCCCAGTAAGAATGGTGCAAGAAACACCCTCTCTCTCATTTTTAGCAAAAATGCAGAATTGAGTCCTTTTAGTTTCAACTAAACAGTAGTGGGGGGTGTGGAAGCATGCACATATGTACTGAGATGCAGAACAGTAGTAAGTATTGTATACCCTAAAAAAGAGATCAAGGGAATCCTGAATGGACCGGGAAGGAAGCAACTTCTTTCTTCGAGGAAGGTCAATGGACAGATCGTTAAATTGTTCGCGTTTAGTGACCGTTTCACCACACCTGTAACAGAAAGAAATGCACATCATTCTAGTCTAAAGCAAGCCTGTAAGCTCTCAGAACTGACATGGTGTAACTAACCTTTCCCCAAAAGGATGTACTACCCCAATTCAACTACTCAGGACGATAGTGTGTCACTTATTTGTAAGAGCTTACTCTTGATTTGGGGAACTTGGCTTTGAAGTATAAAATATCACATGAGTAAGAGTTTGAGAACAAACACAAGGCCAGACCCCACAGAATTATTTTGGAGTAGCCCAGTGATCTGTCACATGGGAAATCAAAGCAGCTGGTGGCATAGTTGAAGAAAACCTCCACTTGTATTCATCCTTATTTCAGGGAAAAGCAGCAGCTCAATTTCAGAAGGAAGAGCAGGAAAAAATCCAGAAGACGCTTTTAGACTGGTTTTAAACATGAGTTTTCCTGCTATAAAATCTAGAACCCAATTCATTTGTCTGATGTCAAGTTGCATACGAGCCAGCCTGCAATTATCTTAAGTGCACGATTTAATACACCCAGTTCGACATAAACTGTACAACGTTGGCATATATGAAACCTCCATGAAGCACCCAACCAAGTGTCAAGCATGGATGGCATTGTCCAGGGACAGCAAATGACCAGGCAGATACGCAGATTTAACATACCCAACTGATCATCATAGAAGCCACAGGAAGGGTCCTTTCCCTGTAAAAACCCATGGGAAGAGAGAGAAAAAATATGGCCTTCCCTGTTCTGGAAGGAGATCTAGTTTCAGTGATCCCCTTGTTGTAAAGCCTTGATCTGGTGTAGGAGGCAGACTGGGAAGCAAGGAAGTTTTTACACCAAATTTGCATAAATAGAATTAAAAGCTAGAAGCCTGCTTCAAAAGAGTGTAATGGAAGACAGCAGTGTGGGAGACCAGGTTTATTCTCAAGTGTACTCACACTGGATATATTGCCCTATGCAGGCTGCATCAAGCACCTTGAAAGATCTTTATTTCTGTCCCTCTTGTATATGTGGGAAGGTAGAGGGGAAGCCTGCTTAGTTCTAGCCTTGGTTGTTGGTCTGCGGGCGACCAAAGAGGTCACAGAACGAGAACACTTTCCTCCTAAAATGAGAGACTTCTTAAAATCAACTTACACTTTACATATGATTGAATGCTGAACCTCAAACTCTAAGTTAGCGATAACTGGACAAGTGTAAACTTTGGTAGCCGAGAGGGCATCGGAAGCCCGTCCTGGGGAGTTATCTTCACTCAGCGCAGGCTCGCTCTTCCAAGTTTTATTTAGCTTTTCCATGTCTTCCTTCAACTGATCCAAGCACTGACTCAAGAACTCATGGGCATCCTGGAAATAGTACAAATGCATCCAGTCATTTAAGCCAATAAGTGTACACTCTCAAACTCTAATATATACATGTATAAATATGCACAAGAGAGAAAAAAAACAAAAACATACAGACTGCCACCAACTTGGATAGGATCAAGTGAGAGATCCAATACAACTACAAAGCGAACAGACAGCCATTTCTTTTAATTAACAACTAAAATCACAAGCAATAAGCTTCCAGGGGGCTCCAATTCGGTCAAAAGCAATTCCTAACTCAATGCACAATGCGTACAAATGATTCCTAGAAGATAGAGCACTTACATTCTGCATGTAACCAGAAAATCTCTCTGCGGTAGCTGAAATGGCACTTTTCACCTTCTTGAGCAGCTCTTTCTTTACCTCAGGGCTGCACACATCCTTTTTAGCAAGCAGATGGGCAAAGCGTCTGGAGAAATTAATGCAATGAAAGGTCGGTTGGCTTTCCAAAGTTTTGGACAGGTAGAGCAAACCTCAAGATTTCTAACCGTGAAAATGTTCATGCTGCCTGTTTTCTATTGGGGGGATAATAGGGGGGTTGGATGGTATAAAAATATCACAGGCACCCGGAAACAGATGCTCTCTTTGTGTTTCAGGTATTTTAAAATATAAGACCTCATGCCATGATTTCAGTGGGATTCAAAACAGTCTTCTAAGTAACCACCAACAGAAAAGAGCGTTATGTTAAATTACTTATGAAATCAGATGACATCAAAACAAGAAACCTGAGCAGTTAACCTTAACTCTCAGAGCCAATAAAAACTTTTGCAAATGTTAATTCCATTCAGTGCTATGTCTTATTTTTTGCATCAAGTTGCAACATACAGCAGTTATAAAACTAACGCAAGAGGCCAGAGAAACCCAAGAGTTTCTTCTTTCAATCTACATAAAATCATTCTTGGCAACCTTATTAATAAGCCACTGGTGAAACTGCTCTTTCCCCCTCCTGATTACCATAATCTAATCACTTTCACAATGGGAAGATTCCCTCAAGTGCAATGCTTTCAAAGTGAAAAAAATCTACTAACCATCACCCCTAGATAAGGAGAAAACCACCCCCCTCAGTCACATGCCCATTACTCCAATAAAGAAAGCAAGCTAGGACTTCTCATTTAACAAGGGATGTGGATACTTTGCATGAAACAAAGCAACATCACTAAAGACAAATGCTAGGGAGCAATTAGTGCGCTCTGATGTACTTAAGGACTAGATCAGCCTCCTCTACTCCCCACCCCCTTTGGAACAGCCAGTGGGTCACAAGATTCACCCAGAGTTGCCCAGACAATTAGCACCAGCTATAGAAGCCTTATTTCAAATAGTGAGAAGAGGATATTTCAAAAAGGCATATGGAACAACTTCCAAGTCTAAACAGTGTAGGAAGAGTTCACAGACTTCAAGAAAGATATACCCAGAAACAGAAAGAAACCAGAGACAGGAAACATATGTTCCATGCATGTGGCTTTTACGTGAGAGGCAAGGATTTCTTAGAGTGATCTATTTTCTTGGACCTACTGTACAGTTGCGAAAGAGTGAGACAAGCTTTTGAATGGAAGATATACACACATACATATACATATATGATGTAATGAAGAAAGCCTTGCTTTCAAAAGCTTGTTTCTCTCCCAACTATAAAAATGGTTCAATAAAAGGCATCACCCTAAGAAATCCTTTCTGGACCATCACAGTTACATCACTCTTTTGCTACCATCAGAAACAAACAATTTCCATGGAAAAAATGGTCAGAACTGTTTGATGACAGGAGAAAAGAAAGGCTGAAAGCAGAATACTGAGCAGGGCAGAGAAACTGAGGCAAGTGGCACTTGATCTCTCTGGTAAGAAAAATGGGCTAGGTAATGAAATCTGAAAGGCAATGGTAGGCAGCAGATAAGAGGAAACACTGTTTGACATAAGCATGTAAGCCTGCAGGACTCACTGTACTCAGTGTAGAAGCCAAGCAAGAACTCAGCAAAGTTTAAGAAGAGATCAGCTAAAAATCACTTCCAGTGACAGGAAGTAGAACGCAAAGGCATTAAAGCCTCTCGAGGCAGATCATAAACCATTCAGCACCTGCCTCAAGCAAATAGAAACTTTTTTTTTTTTTTTTTATAGGGAGGTTATCTAGAAAGGAGGAACCTGAAATCTTTGCTGAAGCATATGGGTTGGTCTGTGACCAGGGTAGGATACTCAGAGAGACCTCCCAGCTGCCTACAATTCCCTCACGTGTCCACCCACTTTAGGTTGTTAAAGTCTGACCCTCAATATAAATTGCCCAATGATGATGAATTTCAGAAAGATAACAGGAACCGTCCCCTAGTCTCTTCTTTCTATATTTCAGCTATGGTTTAAAAAGAGTCATCTGCCCATGCTCAACTGTCATGCTCTACAAACGTACCCCAGTGCCAAGGAATTAAGTTCGTTTTCCAGCAAGAGGAGAAACTAGCCAACCCCAGCAAATGAATTTTACCTGATAAGTGCATTGAGTGGAATCTTCTTCCATGGGATGCCCTGCTTAAGTAAATCATTAGCAAATGACTGAATTGAAAACAATGACTGCAAAATGGCATTCATGTAGCAGGTGTTCCCCAAGTTAGAAAACCTGAAAAGACAGACAAGGGATATTAGTGAAATAGGGAATTATGAACACGTCATTCACAGTCCCAGCTGTCTGTCAAAGGTGCCATGATTCTTCTTGTAACAGTCTAGTTTTTCATTCAGCCTGTATGCTATTCACAGCAGGGACTGTATCATAGTATGCATTTTGGATAGCATAGGTAGCTATTTCTACCAACTAGGTGTGCATGGCATTTTAACCTATTTGCCTATATTTGGTATGGAGAAAAGTTTTCAAAGCAGCACATTCCTTCAGTAAGTTGGTAGGATTCGCTGTGACACCGTCATATTATCATTTTCAATTCCCCAATAGGAGAGGGGTTCTCAAACTTTGTGATACCGTGACCTGAGTGCCGGATGGTGGCAGACGGGGAGCTCGCACGCAGCAGCCACTATCCACCACTCCACGCTGAGTGCCACTTCCCTGCACTGCCGTGGGTACCCCCCTGGAAGTTTGCAGCCCCCTTTTAAGTTGCTCATGGCCCCCTGGTGGGGGACCACAACTCATAGTATGAGAACCCCAATCTAGGAAATATTCCTTCTTTTGGCATAATTCTCATGGATTGCAGAAGGCTGCAGAATCATTTCTAGGGGAACCAGTATCCTTCACTTTGTGCACATCTCAATGACACAAAAATGTCCAACAACGACGCAGCTGAAACTCACCCTTGGAGCTGTTGCTGCGGATGGGTGGAAAGGGGCACTCGAAGTTTGTTCCAGCCTGTGTAGTCTTGGTTAGACCTCATTTTTTTCACAGAGAGAGGGGCTGGCTGAGAGAGAAAGCCCAGGCTTCTTTTGGCTGAGGGTGCCTGACTCGACATGCTGGACCTAAGTGAGGAAAAAGTGGAAAATGTCAATTTTCGAAGGCACCTCATTTCATTAGCAGTAGCCTGTGACACAGGATTCGCTTAACTGCTGGAAGAGCAGCATCTTTGCAGTGAAGTGAAGCTGTCAGGGGGACAAGTAAGACAGCATATTGCAAAACTGAGCTGTGGCTGGGAGGAAAAAACTCTGTCCAGGACACCAAGTAAACCCCTTTCTGATGGAAAAACTCTGAATCTCACATGTCCAGGCAGGACAAACATGCCCTTTGGTTTTACGGTCTCACTTGACCAGTTTGCTGTTTGAAGGAGCAGCAGTCTTGTGGTAAAAGCACTAGACCACAACTAAGGAGATCCGGTTTAATCTGATCGTGATCTAAAACTTTATGGCTCTGCTGCCTCTGTGACCTTTTCAGCAAGTAACAAGCTCTCCATACCTCGGTTTCTCATCCCAAGAACGGGGACAGTACTTTCCCTTCTTCCTGGCTTCTGTGTCTGCTCTATTAACAAAAAGGGTAACTGGACTTGTGCTTAGCACAGGACTACTAAACTGGATGCTGTTGAAACACGAGTCATTTGGTTATCAGGATAGGAAGGATGAAGGGCTGATATGACTGTGCTGGGATTCTGAATATTTCAAGCCTAACACTTGAACTGCCAAACCATTTCACTTCCTTGCAAATTTGCTTTGGACATCAGATTCTTCCCAACCCACACAAACAACGAAGTGGAAGTGGGTTCAAAGAAGCAAAATGCAGAAGGGGTGCCCACAAAGTTCCACTGATAAACTAATTCCTCCAGCAGAGCTCCCCAACACAGTGCATTGTACCCTTCACGTCCTATGTGAAAAATCTTCAAACAAATAGCTTCAGACATTTTAGGAAGTCTGCCTAGGCCAAGTTTCATTAAGGCCCATGTGGTCTATGAGGTCTGAGTGTATTATTATAGCACAGTGATGCTCAACCTTTTAGCCCTACTAGGCAGACGAGTGGCATGGGGTTGGTCTGCAGGCCAGCTCCACGTGCCAGGATTGAGTCCTGGAACCCCAGTGCCACCGTGTCCCAGACCCCCCACACCAGAAGTGGGCCTGGTGTTGCCTCCTCCTACACCAGGATTGGGCCCTGGGGCTGCTCCTCCATGCTGGGATTGGGTGCTGGGGCCTGGTGCTACCCAACCCAGCCTTGAATGTTGGGATCAGGTGCCTGATCTAGCGCAGTGGGCCCAGGGCTCTCCAAGGGTCTGGAAATTCACTGCCCTGCTACAAAACTGCCAGATCTGCGAGGGGCCTTGCAAGCTAAATGACAGTGTTCATAGATTCATAGATGTTAGGGTCGGAAGGGACCTCAATAGATCATCGAGTCCGACCCCCTGCATAAGCAGGAAAGAGTGCTGGGTCTAGATGACCCCAGCTAGATGCTCATCTAACCTCCTCTTGAAGACCCCCAGGGTAGGGGAGAGCACCACCTCCCTTGGGAGCCCGTTCCAGACCCTGGCCACTCAAACTGTGAAGAAGTTCTTCCTAATGTCCAGTCTAAATCTGCTGTCTGCTAGCTTGTGGCCATTATTTCTTGTAACCCCTGGGGGCGCCTTGGTGAATAAATACTCACCAATTCCCTTCTGTGCCCCCGTGATGAACTTATAGGCAGTTGCAGGCCAGATCTGGCCCGTGGGCTGAGTATCCCACTGTAGCAAGTTTTAGCACTTCTAGAGAGTCATTTGTATATTATTGTTAGGAAGAATGATAGTTTTCATCTGTAGAATATATACACTATTTGGGCATTATAATTCTTGTGCGTTTACCAAGATGATGCAATGCAGCTCTGTGTCATTTGTATAGGTTACAAAGCCATGCCTACCTGTCCAGGTTGGAATTGCTAGTGGAGTAATCCTTTGATGAGGACCTACTACCATAGAAGGAAGATGACTGTAGTGGTAAAACCCCTTGAAGAACAGAAACAAACACATGTCAGCTTGTTCTGAAAGGCTCTATTGTGCATGCTTGACTTGAGTAATGGAAATGAAAACGTTTAACATTTTTAAAAAAATACTTAGAGTCATTCTTTCCCCCAGAGCTGCTTTATGACTAAGTGTTAACTATTAATTACATGTAGTTTAGTATGTGTATTGAAATTCTAAAGCAAATAGGACTGGTACTGACACCTTGAAATCCCAGTTCTAATGGACAGTAGAATATAAAAAGGCCACTACAATGAAGAATAACTGAAATGGTATAATGGACATCTGACTACTGTTCAAGTCTGAGAAGGCAAACTGTTGGTAGCTGTGATTTCCAACAGGGTTACAAATTTCCAAAGAAACACTTTGCAATGAAAATACAATTTCTCAACCCACTTTCCGCTTAACAGTAAACCAATGTATATCTGGGGGCAAAATGGGGTGGCGGGGGGAAGGTTTCTACATTATAAATGCAGTAGCACTGAAAGTGATGAATATTAAAAGATTCAAGTGAAAAAAAACCTCCCTCTTGATGGGCTACAGCAAAATCTATCTTAGATTGTAGATTAGGGTGGAAAGAGACATTGCCTTCCACTGCCTTTGTGCCACCATCAAAAAAATTTGTGGTGACACAAAGTAACAATAAATAGATACGCATAACTTTTGGTGTGACATTGTGTGGCTGAGACAGGTTGCAATGAACTGGGCTGCTTAATTGTAGCGGACATATATTTGCTTTATGATGAGCGAATGTGAGCTGCTGGAGCTGCTTGCACTCTCCCGTTGCTCAGGGACAGGTGCTCCCAGGGCTGGAGGGGCCCGGTCCCATACACCTGGGGAATTCTTGCTCAGGTTCAGGCCCCTTAAGTCCCAGGAGCCCCTGCCTGGCTTCCCCGGCTTCCAGAGACCTGCCCCCAGCAATATCCAGGGCATGTCTTTGGCAGCAGGGAACACAACGCCCATTGTCTTGATAGATCAATGGGCTACATCTATGGCTAGCCTTACTCTTCATCCTTTATCACACCTGTAGGATTAAGTCCAAGATAACTGAACAATAGCATGAGGGTGTTTGTGCTGCTGTCACCTCAACCTGCAGATAAACAGAATTTCAGCTTCTCATTCCGATGCCTTTTAAAAGCCAAACTCTTCACAGTTAGCTCACATCTACCTCATTTGTTCCATCAGAGGAATATCTGCACAAACTGAGCTACAAAGCTGTGGGTATTTCTGCTGTTAATTCTGCACCACTATTCTTCACAAAGCCAGAGGTCTAGGTTACACTCCTCTTTGTGAATCATAGTACTCAACATTCAGGACTGCAGAAGAACTACATTTGTTAGCCTCCGGGCTGCCCAATTAAGATTAAATCGTTCGCTATTCAAGTCACTGTAATACGTAGGATCATTTGCCATGAACCAGGCTCCTAAATCTGGCTGGGACTGTACAAGCACCAACCAAAAAAGGCAATCCTCCACCCCAAAGAGTTTACTGATGAAACAGAAGACAAGAACCCACAGCTGGTCAGATAAATGGGAGTGGGGTAGGGGGGAGGGGGTGGGTGGGCGAAGGAAACAATCAGACAACAGTGACAGACAGTGGTATCAGCACATCAGTGATAAACAATGACAAGGTGTCTTGGTTTTCTGTAGGGACAGCAGCAAGGGGACAGTGTTGAGGAGCACGAGGGTAGTTTGTGGGATGTTTACCAGGTGTTCCTCTAAAGTATGAGGGCTGTAAGGGGGAAAACATGATGGCATTCAACAAGGCGACAAGCGGAGGCTGTCATTTTTGACTGACCAACGACACAAGTCAGCCACTCAATAGCCAGTGAAACAAGAGGGACTGGCTACAAAGGGCTTTGAAAATGAAGGTGAGAAGCTTATGTTTGATGCGAGATGGACAGGGAGCCAGTAGAGACAAAAAAAAAAGAGAAGTGACCTAGTCAAAGTGATAGGCCGGGAAAACAATTTTGCGGCAGCACTAAATGAATGCAAGCAGGATAAGACAGCCTTTTACTTGTGCCTGGCAAGTGCAGTCTTCCAGATATGAAGTGCTCGTTTACCTGACGTCCTGTTCTCCTCTGCCTGTTTCAGGCTCAGCTGCTTCTCTCGGCTACTACTTAAAAACTTCCAAGCTGGGTCATTCATAGCTTTGTTATTGCTAAAGGTAAAAGAGAGTTGAAGTCAGAGCAGCAGCAAGAAACCCAGGTGTATTCTGGTTCAGGTTTGTGCTTTTCATATATTTTTTAAATATTTAACTCTCATTGACTGTTAAAATGAACCATGGAGGAGGTGAACTGCAGCAGCTGCTAATTACACACGCCCCACCACTATCATGTTACCTATACAGCCCTCAGTTTTGCTGTATGAAATGCCCTCCCTGCTCCTTGTGCTATGACTTTTTTACAAGTCAAAGCTCAAGCTTGTCAAGCTACCCATTGCTTACCAAGTGCCGATTACTACTGAACAGCGAAGACCTAGGTAATATTCAGTGTTCAACAGCGTCATGGAAGATGTGTTCAGTTAGTGCTCAACTTACACGGCAGTCAAACATACTAACTGTACATACCAGATCGCCTTAGACAAGGCTGAATTTCATAGCCTTACTCATTTTTCCAGATGCATAAAACATCAGCAGTTTTATGAGGCTAACTTCAATTATGGTGCCATCCTGACAAAGGGATATACCTAGGTACTGTTTTTAGCAAGCCCTCTCTTCACATGGGGCAGTGGACAAGGGAAGGAAGAAGGCAAGTTGGACGCTGGGAAGAACTTACGTTGAAGAATCATTCTCTTTAGGATAATCTTCATTCATCTCTGAACCAGAAGGCTGTGCTCTTTTCCTCTTTTCACTAATAGAGTGGGGGGAAAACGTTTAAGGAACCGATACAAGATGGCAATCCTCTCCTCCACACACACGCCCTATGTATTCTCTGCACTTCCTGCCAATGGGCCACAACATTCAGCTTTGAAATACAACATATAGAGAAGGATTTTGTGCACAAAGCTCTTTCAGGCTGTTCCCAGAGCACAAATACCAGCAGCACCCATAAACTGGGAGACAAATTGCTGAACCTGCTTGCAAAGTTTATGGGGAAAAATGAAAATGGCTGGTACGCATTTATATGTGCAGGACATTAAGACAGTTCGTGGGACTAGTATCAAGTTTTGACGACTGCATGCGAAAAGGAATGTTAGCTCGTACCGATTTTCCAATAAACCTGTTCTGTGAGGCGTTGATGAGGTGGGAGATGCCGGAATGTTTACCCTGTTGCTGGGTGCTGCGCTTCCCAGGGAGCTCTTGACGGATGCCCTGCTGCCTGAAGTGCCCAGCATCTTCCGAAAGGAGTTTTCATCCTTGCTTTCCACAGTCACTCTCTTTGAAGGTGTCTGCCAAGTCCAAGGGAGCAAAACCCATCATCATCCAAAAGTACAGGACTTTACCTGTATTCTAGCGTAGCGTTTACATGCCCCCACCACTTTCAAACAGGGCACCTAAAAATAGACTGACGTAACAAGCAAGAACATAGACATTTCATGTTTCACCTATGTAAAAAAAAAAAAAAAATCTAAAACCGCCAGATTGTGCCCACCGAGTCCCCATGCCTCTCTAACCCAGGACCTCTCGAATATATATTAACAACATTTTTATTTATTTATTTATTTTTACAGAAGCAGGACACTGACTGTTGTGGTCTCCTTGCTTTCCCTGTGGCAGGTTCAGGTGCAACGTCTCGCGTTGCGTCAGGGGTGACGGTAGTTTTACAAAGAGTTTAGATAATGGATTTGTATGGGGTAGTTTTGACAGGGCTGATCCTGCCTCAGGCAGGGGTTTAGACTAGATGTCATAGGATCATAGAAAAGCAGGGACATCTACTCCTGTAGCCCTTTTCCCTTCTCCCTCCCCCTATTTTTTCAGCCTCACTCCTGTTGCTTCTACAAAAGCCTTAAAATTCTGTGGAACAGAAGCCTTGTCTCTGGTATTCTGGAGCACTTCTGGGGGCTATTAAGTAAAATGTAATCAATCAATAGCAGAACAGATGCTTTAGGGGCAGCATCCTGCAGCTTTTTTGCCAAGCAAACATCAAATATAATGCCATGAAAGGAGCTGCCATAGGTTGGCAGCACTTAAAAGTTTATTTAAAATTAATCTCAAAACATATTTCCATTAGAGGCTGCAAAAAAAAAAAGGGGGGGGGGGTGCATTGGCTTGGAACGTTCAGAATTACATAACCGAAAGCTGCTGGATCCACAGCGAATGTTTTATTCAGTGACAAGCAAAGGAACCCACAAATACTGGCCTCGAGAAAGGCTGGTGTTAGTGCAGGGAGGCTTAAACTTTATAACCTGAAAAGCCAAACAAAATTATGGATATTATATCATATTTATCTGAGACCAGAAATTAATACTTTTAATGCAATAGTCAGGCTGAAACCTGAGGGTGTATTAGCTGCAGGTGTATATCTAGCTACAGATATAAATGTCACTCCCCTGCTGTGTGCAGTCTCAGTATGAAAACTTCAAGCAACTTTCAGAACTATCCACAACAGATCCTCAGATATTTATTTCCCCCTTTACTTCCTTTCTTAGGCAGGCCCACATACTGTCCAACAAGGAATCACTGCTCCCTCTTCCAGGGTCAGCCAATAATTTCCCTTAATACAGAAGATTTTTTCACAAACAAAAAAAAACAAAACACACTATTCCCTCACATCTCTCTAAGGAATCAGGCAACAGCACACACCTCTATCCCAGCCCCTCCCAGTTCCAAAGGCTTTAAACAAACCTTAATTACCTGTCATGCTACCATTAGTTATTAATCAAAAACTTAAAAGGAACGGGCACGTGATTAAATGGAAGAGACAGAAAAAGATTTCAGTGAAATCAAATAGCTTAACAAACCTGGTTTTCAATATACGGGAACTGCCTGTTCGTTTCCTTCTGTTTCGCCCTGTTGCCCAGAACACCTCCAAAGCTACCAGATCCTTGGGAGGGTCTCACAGCTGACAATAAAAGCACACTCCATTTAACTCGGTTGCAGTTCTGTGTCCCGCGACTTTATTATAATAAATATTTCAGCATCAGTTTTCAAAACATGCACCATATACATGCATAAAAACCAGAACCTATATTCCGCAGACAGTACAGTATCCAGAATATAAGAGTTTAAACAAAGCACATGCTTACAGCTATCCCTCCTACTGGTTCTGGTCTCCAAACACAACGATAAACCATTAACAGAAAAAGAAGAGACAAGGAGACTGTGCTTGCACAAGAAAACCATAAGTTACAGGCAAGGATTTTTCAAATACCAACCTGCTTATGAAGCAAATACAACTAATGTTATGTGCATATGCTGTCTAGTTTGTTGCACTATGCAGAAAGACTCTACAGGGAAGTTACATACTGTTAAAGTAGAGTTTGGCTTGCTGGACTGAAGGAAAGCACTCAAAAGCAAAGAATAATTAAGCTCCAGACAGATAAGAAAGTTAAAAAGAAGGACAAAGCGGAAGTGACACAAGCTCATTCAACATGTCACTGCTGCTACTCAGGCTATTTGCAATGTTTTGGCCTTACCACCATGAACTCTGTCCTGAAGGATGGCATCTAGATACATCCTCATTTCATTTGCATCCTTAGATGGTACCTTATCAATTGTCAGGAAGCTGGCATCCTTTAGCGTTAGCATCAGGCAACACAGTTTTCCACCATTTTGTCGCAGGACCACAGTTTTAATGTTATGGCTTAGCTAAAAAGAAAATAAAAGCGACTGTAAGTGGGGATCAAAGAAATAACCATTTTAAAGCATCCTCATTTAGGAAAAAGAAAATCCCAAACCATTAGGAAAAAGAAAATCCCAAACTAGTTATCTTCTGCAAATGCACTTAAATACTAGTATTTTGTTTCCATTCCATGCTTGAACAATGGTCAAACACCCAAAATTAACACACACTTGAGGTTCACGGGACTACAAGAACACCACCATCACTCTTGCTAAATAGCCTCCGCTTTCAGGCATTCAGTATTTTCTGAAGCATGCTGTGCTGAAGTGACATCTCTCACACTTGTCAACCTTAAACAAAAGAATGCCTGGTGCCATGCTGTTTAAAAGCAACTTTTCCCCCACGTCCCTCCAGAAACTCAGGCCTTAGCAAACTTCTTCAGAACAAAATTCAGATCTGGAAAAGGTCTCAATTTCCATTGGCCCTCAAGGAGGACAAATTCCCAACACTGTGGAAGAAATGTGGCTAGGAAGCACGAGAGTGTGGATGTGCATTCAGTAAATATTTGACTTGGTTTAATTCTTTTTTAAAGACAAAAAAAGTAGCCGTGTTATGCTCAAACATGCATGTAATTCAAAAACCAGATCACTGCTCTAATTATTCCTCTGCTACTTTCTACTTTTTATACCTTGAGTTCTGAGTTACACCGAAAAAAATCATCTGTCTAGTAATTGTTCAGTTATATGTAGGTGGAGGTTAAATGTTTAAAAGAGATGAAGAAAAAAAAGAAAGATTATTCATGGTCTTCAGGAACCATCAAACTTGTGCAACAGTTACCTAACTGCATGTTACCATTTTAATTACCCTTATCCTTCCTCATTTCTCCCCTCCTTCTGTTACTCATTTAGTCTTGCCCTAGATTAAGGGCTTGCTTCACAATGTATTTAATAAAGGGTTTTCTTTATGCATACATGGAGGTCATTACAGAGTCAGGAACCAAAGGTTCTGAGTGCTCACAAGCACCAGATCTATCTGCCATGTATTCTGTATTTGTACTGCACCTAGCACATTAGACCCCTTACTCTGCTTTGGATACTATCCTAGTACAAACAACATAGATGGTGATGTTAGGCTAATACAGAAGCATGGCTCAGACTGCAACAAAAGTTTTACCATTTGAGACAGAAGCTGTTGCCTGTCTCTATCCAATAGAACTGTTTGATCTAGGAAGCTACAAATGGTAGAAACATGGTCCTGCCCCATTCTGATTATAAATTAAATTAGTGTTCAGTTCATCAGATAAGGATGAATGCTTAAGGGGCATGGGGGGAACTTATACTACAGCCACCTTTTCCTGTGTCTTTACTCCTTAGCTTTGAGAAGCCAATATAAGTAACACACAAGTCCATATATGAAGTATGTCAGGCAGTAAATGGGTGTTTTGACTGGTGAAATTACCCACCACCAATCTTTCCCAATTACCCAATGCACACTGAACTAAACATGTTCAGTCAGTAAGAATTCAAGAGGGTCTGCAAAACTTTGTTCCCTGATGGGTTTATTTCAGAAGAGAATGACTCTCCTTCATGTCACCATCCAAGTCCAAACCTCCAGCTGAAAAACTCTAATGAGTCAACAGTATTTATTATCCACCACAATCTGCATTTGTTTGCCATGCCTTATTTCAACTAGATTGTAAGGCCTTCATGGCATTTCCTATTGTGTTCCCGTATAGCACCTAAGTCAAACAAGTCTTTAAGCAGCAGTGTAACATAAGGAGTATGAAAAGCTGCTAAAATCCGGAAAGACAAGGTTCTTTAGGTAAACGTGATCTTATTAGACCACTAAATAGTTGGAAAAATTATTCTTCACAACCAATTATTTAGTTGGTCTAAAAAAAGATTATCACATTTACCTAAAGAACCTTGTCTGTCTATGCCTTTAGACCAACACGTCTACAGCCAACAACTCTACAGCATCTAGAAAGATTTTCTTCATTTCTTCTAGAAGTTGACTGCTTAATTCTCTGATGAATTTGAAACGGAAGATGAAAAAGGGCTGACACTTCTGCCAAAGCCTCATGTAAGAGGAACCACTATTGCAATGCATGTGTCACCTGACTGCTGAGAATTTAGTCACGTACATTTTAAATCACCACTGCAACAGCTTTCTGTCACTTGCGATAGATAAGGCGTTCAGCATTGTTTATCTGCATTTTTATATCAAAACGTTCACAGAACACATTGACAGCACAGGACAGAGTCTAGACAGCAAGCAGGTAACAAGGCTGATAAAAGGCTTAGAAAGCAAGTCACATGAGGAGAGGCTAGAGCTGGGCATGTTCAGTTTGTGGAAAAGGAGACATGACAGCAGCCTTCAAATAATCGAAGGACTGCCATAAAGAGGGAAAGCTTCTTTTTTCTCTTGTTGTAGAGAGGAGGGTGCAGACCCATGGCTTGAAGTTGCAGCAAAGTCAGTTTAGATTGGATCTCAGGATCTCACCACTACGCTGGGAAGGAGAGGATTACTGGAGGGTTCAAGGAAAGGCTGGATGTGCACTGGGTGGGAAGGATCTAGGTGCAGCGATGCCCGTGCTCTGCTGTGGGGGTGCTCCGGGCTGCGGGGCTTTGCTGGTTGCTCCCCCCCTCCCAAACTTTCTGCTGCATGTGTCAGTGGGTTTTTAAGCCTCCCTTCGTGGCACTGGGTGTTGGCTGCAACCCAGGCTGGAGATGGGGATTGGGCTGTGCCAGTGCACTTGCTAGGACTTCAAGCCTGACGTTCCCGCTTCCTGTCTCTCTCCCCCTCTCAGAGTCAGACCAACATCATATCTGGGGTGAACCTTCCTCTGTAGCAGGGGGATATGGTCTTCTTTCTGGGATCTCTTGAGCATATATTAATAACCTTTATAGAAGCAGGCTGCTAGCTGTCATAGTCCCCTTGCTTCACCCATGGCAGGTTTGGGTGTGACGCCTGGTGTTATGTCAGGGGTGACAATAGTTTTACAAAGAGTTTAGATCATGACTTGTACAGGATGGTTGGGATAGGGATGATCCTGCCTCAGGAAGTGGGTTGGACTAGATGACCTGGGAAGGCCCCTTCCAGTCCTACTTCTGCCCTCTATGATTTCTACAACAAGAAATTTAATCTTCCCATCAATTAAGCTAAAAATCTCTGCCAGCAGTGCAGTAGCTTGCTGCGCATCTAGGAAAACAGATGCAACAGGTACTTCCTGAACCAGTAAATCCTCCCAGTCCCTTCTAGGTACCACCACTGCCCAAGACTCATGAGGTCAGAAGGACCTTACCAAGTACACAGTAATACTTAAGGGAAGAACCACGCAGAATTACACTTTATCTTACATGGGTCCAGTCCATTACAGCAATTCCCAAGAGCTTTTAATGCTCTTTCCTTCAATTCTTTGTCTGTTTGGGATTTTTAGACAGTACGGGTTCTAAAGAGCTTACAATCTCCTCACGTAAGCTGGACAAAATGTACGTAGGGCACCACTGCATTAAAAATAATAAATTAAGAGAAACAAAAGGCAAATGAAAGGAGGAAAAATAAGGTTGACTATTGGAAGAGATTTCTCGACAGCAAGCACTCTCAAATCTCCAGAGAGAGATGGTGCAAGTCACACTGCTTGAAGCATTTAAAACTTAGTCAGGCCAACACTTTGAAGATGAGCCTCACATCAGTAAGCAGAAAGACTACCAGTAGATCCACACTGGAATTTTTCAGCATTTCAACTGGGAAAAGCACCAGAGTAGAAAAGGCCCCGAGGTCCCAGTAGACTTTCATCTCGATTGTGTAAGTGTATCAGGTGAAAGGGTTTGGATTTCCAACAAGCTGAGAGGCCAGGTGCTACACAGCTCTGTCTTCTTTTCGTGGTTTCTAGGTCTCATTTCTTCCCAATTAATGGTGCGCTCCCTGCCTGGTGTGGCAGTTCACCTACCAGAACACCTGAATAATTTACAGCAGGGTTAGACAAAAGGATTAGTGTGCTGGAAACGAGGAACAAGAAACAGTCTCAGAGGGAAGTCTGTGTGACACTTAATAGTCTCAGAGAGGACAGCTGGTCACAAAAGGGCACAATCTATGCACAACTCAGACAAAAAGCCTCGATAGTTGGTGTACCTGAAATGTCTTTGGAATTCCTCCAACATTGTAGTGAACCACTAGACTCACTTTGTTGTCCTTCTCCACTATTTCAAAGCTTCCTTCTTTCCATTTTGTAATCCCAGTCTGCATACTACGCATCCGGACGGGGCCGTGTACCTTCAGCGGAGCCATGTTGTCTTGCTATTAAACTTACAAGAGATTGCGTTGGCTCCACCTTGAAACCTGTCCAAGAGAGACGTACAATTGGCAAATAAAAATAGCTGTGGAAAGTGTAAAAAACATTTCTGGGAGGTACAGCAACAAACCGATTTCATGTTATTACCTCCAGATGCCTGCTGGACCAAAAAAACCCCAATTTTCAGAGCATTAATTATTTTACCCTCTGAAGATAAGCTGCACCAAAGGGTGTTGAATAGACACCAAAAAAAAATAACCTTGAAAAACCTCCGTGAAAACCCTACAGATTTTCCAAACAAGCCCGATTTTGGCTGAGACCAAATACGTCAAAAGAAAGTTTTCAAGGAAATCTATACCTGCAACTTCTGCAAAGTCCTGGTGAATTTACACAAGAAGCATTTTTTAGGGAGCACCTAACCTCTTTAAAAGACAAAAGTCACGCCGTCATCTACTCGTATTATCGTGACCCCGATCTCCTCTACCGGCTAACCCGCGCTGCGATCG
Source organism: Alligator mississippiensis (assembly GCF_030867095.1). NCBI lineage: Eukaryota > Metazoa > Chordata > Crocodylia > Alligatoridae > Alligator > Alligator mississippiensis. The sequence continues at coordinate 253,770,015 of NC_081827.1, forward strand.
GGATGACACCCAGCACCGCGGGATCCCCAGTGACGCAGGCGAGGAACAGAACGTGAAGAACGACGTCATTGTGCCGACAGTCCGTGACCTCACAGAGGGATGACCCGGACTGACCCGGCCCCGCGCTCGCTCCTGCCCAGGGCGCGGGCTCGGACTCGATGGTGTACTGGGGTCCCGTCCGACCCTAACAACTATGAAACCACGGAGAAAAAAGGGAACCGCTTCCCAAGGGAACCCACACGTAACCCCAAACGCAACCCGTACGATGCTATTCTGCGTTAAAACCCGAGCACGCCGACGGTGCCGTGACGCCAGGACGGCCGATCGGTTTAACGGAGCCGCCGGGCTCCAGAAACGTTTTATAAACGAGGGGGACCCTTTCGCTCTTGCTCATCGGTAGCGACCGACTCGCCTCGACGCCCTCGCAACGTGCCCGGTCCCGAACGCCGTCCGCCGCGGCTGCCCGGGAACAAGACACCATTGTTTAGCCGGTGTTAAAGGGGAGGGAGGGGGGCACGCACCCTCCCGCATTAAAGGGGAAAGGATGCTCTTGTATTAAAGGGGAGGGGGGCTGCACCCTCCCGCATTAAAGGGGAGGGGTGCACCCCCTCCAGCATTAAAGGGGGAAGGACCCTCTTGTATTAAAGGGGAGGGGGGTTGCACGCCCTCCAGCATTAAAGGGGAGGGGGTTGGGGGGCGCACTGTCCCCTAGCAAGCGTGGTGGCCGGCGGGGCGGGGCCGGGGTACGAGGGCCGCGGCCGGGCGGCGGTGAGGGAGCAGAAAGCGGAGCGGCAGACCGGGCAGGGAGCAGAGCAGTGAAGTGGGCAGGGGAAGGGGATCGGAGTGGCAGTCAGGGCGGATGAGGCCCATTTTAGAGGCGGGAGCACTGAGGCACGCAACAGGCAGGGCCTGCGTGTCCGTCCCCGAACGCACCGCCGCGGCCCCGTGTTTGCTGCTCCTCCCCGCAGGTCTGGGGGGGGGGACTCCCCACACCGGGGGGGCAGCTCCCCCCCGGGAGACACCCCGCTCCGTACCTGCGCGCGGCGGCGGCTCCTGAGGGGGCGGGGGGAGGGCTGAAGGCAAATGGCGGGAACCAGGCGACAGCGTGAGGCCGCACGCACGGCGTGCCGACGTCACCGCGCCGCCCCCAGCATGCCCCACGCGCGCTCACGCGCGCTGCCGCCGCCCGCCAGCCCCGCGCATGCGCATGGGGAGGGGTCAGAGGGCGCCGCGGGGGGAGGGCAGCGCGGCGCCATGGCGGCCTCCTGAGCGCGGCCCGAGCCCCGGCGGCGCCGCCATGCACAGCCTGGCCACGGCCGCGGTGAGCCCGCGCCGCCCTGCCCCGCGGGGGACCTCGCTGTCCTAGTACCGGGCGGGCGGGCGGGCCATGGTATTTTTTGTGGGGGCTGGCCGTAGTATTGGCGGGAGGACCTAGCAGCACTGTGGGGGGGTGGTCCATGGTGTTTTGGGGGGAGGGGGTCTGTCTGTGGTGTTTGGGGGGGTGGACCTGTAGTTTTGGGGGGAGGGGGGGCTGCCCGTGGTGTTTGGGGGGGCGGTCCCATAGTTTTGGGGGGAGGGGGGTCTGTCTGTGGTGTTTGGGGGGGCGGTTCTGTAGTTTTGGGGGGGAGGGGAGCTGTCTGTGGTGTTTGGGGGGCAGTCCTGTAGTTTTGGGGGGGGCTGGCCATGGTGTTTGGGGGCTGTCCCTTAGTTTTGAGGGGAGGGGGGGCTGGCCATGGTGTTTTGGGGGGAGGGGGGGCTGGCCATGGTGTTTGGGGGGCCATTCCCATAGTTTTGGGGGGGTGGTTGAGTCCACCTCCCTGCCTGAAGCAGGACCAGCCCTGTGCAAACCAGCCCAGACAAAGCGTCACCGAAAGTGTGTGTGAAACTCGTTGCAGTGCCAGGCCTCGCGGCCAGCCCTGCTCCGGGCAGAGCCGTGGGACCGCGGCTGCTGACCTCCTGCTCCTTTAACGGGTTGTTAACGTGCTCGGGAGATGCTGGGTGGAAGCCGTGCCCCCCCCCACCCCCCCGGTCTGTATTTAGAGGTGAGCGGCAGGCGGTTGCAGAGACGATGCCCTGTTGCGTCCGATGCTGCTTCCTCAAAGGCGTTGATCGGTCGCTGCGTACGAGACCCGCTGCCTTTTTGGATCAGTTTGTCTCTAAAGCAGCGATTCGGAGCCAGGTGCCGCAGCTCCTGGAGATCCTTTCGGGCCACGCAGCATTAGCGCTGTTTGGTGCGTGATCCTGATTCTCGAGATGAACCTGGAGATTTCAAAGAGGAATTCGTAGGCTTACAGCTACTCTGACGGACCTGCCGCGGGCTTTCTTTGCAGCCACAGAACCGCTCTGCTCTCTCTCTCTAGTCATAAATAGTGAGAAATAAGAGCTGGCATTTCCCAAGCATTTAAAAGGGTGAGACCTCCCCACCTTGCCCTGTCTTTTGCAGTACTGTTAGCAAGCACAGTGTCAATTATAGCAACTTTCACATCTTCCATATGTGTTAGAATATCACATTCAGATGGGATTTGCTGCTGTGGGTGTCAGTCAGTTGCTGAGCTAAATATTTAGGCTCAAAAGTGATGTTTGGTAGAGGACAAAACAGAAGTTTGGAGTTTAGTGCTCAGAACCATTGGCTGCAATCCCTACCGTGCTTTTCATCATATACGAGGGGCTGGTGGAGCTTCTTATTCTGTTTTCTAGTCTTCCCTCTGATGCAAAATCACTTTAAAGCAGCATTGATTAAAAAAAAACAAGCCAAAAACCCGCCTCTGGCTGCTACGAGGAGAGCAGGATATTGCAGTAGTTGATTTTAAATATTTGTAGTGGACGTGTGCTCTGGTCACAGCACCTGACAGAATTGTGTCCTCTTGAAGAGCTGCGCTGAAGGTACTCTAATACTGTACGTATATTGTATACTGTATATAGTATGCCTATATATCTGCTTTGGTTAGTCTGTGTGGTGCAAATTTACCCTTCTACTTGACTTTAGACCGACACGGGTAGCTACACCTTGATATTTTAATACTTTCAAGGGTACAGAGGCATAAATGGAGCCTAATTACACCCATCTCTGGAGGGAGCTAGTGGCTGCAACACATCCTGCTCTCCTCGAGGAAGGCCCTGGCTTAGTCCAGTGGGACTAAAGCGGGACAGTCTTATTTTAGGTTGAAAGAGCATTGCCTTTAGAAAGCTGCAGTAAGACAGTCCTGGCCTTTTATGTAGTGCCAGCATTTCGCTTTGAAAACTGAAAATAGCATAGCTCAGTACTGGGGGAGGTGTAGGGGGAGTAGAGATGAAAACAGCTAGCAAAGGGAAGCTTGAAGTAAAAGTAGGGGGTGTGAAAGCACCAAGCAAGCAGACCCAGGTTATTAACTAGAGAGATCGTTCTGGGGTTCTTGTGTTAATTATCTCACCAAAAATAGCTAGGACACAATATTGCCTGGCGGTGTGCCTTTCTCTAAGTGGTCAGTATTTTTAACTTGGATGTTTAGAAAGAGCTGCCTTTTTTATTTTCCCCTTAATTTCTTTTTTTCTTGTGGTTCCTAATTGTCTAAATGAATTTGTGTAACTCTCAGAGTTGTGGCTTGGCCCAAAAACCGGGGGAACACCTTTATTACTGCAAAAAGCGTCATGAGGCCTTTAACGCTCCAGAAGTGATCAGTCCTGGGTGTGGTAATGGATGTCCCAACTCTTGCATACTAAAGGTGCAACAGCAATCAGTCTGGGAAGATCCTAGATGCTCATCTGAATATTTGTGTGGAGTATTTGCATCTAACAATTGAAGTCCTCCCTGAATTTTAGGTAGAGAGTAGAAAAAATGTCTGGTAGTCTGGAAAGCAGCAGTTTGGGAATGTAAGAAATAACATTTCCTCGAGACTTTTAATTGAGTGTTTCAGGGACCGGTTAAATACGATGGGAGGCTGTAAAGCTCATGGAGACCAATTTGCTTCTAATTAACCAAGGTAGTGGACACCATGAACTTAATTGCCTGGAGAATGTATTTAGTATTCTCTGGAGATCTCTGGCCCAGGCTTACACTTCAAAAATTCAGCTTGAACTGAAACTTCCAGCAGGTCTGGCACAATTGGGCTGCACATTTGAGCTCAGCTAAAGGGCTTGCCGCTCAGTCATTCAAACCAAACTCTGCGGTGTTTGTAAGCCTCATTACTGGAGGTGCTAAGAGGATTAGTCTCCCAGCTCTTAACACAGAATGAATGTGTCACTATTCACCACACTAAAAAAAAAAAAGCCTGAAATGCCCCAAGACCAGGAGGAGATGAAGGAAGGATTAATATGGGGAAAGATAAAGGGAAGAATGACTTGGGAGCTCAGCAGGGCAGGGCTGTGAGTCTGGACAAACAACACATTTGTACTGGCATAATTTATCATTTAATTACGCTGGCATGTGGAGGGGACAGATGTGCAGCCGCCCTGGGATAGCTGCGTCCACTAAGCAGGTGTTTCAGCACCTTGAGCAAATGCCTGTTCCAAGATAACTTGGGGACAGATGACAACTACATGGGGGTAATTATACAGGCAGAGCTTTGCCTCTGATTTTTACAGGGGTTGTTCTGCACTGCACTGGGTGAAGGGTGTAGGAGTGTGTTATCCTGTCTTATATGTGATATATACGTGTTGTCTGTTCCGGCTGCGTATCTGGGACAGCTGCAAACGAGCCTGTTCGGTGCTGTCGCTGTGCAGAAGTGAGTGGAGAGTGGAAGGTAGCAATCAGAGTTTGTATTAACGAACTAGGGCATGCGTGGGGATATTCCCGAGGTCTGGGATGGAGTGAAGAGAGGAGAGAGGCAGACAAGGTTCCTTGGGTGAATCTGATATCTTTTATTAGACCAACCCAAATTGTTGGAAAATAATAAAACTATTTTTTAATAGTTTTATTAAAGAGAGAGAGGAGAGAGGGAAGTGACTGCTGAGGGCAGCAGAGTGTCCTCAAGGAGCTGTGAAGTATCTCATCCCAGACTTGTTAGGACAGATCCTCCCCAGAGCTTCATTCCTTGCTGTGATTGTTTTCACTGCCTGACCAGCCTGAAACATGTGAATTTTTGACACCTCAATGGAGCACGTTAAGGTCTCATTAGGTGCAAGGATTCTTTTTAGCTGGATTGCCAGCCTGTTTGGTGTACAGCTGCCATGCATAGTTTGACCCTATGAGTGCTCTTGCACCAGGACAGGCCTGGAGCTGAGGTTTTGATGTGGAAGTTTAGGTCCTGTGGACAGACGTTTGAAAGAATTTTAAAATCTGGAATCCCCACTGTGACTTTCCTTGTACCAGAAATATGGCAAGCCCTGATGTCACGCTTCCCTGTGTGCACGGGAGGGTGCAGCAATAGCTTTGAAAACTGTCCTGTGGAGTCTGAAAAACAGTTATGGACCTTAATGCATGTTTGTCCTTTTCTACCTTAATACAGAAAAGGTTTTTGTTGCAAAAACCAATTTTTCAAAGGATTTCCTTTAAGGTGTCTGTATACATTTACATGCACTCGTGTCTGCATGTAAATGCATGCACTTATGTACTGCACATGTGTGTGCATATATAGGCACTTGTGTATTGCACATGTATGTGCATGTATACACACATGTATGTATAGGTAGGTATATGTATGAATGTGTATATACGTATACATGTAGGTATATATAGATTCATAGATGCTAGGGTCAGAAGGGACCTCAATAGATCATCAAGTCCGACCCCCTGCATAGGCAGGAAAGAGTGCTGGGTCTAGATGACCCCAGCTAGATACTCATCCAACCTCCTCTTGAAGACCCCCAGGGTAGGGGAGAGCACCACCTCCCTTGGGAGCCCGTTCCAGATTTTGGCCACTCGAACTGTGAAGAAGTTCTTCCTAATGTCCAGTCTAAATCTGCTCTCTGCTAGCTTATGGCCATTATTTCTTGTAACCCCCAGGGGCACCTTGGTGAATAAAACCTCACCAATTCCCTTCTGTGCCCCCGTGATGAACTTATAGGCAGCCACAAGGTCGCCTCTCACCCTTCTCTTGCAGAGGCTGAAGAGGTCCATGTGCCCTAGTCTCTCCTTGTAGCGCTTAGCCTGCAAGCCCTTAGCCATACGAGTGGCCCTTCTCTGGACCCTCTCCAGGTTATCCACATCCCTCTTGAAGTGCGGTGCCCAGAATTGCACGCAGTACTCCAACTGCGGTCTGACCAGCGCCCGATAGAGGGGAAGTATCACCTCCTTGGCTCTGTTTGTCATGCACCTGCTGATGCATGATGAAGTGCCGTTAGCTTTGCTGATGACTTCATCACACTGCCGGCTCATGTTCATCTTGGAGTCCACTAGGACTCTGAGATCCCTTTCCGCTTCCATGCTACTGAGCAGGTCATTTCCTAGGCTGTAGGTGTGCTGGACATTTTTCCTCCCTAGGTGCAGCACTTTGCATTTCTCCTTGTTGAACTGCATCCTGTTGTTTTCTGCCCACTTGTCCAACCTGTCCAGGTCTGCTTGCAGCTGTTCCCTCCCCTCCGGCGTGTCCACTTCTCCCCACAGTTTTGTATCATCTGCAAACTTGGACAGAGTACACTTCACTCCCTCGTCCAAGTCACTGATGAAGACATTGAAGAGTATCGGTCCAAGGACCGAGCCCTGCGGGACCCCACTGCCCACGCCCTTCCAGGTTGATAGCGACCCGTCCACCACCACTCTGGCTACGACCCTGTAGCCAATTTGCCACCCACTGGACTGTGTAGTCATCCAAGTCACAGCCTCTTAACTTGTTCACCAGTATGGGGTGGGATACTGTATCAAAGGCCTTCCTGAAGTCTAAGTAAATGATTCCCGTACTCCTGCGTCCAGGTATTTTGTAACCTGGTCATAAAAAGAGACTAGATTAGTCAGGCATGATCTACCAGCTACGAACCCGTGCTGGTTTCCCCATGTGTATATGCATGTGTGTTTATATAGTAGAGGTTGTCAGAAACACAAGCAAGATAAACAGGATAGACTGCAACTAGTTAAGTGTTTAGTTGTAAAGTCAGTTTGCCCCACCGTACCACACAAATATTGGAATAATCTTGAATTTGTCCTCATTTGCATGGGCTTATTTTGGTGTAGTTTTAATGAGCTGAGAAGCTGACATTGAGTTTTTGGGAGATGACAAAAAGAGCAAAGTCTGCCCCAGAAGTCCCTTTTTTTTCTCTTTCTTCTGCCTTTTAAGTGTGCCATAAATGCCATTTTGTCATGTTCATGGCTTGAGCACTGCCACTACAGACACTTAGGCCAACTCATCTCCCCTGTGGACAGAGGATTTAAAACCCCACCTCCCCTAGATCCCTGCTAGGGCAAGCTGGAGACATGCAGCTTGCTGAAGGAAGTTACTAGACAACATTTATCAGGAGGTTCAAAGACACTGCGGTAACAAAAGATTGATCCTCGTCAGTGAAGGACCCTAACCCCGGGTCCTGCTACCTTTAAAAAAGCAATGTGGGCTTTGCCCTCCTCCCGCATCAAGGCTCTCTGCATGGCTACGCTAACGGCCCATCTCATATCTGTCTGTCCCGTGGAAAGAGCACGGTCTGAATTGGATAAGAAGGCAGCATGCTCACAGATTTTTTTTGTCTCCTATCTAGCCGGTGCCAACAGCGCTGGCTCAGGTGGATCGCGAGAAGATCTACCAGTGGATTAATGAGCTGTCCAGCCCCGAGACCCGTGAGAACGCCCTACTGGAGCTGAGCAAGAAGCGGGAGTCAGTGCCTGACCTGGCCCCAATGCTATGGCACTCATTCGGCACGATCGCAGCCCTCCTCCAGGTGTGTAGGGTTGTTGCGGGGGTGTTCCCAGCCAGCCAGCCTCCTGCTTGCTGTCACTCTCAGGGTTCAGGCTACTCATGTCTGTGGGCTCTCAGAGGCTGACATCTGCCACCAGCCTCCTGGAGCCTGGGTGTGATACAGAATAAATGACTTGAAGAAAAGAGATCTTGGAGTCCTTGTAGATAGTTGACTAAAAACATCAGCTCCATGCTTAGCAACCATCAAAAAGGCAAACGTGTTAAGGATGATTAAGAAGGAATTGTGAACAAAACTGGCAGTATCACGATGCCCCTGGTGCATCCACGCCTTGAATACTGTGCCCAGCTGTGGTCCCCACACCTCAAAAAGGAAACAGAGGAACTAGAGAAGGTCCAGAGAAGGGCAGCAAGGACAGCTAGTGCTGTGGAAGGGCATCAGTGTGAGGAGAGACTAGAGAGGCCAGGACTGGTCAGTTTGGAAAAGAGGTTGAGGCGGCACATGACAAGGGCTTACAAATTATTACATGGCAAAAAGAAAGTCACTAGGGATTTATTATGGACTGTCTCTCGCCAGACAAGAACAAGGGGTCACAGCATGGAACTAGTAGATAGTAAGTTTTACCTGGCAGTTCTTGTTCACCTAGCATGTCATTAAAGCGTGGGACTTGCTGCCAGCAGATCTGGTGGGAGCCGATGGTTTAGCTAGATTCACAAAGAAATTGGATATGTCCTCAAAGGAAAGGGGCATCCGGAGCTATTGAGTTTGGGAGTGAGTGTCACAGCCTCTGAATCAAAACTTTCTAATCCAGTAGTTTTCAATCTGTGGTCCACAGACCCTTGGGGTTCTGCAGCTTGTCTAAGGGATCTGCAAAAGATGACTTATCAATCAAAAGCATGTGAATACCCACAGTTACAATTCCAAGGGGTCTGCTCCTCCATTCGAAATTTCCAAAGGGGTCCGTAAATGATAAAAGGTTGAAAACCACTGGGCTGGACAAATGGTGAAAGCTGCAAGGGAGAGAGGAACAGTGGAAAAAACCTTTATTAGACCCAGGTCACTCTCCCTTTCAGTGTCTGCTGCCGTGTGACACCAGGGCGGGGGGACACAGGACTGGGCAGGATGGAACCAGGACATGGCAATTCTTATGTTTGGTGACAAAAGCATAGAGAGGTTTATTACCTCTTAGGACAATGCACTAGCAGGACTGTTTAGCCATCCTCTCAGCTCAGCGTAACTGTCTCTTGCCAACTGCAGCTGCCGGCTGCCACGTTCGGATATCTAGGGCTCGCTCCCTGCTGATTTGGGGTTCTCCAGCTTGTGTCCTGCTAAGTTTGGACTTTCCCAGCTCACTCCCTGCTGAATCCAGCTTGCCTCTTGTTATTTCTACTGTACTGGTCAAGCCTAACTTCTTATTCGTTGGGAAGCCAGCTACTCCCAAGGTCCTTTGCAGGTGCCATAGCTTACTTCAAGCTTCATATAACTACAGCCTGGTGTATCCAGAACCCCTACACATCTCCCTGGCTTCTCCACTCTCTCCCCCAGTTCCCTAGTAACACAGACTACGCCCTGGTTTGGGTGGCAGTTAGTTTGGCACTCCCCAACTGTATGGAGAGATGCTCCAGATAAACACACCCACATCCTTCCCTGCGCAGACACAGCTGTTTGCCTCTTCCCCAGGGCACTATATTCCATAGCAGCTCCTCTCAGTATCTAACACATGGCTGTCCTTGGAGGAAAGGAAGTCAGGGAGGCAGGCATGCAGAGTTAAACGTCTCTTTGGAAGGGACCAGGGGAGGAGGTGAGAAGCTGTTAAAAAATGAGCATGGGGTTGGGAAGAATTTTTTTTTTTCCCTTCCTGCTGCTACATGTCAGAGTTTTGGTTCTTTTTAAACCACTCTGAGGCATTGGGTGCTGGCTACAGCCCAGGGTGGAGGCTGGGACCAGGCTGTGCCAAAGTTGGAGTTTTCTGGCTAGAGGGTTTTGGCCCTCTGATGAGGGTCAGATTGATGCCAGATTTGGGGTCAGGAAGGAATTTTCCCTCGTGGTCAGATCTGTATGGACGAGTTGGGGTTGGGGGGAGGTGGTGTTTGTCTTTGCAGCCTCTACCTGGAGTCACTCAAGCATATATTAACTCCCTTTGCAGCAGCAGGAAGTTGGCAGCCGTGGCACCCCTGGGGCAGGGGTGGGGGTGATGCCTGGGGCTGTGTTGGGGGTGACTGTCATTTTGCTCAGAGGTTGGATAATAGATTTGTCTGGGGTGGTTTGGACAGGGCTGATCCTGCCTCGGGCAGGGATTAGATTAGATATGAACTCGGGAGGTTCCTTGCAGCCCCACTTCTTTATGACAGGGGTAGGTCAGAAGCCTTGTACTTCTCAAGACCTCTCTTGTACTCATGGGACCCTGTGATTTGGTCCTGTAGAGTCAGTTCAGGGAGAACAGAGGTCCCGGCACACAGCAGAGCTGGGCAGAGTTTTGCATTCTGGGATGGTTGGGCATGGTGTAGATGCTTTTCTCTGCAACTGTGTAAGTACCTGCAGGTGCTGGCTGGGGGTCTAAGAATCATAGACTCCTAGAGCCGTGGGGCTGGCAGGGAACTGAGGAGGTCACATTTAGTCCAAGCTGTGCCCAAGGCAGGATCTGCCCCATCCAAACCTGCCCAGACAAACCCTGTGTGCAACCTCTGAGCCGCACAACACAGTTGCCCCTGACACAGCCCCGGGCATTGCTCCCCCCCCCACCCCTGAGATACAGTGGGGCTACAGCCACCAACGTCCTGCTGCTGCCAGGAGGGTTGGTGGGCACTGGAGAAAGCCCAGGCGTAGGCAGTGCCCCACTGCAGAGGGAGGGGGAGCCCCCCAGCCGGGCCAGGCCGAGCAGGGGGCAAATCCCTGCCTGCCGCCCCAAAGCAGTGTGAGTGGGGGGGCAAGAGCCTCTAGCCAGGACCCTGCGGGTCAGTCTGCAGCCTGGGCTGCAGCCAACACCCAGTGCCTCTGAGGAGAGCTTAAACCCCACCAGCACATGTAGCAGAGGGAGGCGACTAGCAAATCCTTGCAGCCTGGGAAATCCCTATAGCAGAGCACAGGCATCGCTACACCTAGATCATCCCTGCCCAGCGCCTTTCCAGCTTCTTGAATCGTCCAGTGCTGAAGAGTCCCCCCACTGTCTCCCTGCTCTAACAGTGTAGTAGTGTTTCCTGAGATCTGATCTAAACCGACTTTCCTGCAACTTCAAGCCAGGGGTCTGCATCCTGCTCTCTGCTTCAAGAGAGAAATGGTGCTACAGCAGTCCTTCATGTATTTAGGATCGTAGAAAATGAGGGTGGCAGGGACCTTGGGAGGTCACATCTAGTCCAACCCCCTGCTCCAAGCAGGACCAGCCCCAACTACATCATCCCAACCAAAGCTTTGTCTAGCCGGATCTTAAACACCTCCAAGGATGGAGACTCCACCACCTCTCTGGGGAGCCTGCTCCAGTGCTTCACCACCCTCCTAGTGAGAGAGATTTTTTCCTAATATCTAACCTCAACTTCCCTTGCTGCAACTTGAGCCCATTGCTCCTTGTCCTGTCATCTGCCCCACTGAGACCAGCCCAGCTCCATCCTCTTTGCAGCCCCCCTGCAGGGAGGTGAAGGCTGCTATTCAATCCCCCTTGGTCTTCTCTTCTCCAGACTCAATCAGCCCAGTTCCCTCAGCCTCTCCTCACCAGTCCTGTCCCCCAGCCCCACCACCCATTTTCATTGCCCTCCACTGGACTTTCTCCAATGTGTCCACATCCCTTCTGTAGTGGGGCTCACAGCTAGACACAGCACTCCAGATGTGGCCTCCCCAGTGCTGAGTAGAGGGGAAGCATCGCCTCCCTCGATCTGCTGGCGACGCTCCTACCAATGCAGCCCAGGATGCCGGTCGCCTTCTTGGCACAAGGGCACACCGCTGGCTCCTATCCATCTTCTTGTCCCCTGTACCCCCAGGTCCTTTTCTGCAGAGCTGCTGCCCAGCCAGCCATCCCCAGCCTGCACCAGTGTATGGGATTGCTCCCTCCTAAGTGCCGGACTTTGCACTTGTTGAACCTCATGAGATTTCTTTTGGCCCAATTGTCCTCTCAAGCTGTTTTTCCGCAACTGGAACAGGCCCAGCTCCTTCAGCCTCTCCTCACGTGACTTGTCTTCCAAGCCCTTGATCATCTTTGTTGCCGCCTCTGGAGCAGTCCAGTGCAGCTGTCATCAGAAGAATTTCTTGCAGATTAGCTGCATCCCTTTGCCATCCCGGCCAGCTGCGCGGTGCAGACCTCCCCATGGCAGCGTTGGCTGCCTTCAGGGCTCCACTTCCTTTCAGACTGCTCTTGAATTGGTCACAGGAGGCGGCAGCTCTCACCCAGCTCCTCGCAGGCACTTGGCTTCCTTGTTCGAGCCTTGACCCTTACTGTTGCTTTAATTTCTTCCAGGAAATTGTAAATATTTACCCCTCCATAAACCCGCCAACCCTGACGGCTCATCAGTCCAACCGAGTCTGCAATGCCCTGGCGCTGCTGCAGTGCGTCGCCTCGCACCCAGAGACCAGGTAAGGGGTGCAAGGGGTGACAGCCAAGGGTGGGTGATCGACAGCTCGATGCTGCTTTCACTCGTGATCTCGGAGCACCTGTGCATGCCGCCTGGGAGAGGTTCCTGATGTGAGAGTGAAGTGTCAGAAGACACTGTCAGGCACTGGCAAAATCAGCCCAATGGCCTGGTCACCTTGTGTTTCCAGCATCTCTGAAGCAGCCTGCTGGAGTGATCAGGGAACAAGAGGTGATTCATAGCCCCTGCCACATGCTGTTCAACAGCCCCCCATGTTAGTGCCCAAGGAAAGAGCCTAGTGCTGGGTTTCTGTATCATCACAATTCCAGAGAGATCTCTGCTGGGGGAGGCTTTTAGCTGAGCCCACACAGGGTGAGCACCCTTTAGCTTCCTCCGTGAGCACAGTAATGGAGTAACCTTTACCCTGGCTCCCTGCAGTCTCCCTTCCTTGTTGTCCACTCTCAGGAGGGCTTGGAGCTGGCGGTGTTGGTTTTAGATACACAGATGCTGTTGTGTTCTCTACTGGGCTTGGGGCCATGCATGCAGCTAGTGGCTGGTAGTCTGTGCCATAGAGAGCCTGCTGTCTAGACGCAAGCAGGGACAGACCATGGGCAAGGGGGCGGCAGGACATTGAGGGTCAGTCCTGCCCAGCCAGAAGCTGTAATGGCAGGTGATCGCCTGCCCTGGCCTGGCACGTGGCCTGCAGCCAGTCGCTTCGCCCGCCTGCCTCCCTGTCACTGTCTTCAGTGAGGAGCGCTTGTGTTGGTGTCTGTGCAGACCCAGGCAGGAGAACACGTTCTTTGCCCGTGTCACGTGTTCTCATCTCCCCCCAGGGCTCTCAAGGATCGTGTCCTCTCTTGCAGGTCGGCCTTCCTGGCGGCCCACATCCCCCTCTTCCTCTACCCCTTCCTGCACACCGTCAGCAAGACCCGGCCCTTCGAGTACCTGAGGCTCACCAGCCTCGGTGTCATCGGTAAGCACCCGCTTGTTCCCTAACTGCTTTTCTGCAGCCCCTTATACTAGTGCAAACCGTCCGTGTCCCTGTCGCTGTCCTTCTCCATGTGATATCGGTGTTACCGCCGCCGGAGGCTGTCACTTTCCACTGCACCGAGCTTGCTGGCTTCGTTTCTTGTAGAATGAAGGTGTCTCTAAATGCTACGTGCTAGGGATGAAAAGCCCCCAGGAGCCCTGCGACCGTGGCTTCTGTGGGCAGAGGGGTTTGATGTCCAAGTGCATGCTCTAGCTTACGTCCCATCAGCCCATGCCAGAGAGGGTTTGCTGGGAGGTGCAGGCAGGAGAAATGGCCACAAACCCCTTCTTCACCCAGGGAGAGAAGGGTCTGCCCCAGCAGAGGGGCTGTGGGGGTGGGTCCTGTCTGCAGCTTCTGTTCAGTCCTCAGCCAGCCAAGACCAGTGACTGGAGGGTGCAAACCAGGGTTTCCCCTATGCTGTCCTGCCCTGGACGCATTTCCCCCCGGATGATGATCTCTCTGCCGAGGAGCTCTCTAACCTGGCCCGGGGAGGGGGTGGCCTCTGGGGTCGCTGGGTGGTACAGTACAGCACACCCCGTACTGCTCTCATGACCATAGCATGTGCTTGGAAAGGGCTTCCCAAAAGTTGTGAGCCTGTCTGAGGTATTGGTTCTTGGTCCTGGGTGGGGTGGACAGCTTTCTAAAAGTGCCTGCTTGGAAATCCAGGGGTTCAGCCCCCTCAATATTCACCTCTGGGGAAGGCTGACTGCTGAGTCCTCTCCCCACCGTGGAGGACCCATTCAGGCCTTTGGGTGTCCTGCTGGCACTCGGAGGTGCTTCTGCATGTGGGAGCCTGGGAGCAATGCTCGGTGTGCTCTAAAAACCAGGATTGTCTCAAAAGTCCTATCCATGGTTCCTCCCCCAGGAGCCCTGGTGAAGACAGACGAGCAGGAAGTCATCAACTTCCTCCTGACGACAGAGATTATCCCGCTGTGCCTGCGCATCATGGAGTCTGGTAGCGAGCTCTCCAAAACGGTACGTGCCCTGAGCCTTGTTCTCTGGGTCTGTGTTCGGTGCTTCCTTGGCCCCTTCCCCTCATGGCATCCTTCATGGCAGCTGGTATATCGTAGAATCCTAGAGACGTGGGGCTGGCAGGGACTTCCGGAGGGAACGTCTCATCCAACCTCTTGCCCAAGGCAGGATCAGCCCTGTCCAAACCATCCCAGACAAACCCATCATCTAAACTTTTCATAAAATTATCATCAATCCTGACAAGACCAGACATCACACCCGACCCTGCTGCAGGGAAAGCAGGGGGACCACAGCAGCCAACATCCTGCTTCTATACAAGGCTGTTAATACACACTCAAGAGATCCTAGGGAGAGGGCTATGACCCCCTGCTACAAAGGAAGGCAACCCCTCCTCTCCCTCCCCACCCCCAACCCAGTCCTTACCAGCCTGATCATGGGGTAAAATTCCCAATGCTAGACTGGGTCAGACCTATGGTCCATCCAGCCTGGTGTGTCGTCTCCAACACTGGTGGGGTCGATGCTGTATAGAGGATGAACACTAACCCGGATCTCTCTAGAGTGCTCTGTCCCCTATCCAGCACCCTCCCTGGCCTCCACCATCATTGGGTTGGAGGTGCCTGAGGAAACATTTCCACCCCGTCTGTTCAACACCCATGAATCCTCCATGAACATATCCATTCCCTTACTGACCCTGGCTCTGCTCTCAGCCTCCACTCCCTCCTGGGACAACAAATCCCATACCTTACTGGTTCTTTCCCTGGTTCATTTTAAACCCATCACCTGCTCCTTGCAGCCAGTGCCTCTGGTTCTAGGGTCTGGGACCGAGGGAACAAGAGCTCCCTGCTTGCTCGGTCCACAGCCTGTGTAATGTTATAGACCCCTGTCCTCTCCCTGCTCGGCCTGCTCCTTCCCAAGCTGAATTGTCCGGGCCCTTTTACTCTTTCACTAAAAGGCAGTGCTGGCTGTGCCCACTTGTCCTTCCCGAGGGATCCCACTAACGGGCTCTTTCCCCTCGCTGTCCAGAATAGAGCCGTAGCTCCATTTGTCCCAAGTCAGTAAACGCCATGACAGCCAGGCTGGAGCGTAGCTGGGACTCCTCCCTTGGTAGCTGCTGTCCTGCCGGCAGGGGTTGGGTCATCCTGCCACAAGTTATCAGTATGCCGGATTAAATCTGCCGTGTTCAGCCCACACATGTGGGGTGGAAGGGACTGTCGCACTGTATAGTCCTACTTCCCTCAGTACCGTAGGCCATAGGACTTGAGCGAGTTACTTAAGAGAGGCAACCTGGGCATGTAACAGCCCAGGTGAAAACCAAACCCTGAGACAGCGGGGCTGTGGGGGGCGTTCCCTCCCTGAGCAGCAAGGCCTACCCTGCTGGAGGTCTCTTGGATGGTGCCCTGGTGATTGTTAGCAAACACCTGACCAGGTTTCGTCCTTCGTTCACACCCAACTCCCTCCCCTGCTGTGCCCCTGCTCACTGCCAGTTCCACATGCGGGGCAACGTCCAGCTCTTCCTCGTGGGGTTCCCGTCACAGAACGGATGGGGCTGGATGTTCTCCGACTGGCGCGGATGCAGCTGAGCGCGCTCTCTCTCCTCCGTTCCAGGTCGCCACCTTTATTCTTCAGAAGATCCTCTTGGACGACACCGGGCTGGCTTACATCTGCCAGACCTACGAGCGGTTTTCTCACGTCGCCATGATATTGGTAGGACTGGCTGGCCCTTTCCCTTTGCTCACCTCTCTCTGCTCCAGCCACAGGGTGGTACGATTAGCCAAG
Organism: Alligator mississippiensis; assembly: GCF_030867095.1. Taxonomy (NCBI): domain Eukaryota; kingdom Metazoa; phylum Chordata; order Crocodylia; family Alligatoridae; genus Alligator; species Alligator mississippiensis. Next base: position 253,786,104 of record NC_081827.1, read on the forward strand.
TCCCTCAAGGGCAAGCCACCGCCATCGACTGGCTGGACGAAGTGTCAGAAGATCCATTATTTTTAGCAGGTTGCAAGTTGAGGTTGGGTATTAAGAAAAGCTTTCTCACGAGGAGGGTGGTGAAGCACTAGAACAAGCTACCCAGGGAGGTGGTGGAGTCTGCATCCTTGGAGGCTTTAAGACTTGGGTAGACAAAGCCCTGGCTGGGATGATGTAGTTGGGGCTGGTCCTGCTTGGAGCAGGGGTTGGACTAGATGTGACCTGAGGTCCCTTCCTACCCTCCTTGTCTGTGATTCTGAGATTGATTCTGAGAGCACAGACTGCCCTCCCCCGGGTCTGGCCTGGTGTGGGTCAGCAAAACTTGCCATGTCCAAGGTGACTGCGAAGGTGGCAGGTTTAGACTTTGCGAGGTGCTTGGCTTTCTGCCAGTCGTTTTCATTCAGTGCCAGCGCTTGGCAGGGTACGTGGGGTTTGAACTGGCTGCTGGAGCACCGAGGGGCTGTCAGCAGGCACTGGAGGAGGTGCATCTGGGTGTTGGTACCAGGCCGCAAGCTGCTTGGTGTTTCCAGCCTTGTACAGAATTCAGTTTCCCCGGGGAGAGAGTCCTGGTTTCTCCTGGGAGAGCAGTGAATGTCCTGGCATTCAGGCTTTTTCTCTCAGAGTAACAGTGCCTGCTCCAGGAGAGAAATAACCTGGGAACAGCCAGGGTTAAATCCCTCCCAGGAGAAATTCTCCCAGGAGGGCAAGCTGTCTGCACGTGCTGTCATTCGGCTCAAGGGAAGCTGGTGGGTCTGGGTGAGACACCAGGCCCAGGTGTGTAACGCAGCAGTGGGGGGGAATGATTAGGCCCTGGGTTGGGGAAACCTGGGGCTCCGTCCTTCAGAGCTGGCTGGTGCCTTTTGGGGAGATGTTTAACCAGGGGTGGATCTGGAGGCCCCCCTACCTCCCACCTTTCTGACCGTGCAGCTGGAGCAACAGCCAGGGATTTCAGTCTTAAAGGTGGCAAGAGCGTTTTCCCCCTGCTTTCCCCTCTGTGCTCAAAGGCACCTCCCTTGCCTGCTGCTGGGACAGGACCTGTGGGATGGGGAGCTCCTGCGTGCTCCAGCTGCACTGCACAGGGGCTGCGCTTGGCCCAGGACATGGCAGCTCCCCTCCCTGCCAGCCTGGGAGCAGGCACGGGGAGGGGGAATATGCCCCCTGGCCACTGCCTTGCTGAGCAGCGCAGCTGGCAGTGACAGGCAGGAGGGGGTGGTGGGAAGTGAAGGGAAGGGGCTCTGCCTCTGAGCCGAGGGACAGGGCAGTGCTTGCCGTCCCTGGCACTGGTGTCCTTGCCGGTTGTCTGCCCCAGTTGTGGGGGGCAAGGGAAGGAGGCTGGAAGCTGGGCATAACCCCTCCCTGCAAACCGCACTCTGCTTTGTAACACCCTGGATCCATTTTTGCCAATGCCCAAGCCTGCTACAGGGTCCAGGGTGAAAGGGAGGAGCCGGGCAGCCCCGTCCCGGCTGGCAGCCCCTGACAGCCCCTCTGCCTTCCGACCCGCAGGGCAAGATGGTGCTGCAGCTCTCCAAGGAGCCCTCGGCGCGGCTGCTGAAGCATGTGGTGCGCTGCTACCTGCGTCTCTCCGACAACCCCAGGTAAACATCTTAGGAGTTTGGGGGCTGGGGCCGTCTCTGCGCTGCTGGGCCTGGGGCCAGGGCCACACGTCTCCTTCCAAATCCACTTCCACCTTTCTGTGCCTGGGACCCCCCTGGACTCGCCCAGCTCTCCCGAGGGCATCGCTGCCTGTCCCGGCTCTGCACGGCGTGGCCCATCCCTGGAAGGCAGGTGCCAGGGCAGGACGCCAGCTCCCTCTGCTGCTGAGGTCCTGGCTCTGCTGGGCTCAGTCCCAGGCCCAAGAGTTGGGTGTTGTGTGTCCACGGCACGTTGCCAAGGGCCGGCGAGACAACTGCGTGTTCCAGGCAGCGCAGCAAGCATCCCGGGAGCGGGGTTGGTCCCCCCCTTCTCGCCAGTGCGGGTTTATTTGTTGGTCCCCCTGTTTCTCGTCTCCTGGTGTAGGGCACGTGAAGCCCTCAGGCAGTGCCTTCCCGACCAGCTGAAGGACACCACCTTCGCCCAGGTCCTCAAGGACGACACCACCACCAAGCGCTGGCTGGCTCAGCTGGTCAAGAACCTGCAGGAGGGGCAGGTCACCGACCCGCGGGGCATCCCTCTGCCCCCGCAGTGACCGCCGGGCGCCCGCGAGGAAACAGCTCAGGGTTCCACACCTCCAAGAACACGTGACCTCTTGCAGGGCTGCCGGCCACTGCCCCCTGCCCCGGGGCCGCCTCGGTAGCGCCCGCCCGCCCGCCTGCCCCCGGCGCTCCCGACACCAGCAGGCTCTGCGACACGGGGCGAGCGAGATCCCTTCCATGCCGGGGTACCCGGCGGGCTGCGGCGGCAGCCGTGGGCACAAGGCCTTCCCGCCCGGGCTGCGTCCCACCCTTGTCGCTCGCTGTTTACAGGCCTGAGAGATGAGCAAGCTCAATAAAAGCCCAGCTTGTTTTAGCCCCTCGTTGGCCTGCCTGTCTGCGCCGGGCCCAGGGTCTTGGCTCTGGGACGCCCTCCATGGAGACAGAGGTGGAGGGAGCTCTGTGCTGCTGCAGGGCCGCGTGTCCCTCTTAGCTTGGCATTGATCCACTTCCAGAGCCCCAGTCTCTAGCTCTGGCCCTCTCCACAGCTGTGGTCCAGGCATGGCTTGGGCAAGGGCCGCGAGGCGGGAGAGCGCAGCTCCAGGTGCTGTGGGGTGCTGGTCTCCCTCCGGCCCCGTTCCAGCCGGTCTCTGCCACCCGGTGCCTCCATCCCGCGGGGCAAACCTGCCCCTCGCCTGCTTCAGCCCAGCAGCCGCTCGCCACCACGGGAGCTGGGTGCAGGATGGGCCAGAGGCTGAGGCTGGGCCTCTGCCCCCGTGCAGCGGTTGGTGGCTGCCTGAGCCATCTGGCCCCTCCTCAGCCCTTCCCATGGCTCTCCTGCCCCTGGGTGCTGGGCTCCAGTGTGGCTGGACCTTGGTTCCCCTCATGCTGTCTGGGCCTGACGTGGCTCGGCTGTGGCCCCAGGGCTGTGATTCCACCCAGCCGTGGCCCTTGGGTCTGGGCCGTGGCAGTGACGTGGCCACTGCTCCCCAGTCTGTGACGCCGGGGTCTAGTGCTGTGCTGTTGGACTGGACCCCTTCCCCAGCAGCGCGCCCGGGCCCTGCGAGCTCGTATCCTTCTCCAAGGCCAAGGCCTGGAAGCTCAAGGAGGCGGCTGAGGAGTGAAGGGCAGGGGGGGAAGTCATAGACTGTGACCCAGTTTCCTGTGGGGGGGCTGGCAAGCTCAGTGCAGCCCTGGCCCTAGGGCAAGAAGGTGGTAAGTCTGCTCCAGCCCCCACCCTGTACTGTACATAAAGCTGGGGCTCTCGTGCCCCTAGGGACAACATGGGGGTGAGGGCAGCGAACGTGGCCAGTCTGAGCTGGCAGGGTGGGGGAGAGCTCTGGCCATGGGGGGTGCTGGGGCTGGGGTCCTGGGGGTGCTCAAGATGGGGCTGTGGGGAAACAGGTTCCAGGGAGGAGGGTCCTTGGAGGGAGATCTTGGTATGCAATTGCCCAGCTCCGGCAATGGGGTGGGTGTCACAGGGGGCTTGGGTAGAGCTGGGCTTCTGGGGTGGGGTGCGCTCTGAGCATGGGGCTAGGGGCGGGAGAACATCAGGGCCTGGCTCAGTGGGCACCCTGGGCCTTGCTGGGGGGGTCTCACTGGTGGGCTGGGCCCCCACCCCCTGGCTATCCTGCTGCCCTGCCCCAGGTGCTGGGCTCCCGGCAGCTCTGTTTAGCTAAGTGCGCTGTATGCAGTTGATGCTTGGATGAGACCAGCCAAGCAGGTGCTCTCCCTATGAAGTGGGAGCGGCGGGATTTAGGGAAGTGCCCTGCACCAGGGGGTGCTGGGTCCCTTGAGGCTCCTGGCATCACCCCACTGCCCTCCCTGTGCAGTGCAGGCATGGCCGTCTCCCCCGAGGCCCCTAGAGCCGTGGCTGGGGGTCAGCCTCTCCTTCCACCTGTGGGAGCACAAGCAGGGCAGAGGCAGCTCTAGGCTCCCTTGAACCCAAGCCAGTGGAGACGAGACACCGGGCTCCGTGATGTGGGTGCCAGAGCGGTGGACACGAGACCTTGTGCAACAACATTGTGGGCCGGTTCCCCATGCTCTTTGCCTGCCTCTGGCTTGGTGAGCACTGGGGCCCTGATCCTGGCTTGGGGTCGGGGATCGTTCCCCCCGTGCAGGGCAAGGGAGTGGGGGTGGCCAGGCTGCGTTTGGTGGGGCGGGGGGGTTGGAGAGAGCTCTGGGGGTGCCCAGATTGCCCTGGGGGTAACAGGGCAGGCTGTAGCTGGCATAGAGCAGTGAGAGCCCCCCAAGGCCCAGGGACCTGCAGGGCTGGCAGCTGGGCACAACCAAGCAAGGTGGCTGCAGCCGGCTCACCCCCACACTGGGCTACCTGCCCTGTCCCTCTGGGGCGCGGGGAGATCCCAGAACGCTTCTTTGGGGGTCTACAGCATGGACCCACCTGAGCAGAGGATCTCCTCATGGCTGTGCTACGACCCAGGGAGCTGCCTCAGGCCCCTAGTACAAGCGGGGGTGCTAGGCAGTGGGTCTGGGGATGGTCGGGGGGGTCTCCTGGGCATCTAGCATGGCACTGCCTTGCCACCCTGCCCTGGGGCCTGGCTGCCTGGAAGCTCTACTCAGTTAAGCAGGCTCAGGTGGGTTTGGTGCCTGCCTTGGAGACTAGGTTCCCCCCCCACACCCATGACCAGAGGTGGTTGGGGTACCCCCCCCCCCGGTGACCCCCAGAGCCAGGTTAGAAATGAGCACAGCTCCCATTTATGTTACATCCCATATACACATTGGCCTGTACATGCACGTGCACTTGATGCAGGGTGGAGGCTACCCCTGGGGCTCGGCCGGGGCCCCTCCGCCATCGTCCCGGGGCCGGCCATGCAGCTGGACATCGTGCAGGTGCAGGGTGGGGGCGCCTGGGTCCTTGCCCACACCCTGGGTGGGGTCGGTGGCGCTGGTGCGGTCGGGGTGGTGGCGCCGGACATGCTTGACCACCTGGAACTTCTGCTTGGCGCGGTAGGCACAAAAGCGGCAGAAGAAGGGGCGCAGGTCAGTGTGGGTGAGGAAATGGTGGCGCAGGCCGGCGGCCCAGCGGAAGGCGCGCCGGCACACGCCGCACACGTAGGGCCGAGCCTCGCTGTGGGCCCGCAGGTGCGTGCGCAGCAGGAACCGCGTCTTGAAGGCCTTGCCGCACTGCTCGCACATATGAGCCCGTGCCTCCCGGTGACGCGTGTCCCGGTGCACCCGCAGTGCGTCCGCCCGGTTCGTCCGGTACTCGCACTCCTCACAGCCGTACGGCTTCAAGCCTGTGTGACGGCAAAAAGGGGGTCAGCAGGGATGCAGGCCCCACCCTGAGGTCCCCAGGGGTGGATCCAGGGGCTGCAGCCCAGGTGAGGGCTGTTCCTCGTGCTGTGCCAATGCTCCTGCTGGGACTCAGCCCCGCAGGGTCCTGGCTAGAGGCTCAGCCCCCCGCTGCTTTGGGGGCAAGAAATGTGCCCTCCTGGGGCCCCTCTAGTCCCACCTGCAGCTTAAACCCAACAGCCTGGCATAGCAGCAGCACTTCTATTCAGGCAGCAGAGGGTAGTCAATTGATTTCATGGCTCATCATCACCTCCCCATTCCTGCCAATCTCTTCATGGCACAGGTGTTAACGACCCCCTTTTCTTTTTAAGTTTCAATGTTCCATCAATCAAGCTCGCCTCTCTGCCTTTCTGCTGGCTGCTCCTGGTCACGATGCTCCCATTTCACAGCCCGGCAGGTTGTTTTTAACCCGTTTCCGTGTCACTGTATCTGTTCTGCCTTCCATCATAAGTGCAACAACCCAGCCCCGGGCCCCTGGTGTGGTAGGAGAGCTTCTGGTTTCTTTCTAGCTGGAGATAAACACGTGTTGTTTCACACGTGATGATGCCCCTCTCTGCCTGCATCCCCCTTTGCAGAATCCTGGATCTGCCCATGGGGCCAGGTCAACCTCTGTTCCTCCAAGCTAGGGGCACTGGGCTGGCACTGCTCTGGTTGGCAGGGGTGAGGACAAGGGCCACAGTCTCCCACACAGCTCCGTCTTGGCCCTGCCCAGCTGGCTGAGGACAGCAACAGCCTTCTGTGTCCCCGGGCCTCCGCATGGCCCAGCCCCTTGTCCTACTGCTGCTGCCCAGCCCTTGCCTACAGGGAGGTAGGTGTATCCCAGTGCCCATCCCTATGGCCCCTGGGAGCAGGGGGCATGTCCCCCACCAGGAGCCAGCTTATGGCAGCCCGCAGTGTTTGCTCTTCCCAAGGAGACTGTCCGCTACCCCTTGGCCGGGCTGGCTGGGGACGGCCGGGGCAGTGCTTTGCCCAGCCCGGCTGTGCCCTGCAGCCTGCCCCCCGCGCGCCTGGCACTCACCTGTGTGCTTGGTCATGTGGTACTTGAGCTGGTTCACCCACTTGCACTTGTAGCCGCACTCGGGGCACAGGTATTTCCGCTCCTCCTTGTGGATTCGCATATGGTACTGGGTGGAGATGGGCAGGCAGGTCAGTGGCTGGTGGTTCCCCCCAGCACACCCCCAGCTGCCCATTGCTGTCTCCCCTGGGGCAGGTGCACCGCGGCACTTCCCCTGGGGCCAAGGCTGCGCCTGCCCCGTGTCTATTAGCAATGGAAAGGGCGAGTGTCCGTGATGTGGGGAGGCAGAATGTGAAGCTGATGCCGCGTGGCATCACAAGCAGCCCATGCTGAGCTGGTTTGGGCTCTGCTGGCCACAAGGACCAGTCCCTGGCAGAGCCCATGACTGGGATGGGCTTGCTTCAGTGCCCAGACACCTGCCTCAGACGGGCGAGGACGTCAGGACTGTACTCGTGGAGGGAGAGGCCAGGACCGGCTGCCCGCTGCCCAGCAGGGATGGTGAAGGACTTGGCCGTGGCTCCAGGAGAGCATGGGGCAGAGACTGGGTCAGAGCTTGTGGCCTAGGACCCACCTGCCTTCCCACACCCGGCTACACTGCTCATGTGCCTACAGCTACCAGGGGCTGGGCTTGTCCCTCCTGGTGCCCACTCCCACCCCTGGCTTCCCTCCCGGCCAAAACAATGCAGCAGGGCCCGGCTGCCTGCCAGGAGCTGCAGGGAAGCTAGAGCCACGCAGCTGGAGGTGCCACAGAGCCCTGCCTTTGCTGACCATACGCCGGGAGCTGCTGTCAACCCCCCGGGGTGTGAGCAGTGGCCTAGGGAAGCTCAGGGCTGAGGTGTCCAGCTCAGCAATCCCGGAGGCTGGCCCCATGGCCCTACCCAAAGGCCTCTTAGTCATAACAGACCCATGGGGTTGGGGTCCTGGCTGACGGATGCATGGGACCGGTGGGCCTGCAGCCACAAAGCAGTGGTTCCCAGACAGGCACAGCCCCAAGGGGCCCCCTCCTTGCTCCAGGGCACCTCTGGGCTCCCTATGCCAGCTCACCTTGAGGCGTGAGGGGTCGGCACACGTGTAGGTGCAGAGGTGGCACTTGTAAGGCTTCTCGCCCGTGTGGATGCGGATGTGCCACGTGATCTTCTGCTTGTTCTTGGTGGTGTAGGCACAGTCCGAGCACTTGTAGACACGGGTGCCGCCGTGGCCCTTGACGTGGTGCTCCAGGACCAGCTGGTGGCGGCAGGTGAAGTCGCAAGAGGGGCAGGCCAGGGGCCGGTCAGCAGCAGGGGCGGCAGCCGGTGGCTCATGGCTGTCCACGTAGTGCCGCACCAGCTGCTGGCGCTCGCGGGCAGCGAACCCGCAGAGTCCACAGCGGTGGCTGAAGTGCTGCTGCTGGCGATGCGTCTCCAAGTCGCGGCGGGTCGCGAAGGCCTCGTGGCAAGCCCCGCACTCGAGGCGAGGCGGGTGCTGGCGCCGGGCATGACCCCGCAGCGTGGCCCGGCTGCGGCACTGCAGACCGCAGTGGGGGCAGCGGCAGGCGGCGGGCTCGGCGTGGCGGCGCAGCGCGTGCTGCTTGAGGGCGGTGGGCGAGCTGAAACGGGCGTCGCAACGGGCGCAGGGGTAGAGCGGCTCACCCCGATGGCAGCTGTTGATGTGGCGGGTGATGTCGTTCTGCAGGTAGCCGCTGTAGTCGCAGAGCGGGCAGAAGTGTGTGGGCGTCTTCTCGTGCACTCGCAGCCGGTGCAGCCGCAGCTTGGAGTTGGTGCCGAAGGTCTGGCTGCAGCTACCGCAGGCGATGCGCCCCACGCCCGTGTGCAGCGACTGGTGCGCCTCCAGGCGGTAGCGTCGCGTGGTGCTGAATTCGCAGTAGGGGCACTGGTGCGGCTTGAGGCCCTCGTGCTTCACACGCACGTGCTGCCCCAGGCACCGGGCCTGCTTGCAGGTGAACTCGCACTGCCTGCACTGCAGCGCCGGGCGCTGGCTGTAGCGCCCACGGGGGGGGCGCCGGTGCCGCCGCAGCGGGGGCGCGGCAGAGGAGGGGGGCTGGGGGGCAGTGCCACGCCGTGTCCCACAGCCCCGCTGCGCGTGCGTCCGCAGGGCCCGTTCCTGCTGGCAGGTGAAGGGGCAGCTGGGGCAGGACAGGCGGCGCCGGGGGCGCAGCCCGGCATTCCCAGGCCCCTCAGCCTCTTGGGGCTGGCCGTGCTGCTGGGCGCGGTGGCTCTCGAGCGCCCGCCGGGAGCGGAAGGCCTGGGGGCACAGGGCACAGCGGAGCCGCGCAGGGCCCCGGCAGCCGTCCGCCACGTGCGAGGTGATGGTGGACAGGCGGGAGCAGCTGAAGGCGCAGGTGTTGCAGCGCAGCTTGCCTTGCTCCACTCGGTACTTCTCCGACGGCGACGTGGGGGCACCGGCGCCTTCCGGTGCCGTCTCGCTCATGGCTGGAGGGGCCGGGAGCACTGCGGCTGGACTGGCTCCCGGAAGCACGGCCTCAGGGAGGGGGCTGCCTGGGTCCACGGGCACCGGCTCCGCTTCCAAGGGAGGCTCCGGGACCTGGCTCCCCCCTGCCCCTTCCGTGCCATCCTCTGTAGCCCCAGGCTCGGGGCTCCCCTCTGCTGCCTCCAGGACACCCGTGCTGTCCTCCATGACCGCAGACTGGGGGTCCTGCGGGGGATTCCTGGGCTGCTCCAGCCCCACCAGCTTGGGCGTCCGGCCCTTCTTGAGGAGGACAGGGCACTTCTTAAGCAGGTGGGTGTTGAGGCCACGCTGCTGCTTGAAGCTGGCACCGCAACCGTGGCACAGGAGGGGGGCGCGCCGGGCCTGGCAGCCAGCTTTGGCATGCAGGGCCAGCGCGCGCTCCTTGCGTGTGACGTAGGGGCAGGCACGGCAGGTGAACACCTGGCGCTCCGTCTGCACCACCAGCATCTGCACGCGCCCCTCCAGCACCAGTGTCTCCGCTTGCTCCTTGTCTTGCTGCCGCAGCGCCCGCAACTCCCACTCTGCCGTGGGCTCGTCCCCAGGCTTGCCGCCACCCTCCTCTGTCCCTGCTGTCATGGTCTGGCCGCTCTCTCCCATCCCAGCGGCCGTGGGTGAAGCAGGGTCCTGCCCTGCACTGGGATCTCCAGGACCCTCCAACAGGTCCTGGCTTGGCCTCCCCTCCACGCCAGGGCTGCCCACATTGCCCTCAGGTGCCCCAGCCACATCCGGCTCTTCCTCAAAGTCAGCGATGTCCTCCAGCCCAGGGGTGCTGTCCTCTAGTGCCAAGGCCTCGGTGGCACTCAGGATGCCGTACCCAGGCCCAGGGTCCTTGCAGCCCAGAGCCTCTGCAGGGGCCGTGCCCTCCAGCACCACCTGCGCCGAGACCTCCAGTGTCTCCAAGTGCAGTGTGCAGCCATCCATGGCCTCACTGGATGTCTCGCCCTCCTCCGTCGCCACGTTCGTGCCGCCTTCCTGCTGCCCTGCGGCTAGCTCCGGCAGTGGCTCTGCACCGGCTGGTTCACCATCTTCCTCTTCCTCTGGGGCCTCCGAGCTGGCCCCCTGCCACGGCTCCTCCCCAGCGTGACATCCTGTGGCCTCATGGGGTGCACCGGCTTCCTGCTCCTTGCTGGCGTAGTGCTGCAGCCAGTCCTTGTCGCCGGGCACGTAGCCATGGGCCTTGCGCTTGTGGAAGAAGAGGCTGGTGTTGCTGAAGGTGCAGTAGGCGCAGAGGGCGCAGCGGAACTCGCGCTGCTGCGTGTGCTTGCAGTTCTCGTGGCTGCGCAGCGCCTGCTTGTACTTGCTCTGGTAGCTGCAGTAGCGGCACTGGAAGACGGGTGCCTGGTAGCCCTGTGCGTGCTTGGCCTGCGCGTGCTTCTGCAGCTCGTATTTGCGCTTGCAGGCGAAGCCGCACACCTCGCACATCAGGCTCTTGCCCTGGTGCCGCAGCTTGTGGCTGCTCAGCTGGTCGGCCCGGTGGCACCGGTATGAGCACTGGTTGCACTGGTACCTGCCGGGAGTGGAAGGGGGGAAAGAAATGGCCAGAGCTGGGTCACAGCAGCCCCTCTGCCCCTCCCTGGATCCCCTCAGGATTGGGCCCAGCTCTGCCTTTCAGTGTGCTTCCCCAGTCCCTCCCGCGTGCCTCTGTGCTGCCCCGTCCATGCAGGGAGCCAGGCACCAGGCACCGGGCCTCAAAAGGCCCATCCAGCTGCTGGCTGTGAGGCCTGGGTAGCCCATGTGGCCCTGAACACCTCTGTGCTGCCCCCACATCAGGGGCCTGGAGTCACCCCCCAGGGCCAGACCCACGCAAGTGACCCCAAAACAAGGCTGGCATGTATCAAGGTGCTGGCCGCCCCACCTGGTGCCCCCCTGGGCTCCGCTACCCGGCTCAGCCCTCCCCCCAGCTGCTCCGGGCGGTACCTGAGGTCCCCAGTGTGCTTGCGCATGTGCACGTTGAGGTAGTGCTTCCACTTGGTGACGTAGCCGCACTCCGTGCACATGAAGTCCTTGGCGCTGGAGTGGGTCAGCATGTGTTTGGACAGGTAGCTCACGTCCCGGCACGTGAAGTCGCACTGCTCGCACTTGTGAGGTTTCTCCCCTGTGGGAGGGAGCCTGTTACCAGAGGGGCAGGATGGCCTGGCCCAGCCTTGCTGGGGAAGGGGCAGCCGGCATGGGGCACTGGTGTCCCAGGACAGAGACCCTCTGAGGCACGGGGGAGAGGAAGCCCTAGAGCAGCCGCGGCTGCTGGGATCAGAAGCCTTGGACCCCTGAGCTGTCCCCAGGGCAGGCTTCTCTGCCACGGGCAAGACAGACCCATGGTCTGACCCAGGACCATCCCGGTGTCCCCACTGACCGGCACCCAGCGATGCAGACACCCCCCAAGAGGAGGCAGGAAGGTGCCAGGCCCTGGCTGCAATGTGCTGGGTTCCTGGGTTGTGCCAAAGCCCCTGTGACCCTCTGTTCAGGTCAGAGGCGCGCAAATGCTGGTGCCCACGTGCGCTGGCCCCATGGGATGGAGCAGGCTGGGCTGCATACTGCTAGAGAGCTAGACACGGCAACCATCCACTTGCACCACGACTGACCCACAGGCCCCATGGCAGGTCGGTGCCAGCCCCAAGAGCCCTGGCACAAAAGCCTTTGACCCCCCGCACTGGGGAGGGCACCCCCTTTCCTCCTGGCTTACCACAGCCTGCACCCCTCCTAGTGCCAGGGGTGGAACCCAGGAGTCCGGCTGTCGGTGTGGCCCTGGCAGTGGCAGGACACTGGAGAAGCCCGATTCCCACCTCCCCTCCCTGCCGGCCGGGGCCACGCACCGGTATGCAGGAGCGCGTGGCGCATCAGCACCCTCTTGTGCGCCGTGGCGAAGCCGCACTCGCCACACTTGTGGATCTTCTCGTGGGCGTGCATCTTGCCCAGGTGGTCGTGGAACTCCACGGGGTTGAAGGTGGTGTAGGGGCAGAAGCCGCACTGCAGCCGCTCGCTGCCGGGGTGGCCCTGGCGCTTGTGCTTGCGGAAGACGTGCTTGTTGGAGCAGATGAAGTCGCACTGCTGGCAGTGGAAGGCGTAGTGGGTTTTGCGGTGAGTCTCCATGGCCTCGGCCGTGCCGAAGAGCAGCGAGCAGGCGTGGTACGTGCACTCCACTGCCTTGAGGCCGTGGGCCTCCTTGAGGTGCCGCATGAAGTCCTTGCGGTCCTCGGTGCCGTAGTTGCAGCTACCCTCGAAGCAGCTAAGCCGCTTGGACTCGGTCTGGTGGCTCTTGAGGTGCTCCTTGAGGGCCTGGCTGAGCTTGAAGGGCTCCTGGCACACGGGGCAGGCGTAGACGTCTGAGTAGAAGTTGGAGATGCCCTCATGCATGCTGGCCATGTGGCGGTTGAGGGCATTCCTCTCCACTGAGCGGTACTGGCACAGAGGGCACCGGTGGGCCTTCTCGCCCGTCTCCCGCAGCAGGTGGATCTTCAGCTTGCTCTTGCTGGTGAAGAACTTCCCGCAGTTGGGGCACTGCAGGCTGGGGTCAGGGAAGTGCAGGTGCAAGTGCTCCACCAGGTGCGTCCGCTTCTTGAAGCAGCGCTTGCACTCGGGGCACATGTGGGTCTTGAACAGGGACTCCGAACCCTCCGCCACATCCCCTGCAAAGTAAATGGGCATCAGCCTGCACCCGGGGGAAGCCCAGGGCCTGCCCATGACTCCCCAGCTAGGAGATCCCAAGGATTGCTGTGCCACCTGGAGCAGCGGGAGATGGGAGAGGACCATGCCCAGGTGCGAGAGAGGGAAGCAAAGTGCCACGCCAGCTTGGAAACAGAAGATTAAAGAGGCCGAGATAAAGTGTCACAATCTCCCTTTACAACTCCACGGGGCATCTACACCTTGAATCCGGTGCCCAGCCCTGGTCCCACGCCTTCAACTGCAGAACTAGGGAAGGTGCAGAGAAGGGCAACACGGATGATCAGTGGTAGGAAGCGCTTCCACAGACTGCGAGGGTGGGAAGGGACCTCGGGAGGTCACACCTAGTCCAACCCCTGGCTCCAGGCAGGACCAGCCCCAACTACATCATCCCAGACAAGGCTTTGTCTACCTGGAGCTTGAACACCCCTGTAATAGTAAGGGCTTTGCTAGTTTTGTATGCCAACTCCATAGTAGGCCAGCGAAACAGCACGTAGCTTCTTGCCCTGCAAGCATGACTGAACCGTGAACCTGGATAGCAGACTGTTGTAATACAGGGGAATGTGGTAAACACCAGGTGTGCTGGATCATGACTCATCCCCAAATTCTTAGCCTGAGATAACCAGATCCCTAGTTTGAGATAACGTTATTTCCTCCAGACTATATAAGCTGTACGTTCTTAAGGTATGAGGAGTTCCTCCACTCTGGCAAGAGTTTTGACTTGTGCAGAGCCCCGGCACAGGCTATCGCATCCCCGGGATCGGGACGCGCCGGGGCCAGGGGAACTATGCGGGGTGGCGGCTGCTGCCTAGAGCCGATGTGAACTGACCATCCTCTCTGCTCTGTCCTATTGCCTGCCTCTGCGAGTATCCTTCAATAAAGCTTTGCAAGGGCGAGAACAACCGTGAGTTCGTCTTTTGTTCAAGCGCGGGGAATCTTCTGAACCCAGCAGTTCATCCTAAGACAACCCCCAAGGCTGGAGACTCCGCCACCCTCTGGGGAGCCTGCTCCAGTGCTTTGCCGCCCTCCTAGTGAGAAAGCTTTTCCTAATATCCTACCTCAACTTTTCTTGCTGCAACTTGAGCCCATTGCTCCTTGTCCTGTCATCTGCCCCCACTGAGAGCAGTCCAGCTCCATCCTCTTTGCAGCCCCTGCAGGGAGGTGAAGGCTGCTATCAAATCACCCCTCAGTCTTTTCTTTTCCAGACTCAATCAACCCAGTTCCCTCAGCCTCTCCCCACCAGTCCCGTCCCCCAGACCCTGAACCATTTTTGTTGCCCCCGCTGGACTTTCTCCGTGTCCACATCCTTTCTGTAGTGGGGCCCACAGCTGGACACCAGACTCCAGATGTGGCCTCCCCAGTGCTGAATAGAGGGGAAGAATCACTGCCCTCCATCTGCTGGCACCGCTCCTGCCAATGCGTCTAGGTTGCCGTTTGCCTTCTTGGCAACAAGGGCACGCTGCTGGCTCCTGTTCAGCATTGGGGACAAGTCACTAAACACATCAGGTCCATGCTCAGCAGTCAGTGAACAGGCAAACAGGTTTGGGACAATGAAGAAAGGAACTGTGAGCACAACAGGAAGCATCATGAGCCCCCTTTATAAGTCCATAAGGCATCCACACCTTGAATTGGTGCCCGGCTCTGGTCCCTACAGCCCCGGGAGAGTGAAGAGCTGCAGAAGGTGCGGAGCAGGGCAGCAAGGAGGCCAAGGGCTGCGGAGGGGCTTCCCTAGGAGCAGAGACTGAGGCCAGGCCTAGGAGGGATGCTGGAGGGGACAGGAGCAGGATCTGCACTGCACTGAAGGGGGAGGAGAAAGTCCCTGGGGATTTATTCCTGCCTGTCTCTGCCCAGACAGAGCTGGGTCCCGGCACGGGACAAGCAGGCTGGCAGCTGCCAACCAGGCCCAGGTCGTCCTGTCCCCCCATGGGACATTCAAGGGGGGACTCGTGGCCCCGGACATAGTGGAGCTGAGAGCACAGCCGGATCCACCAGGGACTGGATGCTTGCTGGAAGAAAAGGGGCACGGGGAGCGCTGGGGCAGGGAGCGAGGGGCACGGTCTCTGCACCAGCCCTGCGGGACCCTCCGTGCTGGAGCAACAGGGGAAAGCCCTGCTCGGCCCCAGGCACTCGCCCGCCAGCTCCGCTCTGCCCTGGGACACAGGAGATGGGGCAGAGCCAGGATGTGGCAGCTCAGTTGTTCTTAATTCATGCAGGGGGCACAGAAGGGCCCTTCTGACCGCCCAGTCAGAGGGTGCAACACCCTGAGCTGTGTTTGCTGTCTTCAGGCTGCCAGGCAGTCGAGGGCCCTGGGGTCTTCCAGGCTTCTGGGCTTTGCTGTTGCCATGTGTGGCCAGGAAGGGATTTCTCCCCCTCCTGTTGCTGCAGGTATTGGTTTTTCCGTCCCTCAGCAGCGCTGGGTGCTGGCTGCAGCCCAGGTTGGGGCTGTGCCAATGCTCCTGCTGGGACTCAGTCCCGCAGGCTACAGGCTCTTGCCCTCCACGCACACTGCCTTGGGGAGGAGGCAGGCAAGGGATCTGTCCGCTGCTCAACCTGGGGGGTTCCCCTCCCTCTGCAGCGGGGACACGGCCTGGGCCTGGGCTCTCTGCACCACCCACCAAGCCCCTGGCAGCAGCAGGATGTTGGCGGCCCTGGTCCCCCCACTTTCTCAGGGACAGGGGCATCGTGCGGCTCTGAGGTTGCACATGGGGTTGGTCTGGGTGGGTTTGGACAGGGCTGATCCTGCCCCGGGTTGGGGGTTGGACTCCACGTGACCTATGGAGATCCCTTCCAGCCTCACTGCTCCGATTGTGATCAGCCTGCGGGGAGAGCTCCACGTGAGTGGCTGTTCACTGTGGCCGTTTGGCTGCCAGGGACCCAGTGAACTGAGACGCAGCCGGGCAGGGCACCAAGCTCCCAGTCTGGCTCTCTGGAGACAACCCCCAGAGGTAACAGCTCAAGCATGGCCAGCAAGGACAGGGTGCTACTCCGAGCAAGACCAGCAGCGTAGGAGCGAGATGAGTGACCAGAGGAAACCCTCCCACTGCTAGCGCTTGACCGCACTGCACTGGCAGATGCCTGGCTTGACTTCGGCTCCCACTCCGGTAACCACTTGTACAGGCGTGATCCACTTCGACCAACCACCAATGCTCCAGTCCGCACTGAGGGGGCAGGAGCCGAGACCGGCCCCGAGCATGCTGGTGTGGGCTTTATAATTGGACCAGTGCTGGCTTTGACGGCTCTGTGAAAGCCCTCTGGCTGCTCCCACCACACACGTGTGGCCCTGTGGTCATCGTGTCAAGCTGCACGGGGTTGTAGGGGCTCAGGGAGCTGGCATGCCAGAGCCCTGGAGTCACTCCCCCTCCAGATCCTGAGGCATCAGAGCTTGGACCAGGCTGCCTACTCTGAGCACCAGCTGGTTGTCCCCAAGGCAGGAGTGCCTATCTACATGGGCAACCTGGACTCACGGTGCCAGGACCCCAGGGCACCTTGCAGGCCAAAGGCGCCTGGCCCTCCCTGGGCACAGGACCAGGTAGCTTAGGTCAGACCTCGTGGCCCTTCAAACACAGGACCGGGTGGCCTGAGACCTTCCAGGAAAACTGATAGAATAGCAAGGCAGCAGAAGAGACTTCCTGGGGCGGAGGGACTCTGCAGCACAGGAGGGTCCAAGGAGAGGCTAGATGGGCGCTGGGCAGGGAGGGTTGAGGTGCAGCGATGCCTGTGCTCTGCTGGGGGTGTCCAGGCTGGGGCTGTGCTGGCTGCTTGCCCCTTGCTGTTCCATGTGCCAGGAGGGTTTTAAGCCTCCCTCAGAGGTGCTGGGTGCTGCTGCAGCCCAGGCTGGGGATGGGGATGGGGACTGGGTTGTGCCAGCGCTCCTGCTGGGATCAAAGCCAGAGGGTCCTGGCTAGAGTGTCTTGCTCCTCCGCTCAGGGTCAGACTTATCACCACATTTGGGGGCAGGAAGGGATTTTCCCCCTGGTCGGTCTGGGGCCCTGGAGTGGGTATTAACACCCTTTTATAGAAGCAGGGGGGTGGCGGCCGTGGTGCCCTGCTTTCCTGGGTGCAGGGTTGGGTGTGAGGTCTGTGCTGCGCCAGGGCTGACGGTCGTCTTACGTAGAGTTTAGTTTATGGTTAGATTACGGCCCGGGCTGGTCTGGACAGGGCTGGTCCTGCTTCAGGCAGGGGTTGGGCTAGATGTGAGCGATGGGGGCGTTCCTTCTCTATCATTCTATGATGGTCACCTTACGTATAGGTTAGAGGACAAATTTGTCTGAGCTGGTTTGGATGGGGCTGATCCTGCCTCAGGCAGGGCTTGGACTGGATGTGGCCCCACAGGTCCCTGCCAGCCCCACGGCTCTGGGATTCTACAAGTCCAGCGCCGTGTTGGGGCCGGGTGCCTCAAGCCCTGTGCAGCTCGTGCCCTCAGCAGGCACCAGGGCAGCAGGCAGGTGAAGCTGCCCCCAGGCAGCCTCAAATCGCATAGTGGCCTAACGATGGCCCCAGCTGCCTGCTCAGCGCCTATCAGAGGCCTCTGGCCGCCCTGGGCTCCTTCTTCTTCTGTCCCATCCTGTCGCTTTCTGGCGTCCTGGCCCCTGGGTCCTTCCTACCAGCTTCATCCTGGCGCTCAGGTCGTCTGCGACTCCTTGCTCCCGAGTCCAGTGCAGACACAACACCTGCCCTCTGACAGCGGCTGCTGGCTCTGGTGTGGTCACTGTCCACGTCCCAGTGCTGTACAGCTAAAGCTGCCTACTCTGGCCCCCCTAGCCAGTGACTCCAGGCTGAAACCCCTCTCCTGTCCTTGACCCCCCCCCCCCCCCCCTCGCTCATGCCTCTCACAGGTGACTGCCTATGTCCTGGGCCCTGCCTCCTGGCTCTAGCTGGCCCCTAACCCCTAACAGCTCCTGCTACCCAGGATGGAGACCTTGTAGGGTCAAGCTCCAACTGCCCCCCACCAAGTACCTGAGGCCTGCTCATCCCCACATCAGGCCATGCAGCCAGGTGCCGCAGCTCATGCCACCGTCCTACCCTGCCAGCTGGGCCAAGACAACCGGGATTTCACGGTGCTGGCCACAAGCAATGTGGTCTTATGCTCAAGCCAGCATGGCACGAAACGGTGGGACCAAGGGACTCCCGCCTTCCCCACCAGGCCTCATCAGCTGCGTTTTCCAGCCCCCATCTCACACGAGCTGCTGTCGGGGGGAGCCTGAACACCAACTCGGCTGCCCACAGGGCCATCCTGGAGGCACCCAGCGGGGCACTGGGGGACTCTACCTTTGAACCGCTGGGCCCGAGGGGCCTTGGCCTTCCTGGTGGCTGCCTCACCGGTGCTCTCGCCCTCCTCCTCGTCCAGAGACTCGTCCCCGCTGCTCTCAGAATCGTCCTCCCCAGCCGACGCCTGTCCATCTTCATGGGAAGTGTCCTCGGGGGCGCTGTGGCTGCCATCCCAGGCTGGTGGGTCAAGGGAACATGCCACCTCCCCGGAGGCCTTGTCATCGGCTGCAGGAAGAAGAGTGCGTTGGCTGTCTGACTCAGGGAACCACCCCCTACCCTGCTCCCAGAGATCTCGTTTCCCCATCCCACAAAGCAGAAACACCTGCTGGGGACCGACCCCTGGCTCAGCTCAACAGCAGCCCTGATCCCTCCTCTCTCTCCACCTGGCGCATTTCTAACCCCAACTTGCAAGACAAGCCCAGAAAGGGAGAGACCAGCAAGGCACGTGCAGAGAGCCCCAGGCCCACAATAGATCCCACTGTCTCCACCCAGCCCAGCAGACCCAGTACCTCCTGGGCTTTCCCTAGCCCCATCAGCACAGAGCAGCAAGACCCATCGTGAGCCCTAAGGCCAGAGGACTGAGCTGGGAGAGTCAACCCTAGTTCACCCCTCAACGAGTCTGGCACACCTCTCCCTGGCAGGCAGGGGTGGGTTGGGAGGCTGCGACCAGTGCTGGGTCACCACGGCCAACGTCGAAGCCAGCCCCTCTCCCTGCTGCGTCTGCTCGCATGCCACTTCCCAGCTGTCCTGCCCCCCCAACAGATACTAGGGGTCCAGCAGGAGGCACTCACGTGGGACTTCTCCAGTCCCAGTGGCAAAGTCACGCGTGCCACGGCTGTGGGGCTCCCCAGCCTCCGCTGACTCTGGGAGGGTCTCCCTGACCCCTGCCATGTCCAGGAAGATCTCTGTAGCACCCGCTGGCTCGGGGCAGTGGCTCTTCGCATGCTGCCGGAAGAGCTTGATGTTGGCACTGACGAATGGGCAGTGGGCGCAGTGGAAGGGGAAGTGGCTGCGGTGATGCTCCTCCATAGCTGGGCGGCTCAGGAAGAGCAGGGGGCAGGCACGGTAGACGCAAGAGATGGGTATTGCTTGGTGCACACGGCGCACGTGCCCGCGCAGCTGCCTGCGGTCCCCAGGCAGGAAGGGGCAGCCTGGCGCGGGGCATGCCGGGGTGACCGTGGAATTGCGGTGCGTCTTGAAGTGCTCTTTGAGTTCGCCGGGGAGCGCAAAATCCGCCTGGCAGATGGGGCACAGCAGGTGCTCACCCGCGCAGTTGAGGTCTCTGCCCTGCCTGCCTGTTTCCGGCAACCTCTGGGGCGGTTCCTGGCAGAGACCTGGCCCCGCTCCGGGTCCCTTGGTGGTGGATGCTGCCAGCTGGGGCACGCTGGGCAGTTCCAGGGACTCAGGGGCTGCCAGTGTGAGGCACTGGTGCTGGGTGAGCTGGCCAGGGTCGGAGAAGCTCTGGCCGCACCGCTCACAGAAGTACAGCTCCACCACCTTGACCAAGACCTCTGCAGGGGCGAGACGGAGAGCGGGAGCGCGTTACCACTGCTGCGGCCCAGACCGGGAGCATGTCACCTCTGGGCTGTGAGCTGAGGATGAGGAGGACGATGAGCTCTGGAGACTGGGCGGGGTGGGCCAGCTTTGGCCCTGTGCCCAGCAGACCCATATCCCCGCTATGAAGGCTGCTGCTAGGCAGACCCAAGCACAGCATGCCGGCTGGCGCTGAGCAGAGCAGTGAAAGGCTCAGGGCAGTTACAAGCCCCATCTACATCAGAGGGACCAGTCTGCCCCCCCAAAAGGAGACCAGGGCAACCAGCCTGGCTTCTCTGCAGCGCTCCCCCAGCAGAAGGGACCCTGGGGAAGGCACGGCGCATTTGCAGCCCATCCTGCCACAGCCACTGATTTAATGCAGGGGGTTCTACCTATCTGGCTCTATCAGTCCACAGGCTGGATCCAACCTGGCATGGCTCCACGGCCCCGTGTCATCCAGCCTGTGAGGCTCCTTGCGAGTCCCCACGGTTGCTGGCAGGGAGAAGCAGTGGCTGCTTGAATGGCTGGGAATGGCTGCCCCATCGCCTGATATCCAGACCCCTAGGGAGCCCCACAGGCTGGATCCAAAGGCAGCTTCCCCTGCCTCCTTGTAGCCAGCTGCTGAGACACCAGCCCTGGTTATGTTGCAAGTTCCCCACCCCACGAGGTGCTGGCTGCAGCCCAGGCTGGGGCTGTGCCAATGCTCTTGCTGGGACTCAGTCCCGCAGGGTCCTGGCTGGAGGTTCTTGCCTCCCACACTCACGCTGCCTTCGTGGGGCAGGCAGGGATTTCCCCCTGCTCAGCCTGGCCCGACCAGGCAGGATTTCCCCTCCCTCTGCAGTGGGGGAAAAGCCTGGGCCCTCTCCTGCACCCAACAACACCCCTGGCTGCAGCAGGATGATGGCGGCTACAGCCCCCCTGCTTTCCCAGGGGCAGGGGTGGAGGCAATGCCCGAGGCTGCGTCAGGGACGACTGTGTCGTGCAGCTCCGAGGTCGCCCACAGGGTTTGTCTGGGCGGATCCTGCCTCAGGCTGGGCTGGGACTAGGTGACCTCCGCAGATCCCTGCCGGCCCCCCGGCTCTGCGATTCTGTGCTCCAGACCCTGGGGTAACTCGCATCTATGTACAAAGCCGTGGTCTGCTCAGTGCGAGTTCATGTGTCCGGCTCCTGCTGACAGCCCACGGTCTGCGGGCTCAGGTCGGCCCCCAGACGGTTCCTGCCTGCTCTGTGAATGCCTGGGCCGGCCCCTTGCCCTGGTTCTAGCTGCCCAAGGAGCGCCGAGATGCAAAGCCACCGGGAACACAGCCCACACATGCCTCCGCCCGCCCGTACCTGTGGCACTGCCCGGGTTGCTCAGCGCCACATTGCCCGCCATGGCCTCCACGAAGATTTCCACGTCCTGCACTCCCGTGGGCGCCCCCTCCGCCAGCAGCAGGCTCTGCCTCACAGCCAGCGCCGACGGCCCCGCCACGCCGGCATCGG
The DNA here is from genome assembly GCF_030867095.1 of Alligator mississippiensis. NCBI lineage: Eukaryota > Metazoa > Chordata > Crocodylia > Alligatoridae > Alligator > Alligator mississippiensis. The sequence goes on from NC_081827.1 coordinate 253,807,005, forward strand.
GGCCTCTGCTGCGCCCCGTGTCCGCCGGGGCAGGGAGCAGTAGCTCGGGGCACAGGGCGTCCATGTCTGCAGCCACCGTCTCCGCGCTCATCTCCCGGCGCTCGTGCTCAGGCCGCCGCGCTGTGCCGGGGAGGGGCCGAGCTCTGCAAGGGAGACACCAGGCACCTCTGAGTCCCCTCCACCCCCACGCCACGCAGGGACTCTCAGGACACGGGGACCTGCGGGTAAGCGGCACCGAGACGGCCGAGGCTCTCACGGGCTCGTTATTTGGGGCGCTCCCTCGCTACAGCTCGGGCAGGCCCCGATCTCAGGGGCTCTGGGGGCAGAAACCCCAGGGCTGGAGGGGACCCGAGGACCCGTGACTGTCAGCCTCCCCGGGCTCACGGGGGAGGCTCTGAAGCTGCCGAGCACCCCGCGCCCCGGGGCCACGAGCTGCCACCCGCAGCTGACGGAGCAGCGGCCCCCCGAGCCCCGGCAGCGCTGCGGGGACAGCGGGGGAACCCTCGCCCGCTCGCCGGCGTCTCCCGCTGGCCGGCGAAGGCAGGGACGGGGAGAGGCGATGCATGCGGGGGGCGAGGGCTGCACACGCAGCTGCCAGCACGGGGGCGACACCCCGATCCCTCGCGGGGGCCGCTCCCCACGGGCGAGTCCTGCAGCACCCACGGGACGACAGCCCCGGACCCCCCCAGGAAGGTCCAGCTCCCCATAACAGGGCTTGCCCCCCCCTTGGGGTCTCAGCCCCCCCATAACAGCCCCCGCCAGGAAGGTCCACCCCCCATAATGGGGTTTGCCCCCCCCTTGGGGTCTCAGCCCCCCTATAACAGGCCTGAACCCCCCCCAGGAAGGTCCACCCCCCATAATGGGGCTTGCCCCCGCTTGGCGGTCTCAGCCCCCCTATAACAGGCCAGGGACCTTATGGGATGGGGGGCACGTGCTGCCTGCCCCCGCACCCCCCATATGGGGGGGGTCTCATGTGTCGCCTCTGGGCTCCCCACCCCAGCCTGGGGGTCCCTGGGGGGGTACCCACCCCCCAGCTGTGCCCACCTCCAGCCGCAGGGGCCTGCAGCTCCTGGGGGGGCGGGACCCCCAAGCCTCCCCCAGGCCCTTCCTCCGAGCACGGCCCGCCCTGACCTGCGGGGCGCGGCCCGCTCTGCCCGCCGGGCGGCCCATCTCTATGGTGCCCGCGCAGCGCCCGCCGCTCTGCCCCGACTCGCGCCTCTCTATGGTACCGCCGCCCGTCGGGCAGGAGGGGGCGGAGCCGGAACCCGGAAGCCGGACGCCGGGAGAGGGGGTGGGGCGGGAGAACCATGGAGTGCACCGGAAGTGGAGGCCTAGAGCGGCGCCGCGTGGAGGTGGGGGCGGCTCCTGGTCGGTGGGGGAGGGGCCCGGGTCTCTAATGCGGGGGCTGAAGCCCTGCTGTGGGGGGCTGAGACCCCCAAGGGGGGGAAAGCCCTTTTATGGGGGGGGCTGGGCCTGTTATGGTGGGGGGGAGCTGACACCCCAAGGGGGGGCAAGCCCTGTTATGGGAGGGCTGAGACCCCCAAGGGGGGGCAAGCCCTGTTATGGGGGGGCTGGGCCTTCCTGGGGGGGGCTCTGGCCTGTTATGGGGGGGCTGAGACCCCAAGGGGGGGGCAAGCCCTGTTATGGGGGGGCTGGGCCTTCCTGGGGGGGGGCTCTGGCCTGTTATGGGGGGGCTGAGACCCCCAAGGGGGGGGGCAAGCCTTGTTATGGGGGGGATGGGCCTTCCTTGGGGGGGGGCTCTGGCCTGTTATGGGGGGGCTGAGACCCCCAAGGGGGGGGCAGGCCCTGTTATGGGGGGGATGGGCCTTCCTTGGGGGGGGCTCTGGCCTGTTATGGGGGGGTGGAGACCCCAAGGGGGGGGCAGGCCCTGTTATGGGGGTCTGGCCTATTATGAGCGTTGATCGCGGGGACAAGGGAGCCAGGGCCTGAGACCGCCGCGTCCCGTGTCTGCAGGGGGCTCTCGCTGTCAAGTGAACCCCGAGAGGCATCAGGGAGTTGCTTTGGGGGGTCCCCCCTGCTCCCAGCACTGGGGCGGGCGGCAGCTGCACGTCTGGGCGCCTGCAGATGTGGAGGCCGGGTGCGGGCTGGGCTCGAGACCCAGCTGCCCCGTCCGTGCCCGTGCCCTGGGCTCACCGCTTCCCTCCTCTCTTCCCCAGCAGTCTCAGCTCTGGACCGCGATGCTTCTGCAGGCCGCGGCCTAGCCCCCGCCATGCCTTTCTCCGACTTTGTGGCAGCCCTCAAGGACAACCCCTACTTCGGCGCAGGCTTTGGCCTGGTAGGGGTGGGCACGGCCCTGGCGCTGGCCCGCAAAGGGGCCCAAGTGGGGCTGGTGGCTTTCCGGCGCCACTACATGATCACGCTGGAGGTGCCCAGCAAGGACAAGAGCTACCAGTGGCTGCTGAGCTGGATCTCGCACCACGCCCGGCGCACCCAGCACCTCAGCGTGGAGACCTCCTACCAGCAGCATGAGAGCGGCCGTGTCACCACCAGGTTCGACTTTGTGCCCAGTCCAGGGAACCACTTCATCTGGTAAGGGCAGGGCTGCAGCTTGGGGGCAGGGTGGATTTTCTTCATGCAATGGGTTGTTAATGTGGGATTTATTGCTGTAGGAGCAGGCGGAGGCTGAAAGCAGAGCCGAGCAGCAGTAGGAGTAGAAAAGGATGTAAAAGAATTCGAAAAGGTCTAGAGAAAGGCACCCAAATGAGCAGAGGCCTCGAGCTGTTGCTGGACCGGGAGAGCATAAAAAGACTGGGACTCTTCAGCTTGGAAAGGGGGAGGCTGAGGGGAAGGAGGACGAGGGTCTCTAACATCGTGCAGGCTGTGGACCAAAGGGGCAGAGAGCTGTTGTTCCCCCCGTCCCAGACACCAGAGCCGGGGGCACCGGTTGCAATGAGCAGGGGACGGGTTTAAAATGAACAAGGGACAGGACTTTTTGACATAACACACCACTCAGGCGTAGGGTTCGTTCCCCTAGGCAGGTTTGGAGGCCGAGGGCAGAGCCGGGGTCAGCAAGAGGCTGGGTACATCCATGGAGGATCCATCTATTCGTGGCTGTAGGGCAGAGATGTTTCCAACCCAATGACGGAGGCCAGGGAGGGTGTTGGACTGGGGAGAGAGCTCTAGGGAGATCTGGGTTAATGTTCATATAGCATCCACCCTGGCAGTGCCAGAGATGGGACACGGGGCTGGATGGACCCCGGGTCTGTCCAGTCAGGCCCTGCCCATGTTCATAGAAATCATGGAGAAATGGGGCTGGAAAGGACTCCCCATACGTCATCTAATCCAACCCCCTGCCTGAGGCAGGATCATCCCATAGTGCCCATATTTAAGAAAGGGAAAAAGGGGGATCCAGGGATCTACAGACCAGTCAGCCTCACCTCAGTCCCTGGAAAAATCATGGAGCAGGTACTCAGGGAATCCATTTCTAAACACTCAGAGGAGAAATGGGCGGTTAGGAACAGTCGGCATGGATTCACTAACAGCAAGTTACGCCTGAACAACCTGATGCCTCCTATGACGAGAAGACTGGCTCTGTGGATGTGGGGAGACTGTTGGATGTGGTGTACTTTGATTTTAGCAAGGTTTTTGATACGGTCTCCCACAGCATTCTCACAGGCAAGCTAAGGAAGTACGAGCTCGAGGAACGGACTGTAAGGGGGATAGAAAACCTGCTGGAGCATCAGGCTCATAGATTTCATAGACATTAGGGCTTTAAGAGACCTCACGAGATCATTGGGTCGAGCTCCTGCCCAAGGAGCAGGAAGTCACCTGGGGTCAGATCACCCCAGCGAGATGAGCATGCAGGTCTTTCTTAAAGGTATCCAGAGTAGGTGCCTGCACCACTTCTCAGGGGAGTCTCTTCTAGACTCTGGAGACTCGGGCAGTAAAGAAGTGTTTCCTTATATCCAGTCTAAAACAGTCTTCCAGCAGTTTGTGACCATTAAACCTTATCTTGCCTTGGGGTGCCCTGGTGAACAGATGTTCTCCCAGTTCCTGATACACACATCTTATATACTTATAGGCTGCCACCAGGTCACCTGCGAGCCCGTGCATCTCCAGGCTGAACAGTCCCATGCCTCTCAGCTGCTCCTCATAAGGCCTGTTGTCTTGCTGTCTGATCATGCCTGTGGCTCTCCTCTGGACTCTTTCAAACTTCTCCACATCCTTTCTAAAGTATGTAGCCCAGAGTTGGATGCAGTGCTCCAGCTGCAGCCTCACCAAGGAGAGTAGTAATTATAGATTCATAGATGTTAGGGTCGGAAGGGACCTCAATAGATCATCGAGTCCGACCCCCTGCATAGGCAGGAAAGAGTGCTGGGTCTAGATGACCCCAGCTAGATACTCATCTAACCTCCTCTTGAAGACCCCCAGGGTAGGGGAGAGCACCACCTCCCTTGGGAGCCCGTTCCAGACCTTGGCCACTCGAACTGTGAAGAAGTTCTTCCTAATGTCCAGTCTAAATCTGCTCTCTGCTAGCTTGTGGCCATTGTTTCTTGTAACCCCCGGGGGCGCCTTGGTGAATAAATCCTCACCAATTCCCTTCTGTGCCCCCGTGATGAACTTATAGCCAGCCACAAGGTCGCCTCTCACCCTTCTCTTGCGGAGGCTGAAAAGGTCCAGTTTCTCTAGTCTCTCCTCGTAGGGCTTGGTCTGCAGGCCCTTAACCATACGAGTTGCCCTTCTCTGGACCCTCTCCAGGTTTTCTGCATCCTTCTTGAAGTGTGGCGCCCAGAATTGCACGCAGTACTCCAACTGCGGTCTGACCAGCGCCCGATAGAGGGGAAGTATCACCTCCTTGGACCTATTCGTCATGCATCTGCTGATGCACGATAACGTGCCATTGGCTTTTCTGATGGCTTCGTCACACTGCCGGCTCATGTTCATCTTGGAGTCTGCTAGGACTCCAAGATCCCTTTCCACCTCCGTGCCACCCAGCAGGTCATTCCCTAGGCTGTAGGTGTGCTGGACATTTTTCCTCCCTAGGTGCAGCACTTTGCATTTCTCCTTGTTGAACTGCATCCTGTTGTTTTCTGCCCACTTGTCCAACCTGTCCAGGTCTGCCTGCAACTGTTCCCTGCCCTCTGACGTGTCCACTTCTCCCCATAGCTTTGTGTCATCCACAAACTTGCACAGAGTACATTTGACTCCCTCGTCCAAGTCGCTGATGAAGACATTAAAGAGTATCGGTCCAAGGACCAAGCCCTGCGGGACCCCACTGCCCACACCCTTCCAGGTCGAGACCGACCCATCCACCACGACTCTTTGGGTGCGGCCCTGTAGCCAATTCGCCACCTACCGGACTGTGCAGTCATCCACATCACAGCCTCTTAGCTTGTTCACCAGTATGGGGTGGGATACCGTATTGAAGGCCTTCCTGAAGTCTAAGTATACGACATCCACCCCTCCTGTGGATTAAGTGGCTCAAGGTCTAGTTGGCAGCTGGTATCAAGTGGAGTGCCCCAGGGGTCGGTCCTGGGGCCGGTTTTGTTCAATGTCTTCATCAACGACCTGGAAGATGGGACGCAGTGCACCTTCAGCAAGTCTGCAGATGACACCAAGGTAGGGGGGGTCATAGATACACTGGAGGTTAGGGCTAGGATTCAGAGTGACCTGGACAAATTGGAGGATTGGGTCAAAAGAAATCAGGTTCAACAAGGACAAGTGCAAAGTCCTGCACTGAGGAGGGAGCAATCCCCTGCACCGGTGCAGGCTGGGGGTGACGGGCTGGGCAGCAGCTCTGCAGGAAAGGACCTGGGGAGACAGAGGACAAGAAGCTGAACAGGAGCCAGCAGTGTGTCCTTGGTGCCCAGAAAGCCAATGGCATCCTGGGCTGCATGGGTCGGAGCGTTGCCGGCAGATCGAGGGCAGTGATTCTTCCCCCTCTATTCAGCACTGGGGGGCCTCTCCTGAGGTTCAACAAAGACAAGTGCAGAGTCCTGCACTTAGGAGGGAGCAATCCCATGCACCAGTTCAGAGTGGGGCTGACTGAGCTAGCAGGGGTTATTGCAGGGCCCTTGGCATGGCTTTACGAGTGCTCGTGGTGCTCGGGCCAGGTGCCAGATGATTGGAAGATAGCCAATGTGGTCCCCATCTTTAAAAAAGGGAGGAGGGAGGACCCGGGCAACTATAGGCCCGTCAGTCTTACCTCAATCCTGGGGAAGCTCTTTTGAGAAGATCATCAAGGAGCACATCTGTGACGGGCCGGCATCGGGGATGATGCTCAAGGGCAACCAGCACGGGTTCATTAGGGGCAGGTCATGTCAGACCAACCTGATTGCCTTTTACAATCAGGTCACAAAAGCATTGGATGCAGTGTCGCCGTGGATGTAGTCTTTCTGGACTTCAGCAAGGCCTTTGACACTGTCTCCCACCCCATCCTCATTAGAAAACTAGGCGACTGTGGCATCGATGCCTACAAGGTCAGAAGGATTGTGAATTGGCTGAAGGGTCGTACTCAGAGGGTGGTGGTGGACAGGTCATATTCGGCCTGGGGGGAAGTGGGCAGAGGAGTCCCCCAGGGCTCGGTCCTTGGGCCCGCACTGTTCAATTTCTTTGTCAGCGATTTGGACGATGGGGTGAAAAGCAACCTGTTCAAATTTGCTGATGATACCAAGATTTGGGGTGAGGTGGGCACGCTAGTAGGGAGGGAAAGACTGCAGCAAGACCTGGATAGGTTGCAGGGGTGGGCTAACAAAAACAGGATGTGTTCAATACGGACAAGTGCAGGGTGCTGCACATCTTCTGTGACCAGGTGAGGTATCACCTGAAGAAGGGAGAAGAGATTGACATCATATATCTGGACTTTAAAAAAAGCCTTCGATCTGGTGTCCCATGACCTCCTCATGGAAAAATTGGCCAAGTGTGGCCTTGCTACACCACAGTCCGATGGCTGGGAAATTGGCTCTGAGGTTGGACCCAGAGAGGTAGTGATCAATGGTAGCGAATCATCATGGCGCTCTGTGACCAGTGGCGTCACCCAAGGCTCTGTCCTTGGACCCATTCTCTTTAACATCTTTATCAGCAGTGTGGACATTGGTGTCAGAAGCGCACTGGCTAAGTTCGCCGACGATGCTAAACTTTGGGGCATAGCGTCCGCACCTGAGGACAGGCTAGTGAGCCAGGATGACCTGGATAAACTTAGTAAGTGGGCGGACACGAACCTGATGACGTTCAAGATCGATAAATGCAAGGTACTCCACCTCGGGAGAAAAAACCCACAGCATGCTTATAGGCTCAGCAGTGCTACACTCACTAGCACCATGGCTGAAAGAGACTTGGGGGTCATGATTGACCACAAGATGAATATGAGTCCACCAGTGTGATGTCGCAGCTGGTAAAGCAAACAATACTCTGGCTTGCATCCATAGATGCTTCTCGGGTAAATCCCAGGATGTCATCCTCCCACTGTACTCGGCCTTGGTGAGGCCGCAGCTGGAGTACTGCGTCCAGTTCTGGGCTCCACAATTCAAGAAGGATGTGGAGAAGCTCGAGAGAGTGCAGAGAAACCACGTACGTGCATGATCAGAGGGCAGGAGAACAGGCCTTATGAAGAGAGGCTGAGAGCCACGGGACTCTTCCGCCTGGAAAAGCGCAGGCTCAGAGGGGACCTGGTGGCTGCCTATAAGTACACAAGGGGTGTGCATCAGGATCTGGGGGAACGCCTGTTCACCAGAGCGCCCCAAGGAAAAACAAGGACCAATGGTCATAAACTCCTCCAAGACTGTTTTAGGCTGGACATAAGGAAAAATTTCTTTACTGTCTGAGCCCCCAAGGTCTGGAATAGACTCCCTCCAGAAGTGGTTCAGGCACCTACTCTGGACTCATTCTGAGGTCCCTCTCCCGTGGGAATTGGTGAGGATTTATTCACCAAGGCGCCCCCAGGGGTTACAAGAAATAACGGCCACAAGCTAGCAGAGAGCAGATTTGGACTGGACATTAGGAAGAACTTCTTCACAGTTCGAGTGGCCAAGGTGTGGAACGGGCTCCCAAGGGAGGTGGTGCTCTCCCCTACCCTGGGGGTCTTCAAGAGGAGGTTAGATGAGTATCTAGCTGGGGTCATCTAGACCCAGCACTCTTTCCTGCTTGCGCAGGGGGTCGGACTCGATGATCTATTGAGGTCCCTTCCAACCCTAACATCTATGAATCAAGAAACGTTTGGATGTTTATCTTGCTGGGATCCTTTGACCCCAGCTGACTTCCTGCCCCTGGGCAGGACTCGGTGATCCTCGGGGTCCCTTCCAGCCCGAATGTCTATGAATCTATGAAATCAGGAAGAATTTTCTCATTAGGAGGGTAGTAAAACACTGGAACAGGTTACCCAGAGCGGTGGTGGAGTTGCCATCCTTGGAGGTTTTTAAGACCCAGGTAGACAAAGCCTTGGCTGGGATGCTGTAGTTGGGGCTGGTCCTGCTTGGAGCAGGGGTTGGACTGGAAGTGACCTTCTGAGGTCCCTCTCCCGTGCCCACCAACGCCCCTGGCAGCAACAGGGCATTGGTGGCTACAGCCCCCTGCTTTCCCAGGGGCAGGGTTGGGGGCGATGCCTAGGGCTGTGTCAGAGACGATGGTGTCATGTGGTGCCGAGGTTGCACATGGGGTTTGTCTGGGCAGGCTTGTCTGGGGCTGATCCTGCCTTGGGCTGGATGTGACCCCGCTGCTTCCTGCCAGCCCCGTGGCTGTGGGGGTTGGGCTGGAGGGTTCCCAGGGGGGAGGATGCCCTCCATGCTCAGAGCTGCTTGTGCCCCAGGGTCTGAACCTTCTGCCTGGCAATATGGTGAGTGGGAGCGAGAGACCCAGCAGCACTGTGAGGGGAAGCGCACTCAGACCAAGCAGGCTGGGAGTGACTCAGAGCTGACTCAGCTTCCCAGGAAAGCCCTGGCCTGCCCCCACCCTGTTAACACCACTGTCCACCACATAGTGCTTAGGGATCGTTAAAGCACAATTAACCCTTAAACAGAACGTGAAATACGAACACAGACAACTCAGTGTCCTAAAGTCAGTCGAACTTTATTAGTACAACAAGTATTATCTTAGCAGTTTCTATATTCAGAGAGAGAAAAAGCACTCGGTACAATGATGTCACTCAATCCCAGATGTCACTTTGCTCGACAGAAAAGACGGCCACTGAGTTTCTGAAGCAAAGGGTGCGTCGGTGGCTGGGACACTCCAGGCAGGTGTTGAAGGCTGGATTTACGATGACAGTGATGACGACAACGCACTTCACTTTCTTGCTGCCCCCTTTTATGCTTTGCTTTAACTTCACTCCTTTGACAACTGTTTGCTTTTGGATTAGTCTCTGCAGTCAGCATATTGTCCATATTTTATTCTGTCAGCATATTCCTCTGTTCAACAGACCCATCATGAGCACACCTCTTAATCTGGCCTTTTTCTGGTGGCCTACTTCGGACATTGTCCGTTGGTCTCCCCTCTCACCTTTCACTAACATCCAATCATTTCATCCCTCTGATTCAGCTGGTTAGTGCCAAGTTCAGTTCTTTTGAGCTAGTAACATAGTAATAGTTTTGTTGTGTTAGAAAAACTTCTCACAGTGATAGAAAAGGAAAGAAACACCGTGCGAGCCAACTCAAAGCCGCGAGCTGCTTGCAAGAGGCAAGGCCAGCTGATCTTGCTGACACCAGCAAAATGACAAGTGCAGATAACAAGGAGGCTGTTCAGAGCCTTAGGCTGAATATAAAAGAAAACTTTAAACAGTGCTGCGATTCACCACTCTAGCAACAGATGCAATTTTAAAGCATGAAATGAGACAAGCTACCCTAACAATCCCCCTCTTCGCTCCGCCCTGGGTTGTGACTCTTCAGTGGCCACAACTGGGCATTGGTGACAGGACCCAGCTTTGGGGCCTGGGGCCATGGGCTGGGCGGGTCCCCAGGGAGTTACCCAGAGCCTGGAGGCACCATAGCCCTCTCTGTGTCTGGGCTTTGGGCTGGGCAGGTTGTGCCAGCACCAGCCCGGTGGGACATGAGCACCAGGAATTGGGTCCTCGCCCTTGAAGTGGCCAAGAAGCCATGGGCAGGCATCCTTTATAAGGCCCTGAGACCCCTAGCAGTCAGGTCCCAGCTCCCCTCTTACACCCCTGTAGTCTCATCCCCTGTCCCCTCTTCCCCCCCAACCAGGTACGGAAGAAAGTGGATCCGCGTGGAGCGCAACCGCGAGAAACAGATGATCGACCTGCACACGGGGACACCCTGGGAGTCGGTCACCTTCACTGCGCTGGGCACCAACCGTGACATCTTCTTCAGCATCCTTCAGGAAGGCAAGGGGCCCTACCTGCCCCTGCCTGCTCCTTTCCTGCTGCCCCCTGTCACCACCAACCCTCTCTCTCTCCCTCCCCACAGCCCGGGAGCTGGCTCTGCGGCAGCAAGAGGGGAAGACGGTGATGTACACGGCAATGGGCGCCGAGTGGCGGCCGTTCGGGTTCCCACGCCGGCGCCGCCCGCTCGCCTCGGTGGTGCTAGATGAGGGCATTGCGGAGCGGATCGTGCAGGATGTGCAGGAGTTCATCACCAGCCCCCAGTGGTACAGTGACCGAGGCAAGGCACCGCCCACCCCTGCCTCACCTCTCAGGGCTCCAAGAGCTCCCAACACCCCCGAGCTGGTCATGGCTTGGCTCTGCTCTTTTCTGGCCCCAGGTCTCCCAGGATGGGATGCTCTGGGGTGCTGTGCATTTGCCCTCCTGACTCCTGCCATGGATGTCCCCTATCCCGGTTTCCTAGGCCCCTTCCCCAGAGAGCACTGCCCCTAACAGCTCCTGCCGTAGTGCTAGAGTCGCATAGTCGGCCCCCTCCCTGGAGCATGAGGCTGTGGGGAGTGGTGCCATCCTTGTCCATCGGGTGCGACTGCGGCGGGGTCAGGGCTGCTTGGGGCCTGGCTCCAGCTCCTAAATCCCTTCCACACCCCACCAGGGATCCCCTACAGACGCGGCTACCTGCTCTACGGGCCTCCAGGCTGCGGGAAGAGCAGCTTCATGTAAGTCACTTGCTCCCTCTGGCTTCCAAGTGTGGGGGGATGCTGCTGAGAGGTCCCCTCACGCCTGTAGAGGAAGGGGGTTTGAGGGGCTTCACAACAGCTTGGTGAGGGGGGTTGGAAAGGCCAGAGGCTGGCCCTCTGCCTGCTGCTGGGCATATGAGGTGCCTCCGGGCTGCGGGGGGTGGGGATCCCTGGCACGTGTCTCACCCTGTGCACGTCCCCTGCGCAGCACAGCCCTGGCCGGGGAGCTGCAATACAGCATCTGCCTGCTGAGCCTGAGCGACCGGAGTCTGTCCGACGACCGCCTCAACCACCTGCTTAGCGCAGCCCCACAGCAGAGCATCGTGCTGCTGGAGGACGTGGATGCTGCCTTCGTCAGCCGGGACCTGGCTGCTGAGAGTGAGGGGCTGCTGCAGGCGCTGGGCGTTGCTCCGGGCAGAGGGCGAGTGCATGTGTCCAGGCTGCTGGGCCCAAAACCCTGGGTGATCCCGGCGCCTGTGTGGTCTGAGGCTGCCTCTAGGTCCCTGGTCCGGCCTGTTGTGACCTGAGGCCACCAGGCACCTCTGGGTGCACGAACCCATCTGGATGCCAGCCTGGCTTCCTGCCCTGCCTCCTCCATGGAAAGCACCTGGGCCCCCTGTGTGGCCTGCATAGAAGGAGACCCAGTGCCAGACATACAGGAGGGAAGACACTCGCCCTCCTTACCCCAGGCAGGGGCATGGGTGGCTGCAGCCGAGGGCAGGGTGGGGAAATAGGGGTACTGCAGGGGGGTCTGGCCCCAGTCTGAGTTGTCCTCTCCCCCAGACCCGACGGCATACCAGGGCATGGGCCGCCTCACCTTCAGCGGCCTCCTCAACGCACTGGACGGCGTGGCCTCCACCGAGGCCAGGATCGTCTTCATGACCACAAACCATGTCGACAGGTCAGAGCTGAGGAGAGGGAGGGGGACGGGGGTCCGAGGTCGTTGGGGAAGGAAGGCCAAGCGCCTAGAAAGCTCTTGGGTGAGGCAGCACCTGCTGGGTCCCCTGCTCCTCCCCACAGCGGGTTCCAGGCTGTTGCCTGGTCCGGTGCCCACTGCTACTAGCCGTGGGGTGGCACTGTCCTTCCCATGTCCATGCGGCATCGCACGGGTAGCTGTGTCTGCACCAGTGCCATGGCTGCCTGGACACATGTCTCCATGGGCATCCCACCCCAGCAGGAGCAGCTCATCCCCTGGGCTGCAAAGCGGGTGGGGTGAAGCCATCACCTCTTCCCTCCAGGGTCTCACCAGCTCTGCAGAACCGCCTCTTCCCCTCAAGCCAGGACCCCTGGGAGCAAGAGTCCCCCTTTCTTCCCTGCCATGTGTTGCAGGGGAGAGGGCTGACCAGGGTGGGGCACAGCTGGGCTCTGTGGGCACCTGCTTTGCCTTGGGGAAGGGACTACAGAGTCTTTGCCTATGGCTGGGGTAGGAGGCTGCGCCCGTGCCACCCTCGTGACAGCCCCCCCTCCCCCATGCCCATCTTCTTCCACAGGCTGGACCCGGCGCTGGTGCGGCCGGGGCGCGTGGACCTGAAGCAGTACGTGGGACCCTGCTCGCGCTGGCAGCTCACCCACATGTTCCAGCGCTTCTACCCCGAGCAGTCATGGGCAGCAGCCGAGCGCTTCGCCGACCAGGCCCTGGCCATCTCAGACCAGCTCAGTGCTGCGCAGGTGCAGGGGCACTTCATGCTGCACAAGGCGGATCCCCCCGGGGCCATCACGGATGTCGGGGCCTTGGCACCGTGAGCTGCAGCCAGCCCTGGGGAACTGGCGTGACCGTGGGCATGGGCCCAGGCCCAGATCTCTTCTCTTCCTACCTCCACGTGGCCTCAAGCTCCTGCTAACCAGGACATGCCAAATCCAGGGCCCACCCCAGCCTGCCAGGGTTGCAAGCTGCGCCCCCCGAAAAGCCAGCTGCTGGCCTGCGGGACCTACCTCTGCCCAGAGCCAGCTGCCAAGCCCTGGGCTGGATGAC